>NC_133771.1:203341149-203430459 GCF_003597395.2 Chelonoidis abingdonii
AAATCATTGTCCGCTCGGGTTGGTTCTGGGGTAAACTGTCGTCAGTCATTCCTTCCTACGGGGAAAGCAACGGCAAACAATCATTTTGCGCCCTTTTTCCCTGGATTGGCCCTGGCAGACACCATAGCACAGGCAACCAATGGAGTCCGTGACTTTTTTTTTTTTTTTTTTTACAGTCACGTGTATTGGTGTACTGAGATGCTGCGGACAGACGGCGATACTCCAGCGCTACACACATCATTCATTTGCTTTTGCATGAATAGCAGAGCATGGTTATCAGTTGTTCTTGTCCGGTCTGGCTGCACCGGAGGTAAATTGGCAATGGAGACGCGTTATCTGTCGCCTCTGGTTACTGGTCTGCGTGCTATCCATGGTGCCCGCTGGCTGAGACTCCGCCTGGCGGCAAAGGCAAAATGGATGAGTGACATAAAACACGTGCCTGGCAGTAAAGTCCCTCCTTTATGGTTTCTAAAAATAGAGTCCAGTCCTGCCGTAGAATGATGGGCAAGTGTACTAGGAACCAGTGTCCTGCAGAATGGATGATTAGCAGCCATATCCTTCTCTCGTAAACCGATTTAAAGAGCCCTTTATATTGATATAAAGGGCCTCGTAGTGTGGACGGGTATAGCGTTAAATCGGTTTAATGCTGCTAAAATCGGTTTAAATGCGTAGTGTAGACCAGGCCTCTAATAACTCCATGTTTGCTGTCTCTTTCTACTGTAGGTATTTTCCTCCTTTGGTTCTTAGTTTTCCCTGGAGCTTCATTTCTTTCCCCTTTCAGTACATTTACTGTAGCTCTTTTAGGACCCAATCCAACTTCCATCAAAGTCAATGGGAGTCTTTATACTGATTTCAATGGATATGGGAACAGGACCTTAATATTTACTTTTTCCCCAATTACTTATTGTCCTTTCTTTATGCTATTTCACCTACTCTGGGAAATCGCATGCAAACACTCTCCTCCACCCTCCCTCCCACTGCCCAGTTCCCTTTCTCACCTCTCCCAAACAGGAGATGTTCAGCTAATGGCATAGTTCAGCAGTTGCAGCAAACAAAACAGAACTGTCTCTGAGGCTGACCTTTTCCTTTCAGGCTTTTTACTTGTGGGTCTTAGGACATGACTACACTTACAGCGCTGCAGTGCGTGTGGGGAAGACACTCTCTGCCGACAGGAGAGAGCTCTCCTGTTGGCATAAAAAACCCACCACCCCAAGTGACAGAAGTTGTGTCAGTGGGAGAAGCTCACTGTGCACAATAGCACTTATGGAGATGGAGATTATGGAGATGGAGATTAGTATTTATGGAGTTGCAATGTAGATATAGCCCTAGAGTGCAACATTTACAACAACAAAAACAAACTGGTTTTGTATGGTAAGAAAATGAAACCTGAAAAATCTCAATCTGAGTACTGACTGGATATGGAATACTCTTTGCTCAAAGGCATTCATCATTCCGCCTTCCAAGTAACCATTCAGAAGGTCTGTTATAAATACCAAACTTATCTGTTGTATTACCAGTTCAGAGAGCGGGAATGCTCTCTGGGCCAGAACCATGGGTCCAAGCTGTGACTGATGCAGGATTCAGGGTAAGTGTGTGGAGGAGGGAAAAAGCAGCTTTAAGCAGCTGTAAGCTACACTTGGCAAAGTAAAGTGGATGGCACAGACTTAACCACACTGGCTTTAGACCAGCTGGGGACTCCTCCACCATCGCAGGAAACCCCGTTAGAGAAGCTGTTAGAGAAGCTCTCCATTTACCTTGAGTGGTACAATACAAAAGGCATAGAAATGTGAGCCAGGAACTGGCACTCTACATCTGGCAGCCTTTTTACATATGAGTTTTCTGTTGCACCATCACAGTAATATCTTGGTATTTCCTAGGTAAAGTAGGTCTTCCCACAGGGTCTTTAGAGGGCTTTATGGAGCTTTCTGCTCCTCCTCCCTTTCCCCTAATTATAGGAGGCCTTGCTTCAGGTTTGTGGGGCTTTTTAGTTTTTATTCTTGATTATAGTTTATCTGTTTTGTGTGTGTACCTAAATCCTTCTGGATATGGTGGAAAAGCTTCTCTGAGAAGTGGGTCTTAAAGGTGATCAGCCTGTTTTTATTCCACCCCTTGACCAAGAATGCTTTATCTCAGTCTCTCACACATTTCATCCTGGGCTTTGTGAACTGCACTGTTCCAGAAAAGTACAGCACAGATGGACATGTGGTCACTGACATAGCTGGGTCTTGACCTGCTTGGGGCTCTAAAGATTAGGATCAAAGCCTTAAAAACCAGAAACTGAAGTAGTCTAGAAGCTAAACAAAAGCGATTGTAATGTTTCACGGGTGTTTTAAGCACCACTACAGCACTAGGTCCAAGTAGTCATAGTTGCTTTTGCCTGACCCATTTCAGTGCTAATGAGGACGAGAAGAACAATGACGCAACTCCAATGATTCAATTAGTCTTCCCAATGCAATCCCACAATGCTCCTTGTGACACTCGGGAATAGCCCTCGACAACTCAAGAGAACCATTTCTGCAACCTGTCATAGTCTACCCCAGATGCCATCCCATTCCATACAGGTCCAACACAGCAGCTGAGTCATTACATGGCTGGTCTTGGCTCTACTTGGCATCCTCTCACTCATCTTATTAAAACCACAGAGCATACTATTATTTAGATTAACTTTTTTTTTTTTTTTTTTTTTTTTTTTTTTTTAGGTAACCTGATACACTAGGGCAGTGGTTTTCAAACTTTTTTCTGCGGACCCAGTTGAAGAACATTGTTGATGCCCACAACCCAATGGAGTGGGGCTTCAGGGTGGGGCTGGGAATGAGGGGTTCAGGGTATGGGAGGGGACTCTGGGCTTGGGCACGGGGTTGGAGTGCGGGAGGGGGTCAGGGCTCTGGGCTGGGGGTGCAGGCGCTAGGGATGAGGGGTTCGGGCTGCAGGAAGGGGTTCAAGGTTTGGGGGGTCTCAGGGCTGGGGCAGGAGACTGAGGCGCGGACTTACCTCTGGCAGCTCCTGGTCAGCGGCACAGCCAATGTGCAGAGGCAGGCTTCCTGCCTGTCCTGGGACCATGACCTGAGCCCCAGAAGTGGCCAGCAGAGGGTCTGGCTCCTAGGCGGCGGAGCACAAGTGGCCCTGCGCGGCTCTCGCCCACAGGCACTGTCCCAGCCCCCCAGCTCCGAGAGGGGAGCCGGTGCTCAGGGCGGGGCCAGCATATGGAGCCCCATAGCCACCCTGCCTAGAAGCCAGACCCACTGCTGACTGCTTCCAGGGCGCTGCGCAGTGTCAGAGTAGGTAGGCACTACCAGCTGCTTTAGCTGGGCAGCACTGCTGATGGGACTTTTAACATCCTGGTCGGCATTGCTGACTGGAGCTACCGGGTTGCTGAGCAAGGCGATCCAGTGCCTTTCGGGTCACGATCCAGTACTGCGTTGCGACCTGAACTTTGAAAGCACTGCACTAGGGGATGTGTTTGTGCCTTTTTTTTGCTTCTTTATGACTGAGGGCACGTGAAAGGCATCTTTCCTCCTACAGAATCTTTTCTTACATTAGAAATTATTATTAACTCAAATGCCTGAATAGCAAGGAGAAGAACTCTTAACAATTCATCATCTTCATTGTTCAGGTAAGAGCTGAGAAGAGATAGTTTTCATTTCAGAACCCCAACAAGTCCATCAGGGAAGGCCTGTCCTGACTTTCTTGATATTTCTTAGGGAAAAAACAAGCATGACTTACGCACGTAAACAAAAAAAAAAGTTTAAGGTCATCTTTATACAACCCAATCTATTTTAATCCTTTGCAGGTCATCTTTAATCAGTATACATTCAACGCTTGAAATACATAATTCAGAAAGGAGAGAGCTGTGCCTGAAATTGTGGGACAGGTACCACAATACACAGGCATAACAACTGTAGGAGGAAGCTTTGTGTTTGGACATGCTGCTCTGATTTGCACTCACACTAGCCACCCTAAGCACACTAAACTTTTTTGAGATCAAGAAGTTCAATAATCATTTAGCTATAATATGTAACTCAGTTATCTAACGCAGATGATTCTTTAGACTGTTTTCACTATGGGGAATCTCATTGGGTCCTGCCTCAGAGTGGTCCCCTGCTTGCTGATGATCAAGTTGGGCTTCTCTATCCATTACAGGACCACTTTTATTCAGTTATTCTCCCAATATTTATTGTCCTCTTCCATTTCTGCCCTTTCTCTTTTGTTTTCTCCTCTCCTGATTGTTCCCATCTCTTTTCCTGTCCTTCTACTGCTCTGTTTACACCTCTCCTTGGCTTCCCCTTCTGAAAATGCGATACAAAGAAATCAAGTCTCTGAAGTTCGCAAAAATTAGCCTCATGTATAGCTGTATTATCAGGACATATGCAATTGGTTTATCCTAAATTGCTGTTTTATAAGAAAGCATATTCACATAATAGAAGAACAAAATCCATGGAACTTTCCTGATTATAGGGAAAAAACAATATCTTATTTATGTCCCTTTGTGACAAGACCAACCTGTAATTTTTGCAGCCTTTTCCTCCTGATTCACTCTGTTCTCTTCATCTTCTTCATTGTCTTCCTCAAAATCATCTAAATTTCCAATGTCGGCTTGCTTCATACTCATCAAACTAGCCAGGCTTTGCATGTCTTCATCTCTATACCACAAATGCCAATACATCAAACAAATCATTAAAAGGCAATACTGTTCAAGTCATATTTGATAGTATTTTACTATTAAAATACTATTTTTCAAAAAGAAGATTCCTTTTCTTTACTAAGGGCCTGCTCTAAAACCTTTTGAAGTCAAGGGATAGCCTTCAGTTGACTTTGATGGGCTTTGGAAGTAGTCTTAAGAATACTTATAAGAACAAGATATGAATGTATATGTTCATAGCATTAATTTATAGATTACAAGTTTCCCATTGCCAAAAACTTAAAAAGCAAAAAACGCTTTCATTAAGGATCAATTTAATCCTCTCCTCTTACAATTTTTTAAATCTATCCTGAAGTTATACAGAACAATAATTTATTCCCTTTGGGGGTCATTCAATATAAGCTGAGGGTGCTTGGTCAGACCTAGTGCCTATGAACCACCACCTTCTCCTAAGACTCACAGTCTCCTAAGACTCTCCTAAATTCATGAGTACATAAACAAGAATTTTTTTTTAATATATTTTATGGGCCAATTTCTGTCCCTTGCATGTATGCACCACTGGAGTGTGGATTACAACCGAATCTTGTTGAAAACATGGCTGCAGACAAAAGATTTAAAGCAATGGATGTTCTAAAGTGCTATTTCCATAGCAACCAATGTTTTCAAGTTCACAGTGTCATTCTCGAAACATGGATGGACTCAATTTTTTAAAAACTATTTTAATAACTTTCTATTGTTTAATCAAGCTATTTTATAGCAGCTTTGCAATAGTCTATTCACTTACTTGCTCAAAGCAATTTTTTTTAAAAATAGGCAAGTAAAAAATATTAATTTCCCTCTCTCCATGTTACAAGCTAACCATGGTAAAACAGGATGCACAGATTTTGTGCCTCGGTGGATACATTTTCATGACATTGGTACAAAGTTACTTTAAAAGCCATCCTCTATGGTAGTAAACTACAGATCAAGTACAAACCAGGCCTCAATCCTGCACAAAAACTACACACGAGTAACTTTACACATCTGTATAGCCTTGATAAGTTCAGTATACTAATTAAACTGTGAGCTTTTTGGAGCAGGGATAGTCTCTTCCTACATATCTGCAAAGCACATAGCACAAAGGGACCCTGATCTTAGTTGAAGCCTCTAAGTGCCACTGTAAGATAAATAATTATTATTATTAAAATTAATATCCAAGAAATCACAAAGGTCCCTCTCTTACTGGTTTCAAATGGTCTGCACAGTAAAGTAGATAGGCTGGCAACTGATAACTACAGAATCTGAATCTTCTAGTAGAATCATAGACTATCAGGGTTGGAAGGGACCTCAGGAGGTCATCTACTCCAACCCCCTGCTCAAAGCAGGACCAATGCCCAGGCAGATTTTTGCCCCAGATCCCTAAATGGTCCCCTCAAGGACTGAACTCACAACCCTGGGTTTAGCAGGCCAATGCTCAAACCACTGACCTATCCCCCCTGTGAGTGGGAAAGTTCCAAGATAAGAACCTATCAACTAACCAGCAGCTCTGGAGGTGCAGGCAGCCAGTGAATTCCCCTCTTTCCCGGGAGTAGGAGAGGCAGGCTTCAGACACGGGGCTTCAGGCTCCATCCACATGGTGGCAGGCTCTGGTTCCAGGCGCCAGCCCCAGGCTCCCCACCCCTGCCATTGTCCCTGGGCCCTGCTGACTCCCTGCCCGCCTCCCTATTCAGGGCTTAATTTGTCCCAGGCTTGCTGTAGCTGAGTAAGTCTGCTGTGAAAAGCGATATTAACAAACATACAAATATCACTTTTCACAGCAGAAGATTTACCAGCTAGCAAGTCTTAGAAGGAAAAAAATAAAAAGCGCAACCAAAAAAGTAAAAGAAACAACAACAAAAAGACAAGAACATGCTGAGTGCCTTATGTGTGTTTCTATTCTGTTTAGTCCAGTAAAGAATAGAGACAACTGTAAATTGTTTTTATTACTGAGTCTGAAACCCCCCCTACATAAATATGCACATATACCTGTCCAAATCATTGCAATTTATCTGTTTTTCCTAAAGTTAATTAAGTATTTTAGGAAGAATTGTCAGCAAGAGTTGGTGGCCAGACTCTGAGGCCACCAAAAAAATTTGTTGTGAGAACCCCTGACTTAAGCTCACCCCATGCTTAACTTTAAGCATATTCTGGAGTCTCATCAATTTCAATGCAACTTAGGCACATGCTTAAGTGCTATCCTGAAGAGATTTGCTTTCACGAATCAGGGCCCCAAACACCAGTATCCAGCAGCCTAAAACAGAGGTTCCCTGTTGATAGTTCAAGAGGAGGCTGGTAACCCGCTGATGGCTCCTTTCCCTCATTTCCAGCTGCTAAATTGCATTAAACAACAGCTATAAATACAACGTCTTTCTAATATTTTTACAACATATTCATTAGTCAATATATTCATTAGTTTCCAAAGGGATGTTATGAAATGGCAAACGAGGGAGAAAATTGTCTGTGTAATTGTGAAAGGCAGGATAGGTGGTCCACAAGACAATCTCTGCCAAATCTGTCCTACATGATGAAACAGTTTGGAAATCCCTGTACCAAAAACAGTTCTGGGGTAGAAAAGTATGATATATGAGAATGGGAAGGATCCACAGATATCATCAAGACAGCCAAAGTCGGCCACAGGTTGTTAACATTCCTGAAAAAAAATTGCATGTGAAATAGACCACCTTAGCAATGGCCTCCCTGTCCTATTGCCTCTCTGTCCTGCCAGCCCTATATTCTGCCATGAGGAAGAAAGAGAGGGAAAAAAAGAAGCTAGTTTGCTGTGATGATTTGGGGACTTTGTCTGTACAATTTATGGAATCTGTGCGAGATTATGAACTCTCTATATGTATCTTTACCAAGGTGCAAAGGCCATTTTGAATGTGCAGCTCTGAGTCTTCTCTGTTGTCCTTTTACCTCCATGTTGGACTGAAATTCCAAAGGATACTGATATAAGACTGACAACAGAGGGTCATTAATCCAGTTGGTCCTCTGTTCAAATACTAACATCCTAGACAACAGCTGGCCTCCCACCCAGAAGAATTGGTTTGTCTGGGGAGAGGCTGCATGGCAACAAAGTAGGGGGTCTGGGATCACTTGAGGAGGCTGATCCAGACATCAAATGACAGAGGGGCTTAAAGGTTATAAAAGGTCAAGAGCTTCTCTATTTGGGGTCTTCAGCCATTTTCACCAATCAAGTGGAGAGAAGCTGCTGCAGAATCCTGATGAGGTGGGGGAAACCCTGCCTACCTGAACTATAGACAGTCCCCCAAGGACTCCTAGTGAAGGAAGAGCTACAGTGAGGGGGCACTGTATTCAGAATGTTTGTTATTTTCTAAATGAGCTGTACTCTCTGGTGCTTTCTCTCTGTTAAGTAATGAAAAATGGGATGTTAGAATCCTCTGTGAAGCGTATCTGCATGTATGAGGTGCTACAATTATCCCATGCCCCAGAAAAGACACTGTAAACCAGACAGCTCACACCTTCAGAAGGATTGTAGGGAATGTGCAAGAGCTGCAGAGGAAGGTTGGCGGAGCCAGGACTAGTTTCAGGGTCTAGACCTGGGATGGTCAAACTTACTGACCCTCCAACTTGCATACGATAATCTTCACAAGTTTGCAAGTCATGCCCCGGCAGGGGTGCCCCACGAGGCTGAAGTCCTGAGCTCCCCTCCAGTCTGGTAGGTGGAGAATGGGCAGCGCTGTGAGACGCACTTTAACTGCAAAAGAGCCGCATGCAGCTCATGAGCTGCGGTTTGGTCACCCCTGGTCTAGACAGTTGTATAAGGGGCGGGGGGTCCCAAATGCCAAAAGGGGTATCAGATAAGAAGTCTGCTCCTGGAGTGAATGCTGAAGATGCAAAGCCAAGGACAGTGCCAAGACTCTGCCCAAGCCCCCAGCAAGCTAAGAATACCTATAATTCTATGGCTTGATCCCTCACAGCAGTCTGGTGAATGCCCAAGTAGGGGCATTTGACTAAATTTATAACACTTGGCAACCACTCTACCCCAACCCATCTGAAAGCAAGGGATGCAGGGCCTTGAATCCTACAAATAAATTGAGGGGGGTAAGATGATCTGGAAACACCATTAATTTCTTCCTCTTCTCTGAAAGCTCCTGAGGTAAGCAAGGTGTGCGCGCGCGTGTGTGCACGTACATACGTACATGTACGTATGTACACAGATCTGCAGGGAGAATGGAAAGATCAATGCTCAGGTGAGCTGGCTTCACTGGATGTTCTCCTGAGCAACCCAAGAATGCTCCCTCTGTCTACGTCTTCCGCTCCATCCTCACCCATCAACAAGCTTTGGTTTTCTGAGGGGATGGATACAGTTGGGCTCCTGTCCAGCTTTTCCCATCCTCCATGCTAGGGACATCTCTAGCTGAGCACTCCTCCCCCACCTGCTCCCTTTCAAAGCTGTGAATATTTTTAGGCAGCTGCTTTTTAACGTATTAATAAAGTAGAAGAAAATGTCTTGATCTGAAGAACAGGAAGCTATAGTCAGAGTAAGAAATTATGTTTACTCAGCCTCAGAAACAAAGTATGACAGGAATGATTGGTATGCTGAAGGATACTCTCAACTCCTGCCATTCTATACAGCTAGAGTGCTTGCTACCCAAAGAGGTCTTTGAAAGGCAACACAAAGCAGCCTATCTGGTGAAAAACTTACGTAGCTTTTCCTTCCCTCAGGAAAATACACGATAATGAGAACTGAAGGGTGGCAGATACAACTTTCTTAGACAAAGGCTTGAATTTTAACTTGACATCTGTCTGTGTAGGCATGGGGCTTGCATATTGCTTCATGTTGATGCTGCTGGTGGCAAGTGCTTTTCTGCGTCCAGAAAGTGATTCCTGAAAGTAAACATAAAACAACATGAAATAACTTTAAAAAAATAAAATAAAGAGGTGAAGAGTTGTAACACAGAAACCAGCAGTTTCATAAAGAGGGGGGAAAACCCCTAGCAAACAGATCGGCCTCATTCTTTTTTCCAGTAGAGAGGCAGAGTGGTCCAGTGGATCAAGTAATACCCCTGGGAGACAGAAATTCCTGAGTTCTAAGCCTGGCTCAATCACAAAGGGCCCCATCCAAAGCCCACTGAAGACAATGAGAGGCTTTTAATTGTGTTCAGTGGGCCTTAGCATCAGCCCTTAAATCACAAAGGTTTAGATCTTGCACTAGGATCCACTTGGTGGACTATTACATTCCCTGAGGTCAATGGGACTCTGCATGGGCATAAGACTCTACCCACGCAGCTCCATTTGCAGGCTCATGCTCCGGTTTCCCCTTTGGAAAACTCACCCCAGAGAAGAATAGTGAAAATTAATATTTCTATGTTGCTTTGAAAAACATATAAAGTACTATGCAGTATTAAGTAGACAAGTACTATTTTGAGCTGCTGCTAGACTTTAAGCATTGAATTTAATGTTGAAATTTTTTTCAAGGCTATTTTCTTTCTAACAAGCATAGTACATGTACATCCTGAGTTGGAGATTTCTGAAGTTAAGATTGACAGTATTTCTAGAATGGCTATAAAATCTTCGGGAGACAAAAAATAAGAGTAAGATCAATGCCTGATTCACATTTGAAGAGAGGTGTTCTAAAGAATTCAGATATAAATTAATCTAAACTGCTTCTAAGAATCTACTACACAGTTTTGTCTACAACTCTCAGCATACCAGAAAAGAAATGATATGCAATAAAGTTCTAATGGAGGAAAGAAAAAAAAAAAAGAAAAAGAAAAACTGCTGTTAACTTTTGAAAAATGTTCTCACAATAAAACTACATTTTACTGCGGTTGACAATTCGTCTTGAATAAAGACGACTAATTCAATCAGAACATTCAAGCGTCCCTTTTCTAAGTACTTGACATTTCTGCCCAGTAGAATAAGTCAGAATGTAATATGTCATCCCCAAAGAATACCTTGTTTAAAAAACTAGCCTTATCTGTCAGATTATGCACACGAATATTATACAGAACTATTAGTGCATGTAGATACCTTATGAATGAATTTCAAAAATGCATCAAACACTTGAGAAGGATTTAGGCTCTCAGAAGAAATACTTAAGAATATGCAAATACTCTCAACTGAATCAAGTTGAACAGATGCGACTATCGCAAACAATACAAGTGCTCTTTCCCTGGCCACGACTGTCAATCAAAAAAATGAGATTAAGGTCCAAGGTTCTGACAATGTGTAAAATGAAGAGTATGAGGGAGTTTCAATCTATTACACTGATATGAACGACAATAATCTGTTATTGTACTGTACCTTTAGAATAGCTAAATAGTACAACTAATTTAGGATTCAAGATTTACTGCAGCATCTGTCCTGAAAGTAATGCGTGAGAACTGGCACAATATTTTTTTGGTTGTTCTCTATACAAATCTGAATAAGCAGTTTGCTTCTTAACAACAACATTTACCTTGCATAATAATTATTTGCCTTTATTACAACACTGCAGTCTAACAGTACCATTGAAGATCAGTTGTTTTCACTGAAAACCTTGGAAGAGGGCTGTTTTATACTGCTATATTTGCAAGTTTCAGATTTTTCTGTTTATGGTCTGGATGCAATTTTTAATTTTAAAAAATTGGCTAAACCTTTGCTTAGCTAATAGCTTAAGGTATTTTTAATAGTTTTAGAGAAAGATCTTTTGTAGCTTCTATTTTTGTCCTGTAGAATACTCAAAAATATTGTAGAAGACAGCACATGAATAATTACAAAAGTGTAACAGATATGGGAAAAACTCGTACATGTACTTCTTTTTGTCAATCAGAAAAGAAGAAAATAAAAATTACACAACAGTCTGAATTATGCTCCCATTTACAGTGAAACCAAAAATATACTGTTCCATTTGTGTGGGCTATAATGATCAGGAAATATTTGTCATATTTTGTATTCAGTTTCCTTTTTCAGTCAATTAGGATGGGTTCACAAAAAATCCCACCTTAGTATGTTCTAAAATTTTATAATTATGGCAATAGTTATTCTTATCTAGAGGGTTGCTATTTAATATATATATATGGGGATGCTTTTCATCATTTTAATGCTTTCAAAGCCAGGGAATCTGGTTTTCCTTAAACCCATTGCCACTAAAATGACAGTCTGATTGAACTGATGAGACACAACTACAAATGATGCATTAGAATACATATCTTGTTCAGTACCCACTCCTTTTCCCTAATTAACACACAAAAGGAACAGGCTAGGAAAAATCCTCTTGAATGAGGGACAATAACAATCCCAAATGGAATAAATAAAATTTGCTTACCTACTCTCAGCCCTCTGGATAAGTTGCTGATCAGCAACAAAACACATGAGTGTACTGATCAACTGGTATGTCTATTCTGATGCTGACAATGAAAACCAGTCTCCCACCTCAGTATCCTTGAAATCATGACTAAATGGAAAAAGAAATGGATGCTCACCCAGCCTGTTACTTGGCTGAATTCCTCCTCTCTCTGCTAGTCGCACTCTATAATGCACTTTGTGAAAAGTGCATGTGACTGATGCTGCATGAGCTCTGCTTGCACTGAAGTATGGGGTACAACTGTAGTTCATTGACATTCACATGAAACAGAGGGAGAAGACCAGCTTTCATTTGTAACAACACATTTGAGATCCAGGTTGTCTATGGCTAAGTTAACTTTAAAACGATTTTTACCAGACCAGTTTCTAGCCCTGCATTATGGCTGTTTTTGTGCCAGTGCAATGGTGCAAATCAGCCTCAAAGTCAGCTACCAGAGAATTCCCCCCAGTTATCCCCAGTGCTGAGAAGAAGGTACATTTGCCATCCAATTACTTACAATTTTCTTGACCATTTCATTGAGAGAAGTCCTAAAACAAATATCATATTCACCTAAAATTCTAACTTACTTATTTTGTAATTAAAGCCATGCTATGGATGGGAAGACATGTATGTAGGTTTGTTTGGGACCTGCTTTCAGGTAAGTGCACTTTGGGGGAGGAAGAATGTGCTATGTGTCTGTTTTTTGCCCTGAGGCCAACTGAGACTAGTGGAGGGTGGGAGGTTCTCCTAGCCTACCTTCCCCTTTGAAAAAAAACTCTGTTGAGATGTTTAAAACCTCAATTGATTTTGCCATAAAACTTTTGGAATATAATTCCATGGAATATGCTTTCAACTATGACATACCCTACTTTTCCTACATTGTCTTTGTTGAATTTATTAACAGCCACATTTTATAGCATTCAAATGCACTATACAAACAGATATCTTCTCAAAATTTGGCATGCTCTGAAAAGTAATATGGTCCAAGTTACATAGGGTGACCAGACATTCCGATAAAATTTGGACTGTCCCGATTTTGAGGAGTTTGTCTTGCATCCCAACCAGAGTACGGTCGGGATGCCATTTGTCCCGATATTTTGTTTCCTGGTCTTCGGTGGCAATTCGGCAGAGAGTCCTTCAGTCGAGGACAGTCTTCAGCAGTATTTCAGCAGTGGGTGCTTCTGTCTTTGGCGGCAAGGTTTATTACCCCCTGCCAAAATACTGCCAAAGACCGTCTGCAACTGAAGGGCTCTCCGCCGAATTGCCGCTGAACTCCCGGATGGGTGAGAGTAACCCCCCCACCACAACCCCCGCACCCGCCCCCCCCGCGGTTCTCCCGATATTTTCCCCTTATCTGGTCACTCTAAAGTTACAGTGGCTGTCACTCTAGAATTGGAATAATTCTAGATGTTCCTGGAAAGGAACATCTTAAATCAGTAGAGAAAAGCGATAAACCAGGACAAAAGCATACAGATAAGATGTAGACAGGTAACTATCAGTAGGCCAGGATGAATGGTTTTAAATCAAAAGCACAATTTATAAAGCTGTTACACCCAATATCAATATGGTCAAAATTATTAAAATACAGATTAGTATTACACCTGGTCTCACAGGAGGAGATGACACATTTTATAGAAGAGAAACCAAGAAAGCTTATCGTATTTGTTTTTTCTTTTGCTCAATGTTTTTCAAAACATTCTGTGAAGCATTTTTATATATAAAATAGAAACCAGATCTTAAAACATGTAAGGCTCAACTATCCCTCTAAATATATCACATTACACATGCATAAAAATTCAGTTTACAAGGTACTTGACAGTACACACCCATATATTTGTAGGCAGGATTGAGTTCTTAGTACAAAACTTGTTCAGCCACTGAAATAATACAGAATTAGTGAAGCATTATGTTTCTTTACAAATAACGATGCTGACATTATCAACTGGAAAATAATGATAAACATAAAGTACATAGCACAGTTAGAGGAAGCTAAGCCCATACTTGTATATTAGTAAACAGTTCTAGACTGCTATAAGAGTGAGAGAGTTATCTAATGTATTTAGTCATTTACTTTTTCTCATACCATATGAGAGGATGTTGGATCAGACAGTAATTCTTGTACTGGGGTACATGGACCATTAGTAGTCTACAGAAAGCTGGTAGATATTGGCTTCACCTCCTTACTTCCATCTCATTTTACAGATGTCAAGGCTCTTCACCATAGGAAAAAAATGAGAGCTTGGACATCTAGAAAACAGGCTGAATCCCCTCCTTTCCAACTATCTCCATATAGAGGGAAAAGAAATAGGAATAAAGGCAACAGATACAAATACATAAATATTTTCCTAATATTATTTTATTATGTAAGCAATTGCTATAGTTGCCACAGGACATTGTGTGAATTGGTGGGATTGTCATCACTGTAATCACAATGGGAAGAGATCCACGTAGTCACGAATGGGAAAGGATACAGTTCACTAGACCCCTCTGGCCACACACAGAGATCAATTGTGAGATTTATGGGTAATTTGACAATATTTATTGACAATCTCATAGGGATTAGAGACAACCAAGAATAACTGGAACTGTAGATTTATCTTGAGTTATCTTCAAACACTCAAATATTGATATGCGTTCAGATATTTGCCATATTTTTTAAATAAAGTGGTATGTCAGACTCCTTTGAGTTACAGTAGTTATTGTACAGCTCTGCTGACATCAGAAAAAATATAGAAAATACGAAAAGCTCTTAGAAAGCACCTTTAAAATAATTTTAGAAAGAAGTTTATTTGAAAGGAAAAAGAGCTCAAGTCTTGTTAAAACAAAAACAAAAATACAAGCAGATAAAATAAGATTCCCTTGATAGTGCCATCTGCTTCGGAAAGCTTAAGTTTCTCAAGAGTACTGAGTAAGGGCTGGCGATCTACGTAACCGTTTAGTTTTTTATGAAAAAAGAAAACTATCAATAAGCACATTACACAGACACAGAAACTTTGAGTTAAATATATGCTTTTATACTCCCACACTACTTCAAGGAGAAAGCCTTCCCTGCTGGAAGATTCAAATTATAGCAAATTTGTGAATACATTTAACCACATCCTTCTCACCGCCCCCAGAATGTCTGCTAACTATGAGTAATAAAAAGCAAAGCCTATTGTGTTACTAGGTCACTAGTGCAAACCAAATCAAGTCAATAGCTGATTGCTCGCAAGTTGATAACCTCCGACTATTCAGCAAAAACAACGAGGAGTCCTTGTGGCACTGCAGAGACTATGCTTATTTGGGCATAAGTTTTCGTGGGCTAGAATCCATTTCATCAGATGTATCTGACTATTCAGTGGCTCAAATGAAATAAGTTTCATGGTCTCACTCCAGTCCTCATTGCATAAACAATGACATCAACATACCTTCACGATTGGGACTGTTGGCCTCACTGGCAATTTCAGGAGACAGGCAAATCTTTGAATGAGGATACAGACTCAATTATACATTCAATTCTAGAAGTGATCCCTTCATGTCAGGTCCCGAGATATATGGGCAGAATAGTGCATGAAAACTTGCACTACTACGTTACCAGAACCTGGGTATAAAGGGAGGGCTTTAATTTCTAGGACTGCAAATTCAGCACCTTCACAAGTATTAAATTCACAGATACTTAAGGCAGAACATGTATTTGCTTATTTCTTATAATAATTAGTCTGAACCCTTACACCAGTAGGATGGAATTCTGGTTGAAAGAGTCTACAGCTACTTTTGCACCAAAAATAAATCAACCAACCTCTAAATCAGGGATTCTCAGACTGGGAGTCGGGACCCCTCACAGGGTCATGAAGTTATTACATGGGCGGTCGCGAGCTGTCAGCCTCCACCCCAAACCCTGCTTTGCCTCCAGCATATATAATGGTGTTAAATATATTTAAAAGTGTTTTTAATTGATAAACGGGGGGTCCCACTCAGAGGCTTGCTATGTGAAAGGGGTCATCAGTACAAAAGTTTGAGAACTACTCCTCCAAGTAATGATCTGAGCTGTCCACATTTCCCCCTCCTTTTCAGGTCTATGTTTAATATACAGCAAATTAAAGTATAGTTTTAAAACTTTAAAGGGACACTGCCAGTTCAATTTGACTCTGAAATGAAGTTTTTTATAAAAACAGGGTTTTTTTTGTTATACTTCATTCTAACTAAACAAACACACATCTTATTTCAATATTTGCAACTCCAATGCTGCAGTATTGTGTTGTTGCATGATAGCTAGAATTTCTGGAATGGAAACAGACTATAAAACAAAAACAAAATGCACTCCTTTATTTTCAGTGTAGTGAGAGAAATGCAAATATCAAGCAAAACCTAATAAATAGTAAATTACATGTTTATGTTTTCATTTATAACCATATAAAATATTAGCAAGGTGTCTATACGGTTTCTGTAGCACTTATCACTGCTTCATGAGTGTTTCCCATGCAGACAGACTAGAGGTCCGTAGTGGACAGCATGAAATCTTCCGGTCTCATCCTCTCTCTGCGTGTAGGACGGGTCTATACTTTAAAAATATTTTGGCTTGGTGGAAAAGCTTTAGCAAAGAAGTTTATAACAAACCCGGAAGGTGGTCAAAATGTGCATCAGCCTTATCTCCTCTGGGAACTTTTCCACAGCCAAAACCCTAAACAAAGAATAATCCAGACTGGAAATTAAGCATGTGTGGATCACTATGACCAGATCATCATCTGGGAGTAAGAGGAAGAAGTGACTTTATTTTCTGATCTAGACCAGTGGCTTTCAACCTTTCTAGACTACTATATCACTTTCAATAGTCTGATTTGTCTTCTTTACCCCTCCGCGCCCCAAGTTTCACCTCGCTTAAAAAAACTACTTGCTTACAAAATCAGACAAACATAGAAAGGCGTCACAACACACTATTACTGAAAAATTGCTTACTTTCTCATTTTTACCATATAATTCTAAAATAAATCAACTGGAATATAAATATTGTACTTACTTTTCAGTGTACAGTATATAGACCATTATAAACAAGTAATTGTCTGTATGAAATTTTTGTTTGTACTGGCTTTGCTAGTGCTTTTTATTTAGCCTTGTGTAAAACTAGGCAAATATTTAAACGAGTAGATGTACCCCCGGAAGATCTCTGAATACCCCCAGGGGTACAAGTAGAGAACCACGGATCTAGGCTTAGCGATGAGTTAAACAGGAACCTAAGACAAACGGAGAGGTGGACCCCTCTGATGGAAATGAAGAACAATGTCCCAGCTAGTTCTCTGAAGCATTTCCCACGTCCAAACCGCATTACATCACTTTAGTGTGGATTCAGTTTGAGCCAGCTATTATCATCCATGTGCTGATGTTCTAAAGGCATTGTGGAACCCTGGCTCTGGAAAACTATACACAACTGGGTGTCATTGGTGCATTGTTGGTAGCAAAGCCCATAGTATCTCATCACCTCTTCCAAATGCCCTCATGTAGATACTGAAGAGGAAGCCATACAGGAGAGATCTCAAGGGTAGGGTCTTTGGAGGAAGAGCTGAGGATGCCCATCTCAACCCTCTGGGTCCTGTTGGACAGTAATGACTGTAGCCAATGTAGTGCTGCGCTATCTACTCAGGCTATGCAAATATATAAGCAGATCAGCAGCATTTTGTGTTAACTCAGTCAAAAGTGGCAGATGCCACGAGCACTGAGACATGGCCTCCTTCCATTGCCCTGAGGAAGCCATCTTTTAATGCACCTAGGGCTATCTCCATGCCATGCCCTGTCTGAAGCCTGATTGAGAAGAACCCAGGATATTGGCAGATGGGGACAGGGAGTGGGGTGTGTGGATGGGGCAAGGGTCCTGGGGGGGGCCCATCAGGGAATGGGGGGGGTTGGATGGGGCAGGAGTCCCGGGGGGGGGACACGACCCCCTCTCTTAACTGGCCCTCCATACAATTTACGAAACCCGATGCTGATCTCAAGCCAAAAAGTTTGCCTGCCCTTATCCTACATCCTCCACACGCCAGCCATTCAATGTGTGGCCCCATGCCTATGGGGACCATCCAAATGTTACCCTGCACATAAAATTCTAATTTCCTCCCAGCATTTTTGTGATACTCATCACTATAGCATCTGAGCCACACAAACATTAATGAATTTATCTTCACAATACCTGGTGAAGTAGGATGCTATTATCACCTTCACTTTACAAATGGGGAGATGAGCCAGAGAGAGTTAAAGGACAAAATCTGCAAAAGAGTCCATGAATTTGGGGGCTCAGTGATTCGGTGTCCAACTCGAGACATCTAGGACCTGATTTTTTAAAGGTACTATGCATTTGCAGCCACCATGTACTGTGCTGCAGGTGTAAGTGCTCAGAACTTCTGAAAATCAAACTCTAGATATCTCAAGCTGGGCACCCACAAAATGCTGAACAAACAATTATGGTCACCTAGGATACTTGTCCAGCATCACATATGCCAGGGACAGAATCCAGTTAAGCCACCGTCAAATGCCTTAATTACAAGACCATCTTTTCTCTTCCTAATTCCCCCTATTTCATTCACTATGCATTTTCCAAGTTTTGCAGCAAATCAGGCAAGGGTCCTACAGACATGTGACGGAGATGTGTGGGAGGGGCCAATAATTGCCAGACTCCTAGGGTTGAGGTATGACGCCATGCTCAATACTAGGACTATGATATACACACAATTATTAACACTCAGTAAAGATGTGAGTTTAGATAATGTGGCCTTCTTGTTTCCAGGCACCATTTCCTAGGTCAATACCTATTTTGGATGGGAGAAAACAGGAAGATAAGGAGGGGGATCCATTTTGTCTGTGTTTTTTCTGAAGTTTCATTTCTGTGTGACTGATTCAAAATGATGAGGGAGGCTCAATGGACCCACTCAATGTGCACAGTGCAATTGGAAAGTTCAGTGAAACACAGAAGATATATTGTGCATGATCAAATGATGATTTTCTGGGGCTTATAATTAGACCAGATCTGATGAATTTTCATGGGAACAGCATTCATAGAAATTTAACACTGGCACCCATTTTCACTACCAAACATCAGACCTACTGATCACAGATATTTCAGGGTCCCTTGATACAGGAAGCACATTTTACTCTTTCTTTCACTGCATAAAAGATTGTAACAAGTATCAGACATCACAAAAGTTACCATATGATAAGCTCCAATTCTGCAAAGTGATCTACATGTTAAGTATCCATATGGTCAGATCTCTTTGCATGATCAGGCTAATATGAGTAAATACAACAGATCAGTATATTCTCTCGGACGCTATTAAGAGACTTGCATGTTAGGTGGCACCCTTCCATTTGCCCACTACAGTGGACATTTCCCAGGCAAAACTAAAACCACTCACAAGGCAACTAAAAACGGATAAGCTCTCCACCACATTTGTAAAAAGCAGCTTCGAAGTATCACATCCCAGGATAGAGCAGAACCAACTCTTCTCCAAGGCAATTTAGTACAACTCCACTGAAGTCAACACAGTTGTAAGAGCTGTATTACAAAATATTTGAATTTGGCCTAGTTTAGAGGAATCCAGATAATTTGAAACTATACATATCTAATGCAGTCTTCTTTTAAAGACAGTTTGCCAGTCCTTTGTCAGGAGAGGAACAGATAACGAAACAGACCTTGTCATCTTTGGCCATAAAAGCTTGCCTGTGGATGTTGCTTAAATTGTTTACCTCAAAACAAATGTGACTCAAAAGCAAATGAACTGCACATTTTTTCAATTTGAAAGGAGGTTTTCTATGTGCAGCTACGCAATATTATATTCTGCATAAGAGCCAATGAACCATATTTTTTAAGTTAACAGCTCTAATACCTTTGTAATCAAACTTCAATCTTATCATGGCACTAACCCTTTAATTAGATTGTATATACACAACTTACAACTGAGTGTATTCTGGCTGTTTAGCCTTTCATGTTTCTGATGGGTCAGAGTATATCTCAGAGTCTGTAGTTTCACAGTCCACTGTGTTTGTGTCATCCAGCTGACTGGCAGAATCTCTGTCCCAGTAAAGACATTCATTGATGCCATGACACAATTAAAGCTTAGCAGGAAAAGGAACTGCAGCATGAAGTTTTTTTTTTTAAAATGCAAGTAGTGATGCTCAGCTTGGAGATTGTCAGAAACTGAGAGGAGATGGTCAAGCCTAGTTTTTGGAGCTGGAGTAGTCAGGCCTAGTGGTCGGAGCTGGAATCAGGAGTCCAGGGCAGGGTTGGAGTAAGACTGGAGCACAACTAGGAGCAGGATAGCGGCAAGAGCCAGGCTGCAGCAAGAGCGAGACTGGAACTGACTAAGGCTTGGGGAGTCTGTTGCCACTTTCAGGCAGGAGAGAGTTCCAAGCCCTGCAGTGACATTGAGCAGACTGAGCTGCTGTTCCTCCTGCGAGCCTTATACACCTGCTCTGGGAGTCACCAGCCCAGTTCCCAGCTTGTGGATTGGCTGGAGCTCAGAACAGGAGTGACTCTTCACCAGACTCAAGAAGAAGGGGGAAACATTTTTTGAGTCATCTTAAAGAAAATACCTTTAATTTTCAAGCATTGTACTGTAAGGCCATTGCCACGAACAAACCACTTCTATCAGACTTGTCATTATGGGCAAAAATGTTAAGGACAGGCACCTGCAGTGATGCAAGTCACCTTTATAAGCAACTTGATTTCTCCTGAAGTCAATAGGTGTTATGGGCTCTCAGCACTTTGAAAGTTAGCACATGATTCTAGTTTGGTCTATAGAGTAACACAGGACCCATAAGACAATATCAAACACTACTCCTGGGCAAATTCTTCACCACTGCGCACATGCAGAATTCATGTCTCATGCAGAATTTTTTTCTCTGCAGAAAACACATTCTGCTGGAGAGGTGCTACAGTTACATCTTTTACCCACGAGGTGCTGCCATGGCACAAGCACAGAGGGCAGTTGCTCCTGGTGGGGAGAGGGAGATGAAGAAGCTGCATTCCTCATAGCACCCTGTCCTTGGGGCCATGTGAGGCGGCACAGGAAACAGGGGGGACGGACATGGGGCACATGGGGTTGCCAGGGGTCACAGACTGGGGTTCAGAAGGGCTAGTGGGGGTACAGACTAGGGGGTGGCTGAATGAGAGTGGGGGTGCATGGCTACAGGGGGACAGGAAGGAAGGCAGGCCTGGCTGAGTGGGGGTTAGGGTTACCACCTGGCTGGTATTTGACCAGTCTGGCCAGTTTTTTTATGGATTTGCCAGCTGCCAGAAAAATAATTTAATCTGCTCCTGGAGGGCGGTGGGGGGGGAGGAGGGGAAGGGAGGAGTTTATGCGGGTCTAAAAATTTGCATTATCATCAGAATACACTGGAATATGTAACGTTAAAGGTTTCTGAGTCCAGCTGAAGATGCTGCAGTGTTCCCACTTCCACAGTTTAAGTGATAACAGATCAAAACTGTTCAAAATACAGCAGCAGTCTGCCCACCAAAACGCAAGCGCATCACGTGCATGTGTGAAAGTGAATTTGAGTCATACGAGAGTGAGGAAAAGTAGAAGATATCTTATGGAAGATAAGGGTGAAGGTGCAAGTGATCGACTATACACCCACCCAAAAGCTTGCATAAGAAACTTCACATTCAGTGACAGCTGGCTAAATGAAAGGCCTGGTCTACACTACGCGTTTAAATTGATTTAAACAGCGTTAAATGGATTTAACGCTGTACCCGTCTACACTACAACGCTCTTTATATCAATATAAAGGGCTCTTTAAATCGATTTCTGTACTCCTCCCCGACGAGAGGAGTAGCGCTAAAATCGATATAAACATATCGGATTAGGGTTAGTGTGGCCGCAAATCGACGTTATTGGCCTCCGGGCGGTACTCCACAGTGCACCACTGACTGCTCTGGACAGCAATCTGAACTCGGTCGGGTGCAGTGGGCAGGGTAAACAGGAAAAGCCCGCAAACTTTTGAGATTTATATTTTCTGTTTGTCCAGCCCTGGAGCTCTGATCAGCACGGGTGGGTGTGATGCAGTCCCAAATCCCAAAAAGAGCTCCAGCATGGACCATATGGGAGATACTGGGTCTGATCGCTGTATGGGGAGACAAACTCTGTTCTATCACAGCTCCGTTACAGAAGACGAAATGCCAAATGCATTTGAAAAAAATCTCCAGGCTACACAGTGCTGAGTGACAAGCGTAACGGGAAGCCAGAGACTCAAATGGAACGCTCATGGAGGGAGCGAGGTGAGGATGGGACGGGGGGTACTGAGGACTCCAGCTATTCCCACAGTCACAGCAGTCTCCGAAAAGTATTTGCATTCTTGCAGAGCTCCCAATTGCCTGTAGGTTCAAACACATTATCTGGTGTGGTTCAGGGAATAGTCCTCAGTTTACTCCCCCTCCCCACCACGTGAAAGAAAAGGGAAAAGAAATCGTTTCTTGACTTCTTTCAATGTCACCCTATGTGTCTACTGAATGCTGCTTGGTAGACGCGATGCTGCAGCAGTGAAGCGCAGTATCGCTCCTCTCCCCTCTCTGGTGGGCAGGCAGTGCAGTAGGACTGGTAATGGTCCTTATGAACCCGAGTGCTCCAATGCTTGATAACTGCTGAATACCTAACATGTTGCCTGAGATTAGGCCGGCCCGGGGGGGGGGGGGGGGGGCAGCGGGCGCCTGGGTAAAAAACAGGAATGATTCCTGGTCACCTCCCAGTAGATGGGACAGTACGGCTGGTAACCATCTTCATCATAGCAACTGGGGGCTGAGCTTCAATCAGCCCCTCCCTTTTCATGTGTAAAGAAAAGATTCTGTACTGCCTGGACTATCATAGCAGTGGGATGCTGGGCTCCTCTCCCCACACACGCTTAATGTCCTGCCTGGACTATCATAGCACGCCGGGAGGCTGCCTCCCCCTCATTTTATGTCACTAAAAAACTCAGCGTTTCTTACTCCAGCATTCTTTATTACTTCATGACACAAATGGGCGGGACACTGCACGGTAGCCCAGGAGGTTGGGGGAGGAGGGAAGCAACTGGTGGGGTTGTTGCAAGGGGCACCCACTGTGAATAGTGACATGGAGCAGCTGTGCTCTCTGATACACTGGTCCTCTAGTACACTTGCTCCACATTCTAGGCAGGACTGACTCTATTTTTAGAAACCATAAAGGAGGGATTGACTCGGGGAGTCATTCCCAGTTTTGCCTTTGCGCCCCCGGCTGATCTCAGCCAGGGGCACCCATGATAGCAGCAGACAGTACAGAGGGACAGATAACCGTCATCTCATTGCCAATTTACCTCCGGCAGCAGACGGTACAGAACGACTGATAACTGTCTCTGCTATCATGCAAAAGCAAGTAAATGATGCTGCTGTGTAGCGCTGGAGTATCGCCTCTGTCCGCGGCATCCAGTACACATACGGTAACTGTAAAAAAAAAAAAAAAAAAGCTGAACGGGCTCCATGGTTGCCGTGCTATGGCATCTGCCAGGGCAATCCAGGGAAATAGGGTGCGAAAGGATTGTCTGCTGTTGCTTTCCCGGAGGAAGGAATGACTGACGACATTTACCCAGAACACCCCGCGACAATGATTCATTCCAGAATTCCAAGGGGTGGGGAGACTGCAGGAACTATGGGATAGCTACGGAATAGCTACCCACAATGCAACGCTCCAGAAATTGACGCTAGCCTCGGACCATGGACGCACACCGCCGAATTACTGTGTCTAGTGTGGCCGCGTGAAATCGAATTTACAATATCTGTTTTATAAAACCGGTTTAATGTAATTCGGAATTATCCCGTAGTGTAGACGTACCCAAATAGACTACAAAGACTGGCTGGCAAAATGTGCTGATAAAACGAATTGTTATCAATGATGTTATCAATCTTATCTGCATGTGCTATCTCTCTAGATACTATAAGTGGCTGTTGAAGGAAGGAGTGGGTTGTGGAGTTGCATTGCGACTGGAGTTGTAGCAGGCTTGTCGGGGCAGCGGGTGCCGGTTTTTTTGCATTTCAAAGGTGGTAACCCTACTGGGGGTGCAGGGATACATAGGGATAGTCACCTCCTCCTGCACTGAGTAGGGGTGCAGAGACATATGAGACAGGGAGTGGCTGAGTGAGGGAGCAGGGCCATATGGGGATGGCAGCTGAGTCAGGGTGCAGGGACATATAGGGATGGGGGTGCAGAGAGAGGGAGAGAGGGACAGATGTGCCTGACTGAATGAAAGAGACTAGGATCAGACAGAGCCTGCATGGGAGATGCTCCCCAAATCCCTAACAATCCCCTACCCATAAAAAAACACCTGTTCCATACTTCTCCCACCCACACCCAACAACCCTCCAAGTTCACTCCCAGGCTTCTTCCTAGCAATTACTTCCCTCTCACGCAGATTCTGTTACCCCTGACTCCCCCAAGTCCTTGCTCTGCTTCTGAGGGGTGAAGGAAATACATTTCTGTATTTTAGTTTAAACGAATTATTACTCCAAGTTCTGTATTAATATGCCAAGTAAATAATCTATTTGTCCAAAATTTTTCCTGAATCTTTTATGTTGTCTGTATTGTTACAGACATACTTACTGATCAGTATTTTGAAATAAATTACCGAAATAGTTGAAACTGGCGTGATTGTAATATTTTGACAAATAAAATATGCAGAATTTTGCAAAATTTTAAAAATATTGGGCATAGAATTTTTAATTTTTTGGTGCAGAATTCCCCCAGGAGTAAAACACTTTGTCCAGTGCTGTTAAATTATTGATCTCTTTTACAATTCCAGAAAACATTCCAGTTTGTCTCAGTGCATTTCTGCCCATTTTTGCTGCTTCTAAGGAATAGTCCGAATGAAATGGTGATTCAGCAACCTTTAATAGAATTTTGGCTTAAACAGACCTTACTATTTATAACAACAATTATAAAAAAAACCTTTCTAATTAGCTTATTTTCTGTAACTACTCCATTTCTTGATATCAAGTCTTCGTCAAGGTTAATGCAAAAAGAATATACAACTAAGAGTTAGCTCCATATAATTTACCGCCTCCTAATGTCTACAAAGTTAGGGAGTCAAACGATTTGAAAACTTTTGTTCTGAAAAGACACCCACAATGTACTTACGATGGGAAAGAGTGAATGCTACAAAAGCTACTACAATACAACCTAAGCTCCTAAAATCTGAGCTCAACTCGCCCACGTTTGTTTCCATTGCTTGTTGCTTCTACGAACTTGTACCTCAGAAAAAGAATACAATAGCACTTCTTCCTATACAAACAAAAATGTTGCAAAAATGCAAGAGCAGCATGTTTAATTCAATAAAAACTGAACTTATGGCTGAAAAATCTTATTATGCTTTATAATTATTTAAGTATTAAAGAAAATTTCCTACTGATTTCTTTCTGGAAGGGATTTCTTTAGTAAAGGACAAGCATCGTAGTAATCATTATCCAAGGAACATTAAATCTAAATGGGGAATAAAACAAGTTTCCTAATTTGAAATAATTTGTCCAATGGAAACAAAAGAGCTTTGTCTGCCCTTACCCTGTGCTTGAACATGAACAGAGCACAAAGTGTGATCTTCTCAGAAGTTGGCTTTTCACTCAATCTTTAGCAGAGCTACTGAAAGATAACTAGAACTTAAATGGAAGCATTCTGTTCTTTACACCTACTCAGAAGACAATTCTTTAGACAACCCAATTTACACTCTTCTTTTTACTTCTTAAAAGATTTTTGACAGCGGCACCCCAAAGCCACTGGAAAGACACAGATATTGGTGATTTCACTTTCATTTGCTACCCAATTCAAATATCAGGGGGTAGCCGTGTTAGTCTGTATCCACAAAAACAACAAGGAGTCCAGTGGCACCTTAAAGACTAACAGATTTATTTGGGCATAAGCTTTCGTGGGTAAAAAACCTCTCTTCTTCAGATGCAGAAGAGAGGTTTTTTACCCATGAAAGCTTATGCCCAAATAAATCTGTTAGTCTTTAAGGTGCCACTGGACTCCTTGTTGTTTTTACCCAATTCAAAGTGACTTAATTTTCAAATAAAGCTATCACACAGCACACACAGTCAATAAACATGTACTCACAGCACCCTGAAGAAAAATAAGTCAGAAAGTTCTGACTCTTTCAAAGCCCGGATGCTGGCCCTTCAAGCCACGTTATAAGCACCATCTTGCTTATACTATGCTGAAAAGGTCATTGCTTCGCTAGCAGAGCAAAATGGATCACTACAGAATTTAATTTGTGAGAGTATAGAGCAATTAAATGCTAAAATACACAAGCTATGGGAAGTTCTCTCATCTGTAAAGAGTAAATTAGAAACTATGTCAGTTAAAATAATTTAGACAGATGGATGGAAGATTTGGAGGGCCGAATGCAAATGGCACAATCTATGCTGAAAACATGTTTAAAAGGAAATGATGGTTCGAGGTATCCAGAACATTTATTAAGAATTGTGATGTACTTGAAAGGAAAATGTAATGTTTAATAAAATCATCACCATGTCAGAAAAATTGGAGTTCTGGGCATACTGACTGGAAAAGGAAGGTAAAAAAGTCATGAACATGTTAGAACAATTGTCTTAAATACACTTGCACCTCAATATAACGCAACCCTATATAACACAAATTCAGATATAACGCGGTAAAGCAGCGCTCGGGGGTGGGGGGCGGGGAGTTGTGCACTTCAGTGGATCAAAGCAAGTTTGATATAATGCGGTAAGATTTTTTGGCTCCCGAGGATAGCATTATATTGAGATAGAGGTGTAGCTATATTTGTTCCCATATATATGTGAACGTATATAAACTGATGAATGATTAAATAGGAAGTACTGTACCATATTTATTACCTAACAAATGACAGAGGATGTTTTCTGTAACTGGAAAGAAAATGAAAAGTGGTACCACAGGCTGCTTTTTGTCTTTTTTTGTTTGTTTGTTTGTTTTGGTTAATTCCAATTGGAGTTTAGGAAATCACTCAGCTAAGAAGTGGTTTATTGAAATGGACCTTTTAAATGAAAAAAACATATTTGCAAATTTGCTCCACAGGACCAAATTTTGGTGGAAACAACAAAGTGTTTCTCTTAACAGACCTGTCTTCTGCCTTCGTGATCCTTGGAAATCTCCAGTGGGAAAATCAGATGGAAAGTTCCAGACATGAAGACTGAAATATATTGGTAGTACCATAGGTGCCTACTTCCCCGCTTTCCCCTGGGCGCTCAACCCCACCTCTGCCCCTGGCCCTGCCAACACTCCACCCTTTCCGTGTGGCCCTGCCCCCATTCCAACTCCTTCCCCAAAGTCCCTGTCCCAACTCCGCCCCCATTCCAATTCCTTCCCCAAATCCCTGACCCGCCCCTGCCTCCTCTCCTGAGCGTGCCATGTTCCTGCTCTTCCCCCTCCCTCCCAGCACATTGCCAAACGGCAGTTTGGCGGTGGCCAGGTGGGAAGTGCTGGGAGGTAGGCGGAGGAGCGTGGACGCAGTGCACTCAGGGGAGGGGGAGGAGGAGGTGGCGGCGGTGGTGGGTGAAGGGAACTTGACTGCCAAATTTTCCCCATAGATGCTCCAGCCCCAGAGCACCCACAGTGTCGGCACCTATGGGTAGTACAGTATAATCTTAGCTATGCCATTGCTGCAATCAATCTATTTTGGTGTGATTAAGTTCCACCATGTGAGTTACTATACTAAGAAAATTCTGACATACTATCCTTAAAAGTTTTCCTGTACAAAACTGTCCAGATACAACATATTCTGAACAAATAGTTTTGACATACAATGAACCGATACCTTTTCTAACAGCATAACAGCTACTTTCTTGGGCTCCCTTAAATGCACTAGAAAAAATATTTGCAAGAAAACTGGGCAAATTTAGTAAGCTGGACAAGACTAGTAAGCACTTTGATACTCTCACTTTCAATCAGAGCTCCTGGGTGCTCAAGTCTAACTTTAGATATCCATTTTTGAACATCTTTGTCAGTCTGTTTTGATCTGTTATAGAATCATAGAAGGATAGGATTGGAAGGGATCTCAAGAGGTTATCTAGACCGTCCCCTGACACTGAGGAAGTACCAACTATAGCTAGACCATTCCTGACAGATGTTTGTCTAACCGGTTATTAAAAATATCAAATGCTGAGGATTCCACAACTGCCCTAGGTAATCTAACATCCAACCTAAATCTCTTTTGCTGCCTAATAAGCCATTGGTTTTTGTCCCACCCTTCGTGGACGTGGAGAACAACTGATCACTGTCCTCTTTACAACCACCTTTTACATATTTGAGGATGGCTATAAGGTACCTCCTCAATCATCTCTTCTCTAGATTAAACATGTCCAGTTCTTTCAACCTTTCCTCACAGGTCATGTTTTATAAATCGATCATCATTTTTGTTGCTTTCCTCTGGACTCTGTCCAATTCATTCACATCTTTCTTAAAGTATGTCACCCAAAAATAGACACAGTACTCCAGCTCAGACTTCACCCGTGCTGAGCAGAGCAGAACAATTACCTCCCATCTCGTACATATGACTCTCCAGTTAATATATCCCAGAATGGTTTCTGCCTTTTTCACAACAGTATCACATCGTTGAGTCATATTCAATTTGTGATCCATTGTAAGTCCCAGATCCTTTCCTGCAGTACTGCTGCCTATCCAGTTATTACCCATTTACCATTTGATTTTACCTTCCTAAGTGTAGTCTTTTGCACTTGTCTTTATTGAATTTCATCTTGCTGATTTCACACCAATTCTCCAATTTATCAAGATTGTTTTGAATGCTAATCCTGTCCTCTAAAGTGCTAGCAACCACTCCTAGTTTGGTATCATCTGTAAATTTTATAAGCACACTCTCCACTCCATCATCCAAGTCATTAAATGAAAATACTGAATAGTACCAGATGCAGGACAGATCCTTGCAGAACCTCACTAGATACAGCCACCCAGCTTGACACTGAGCAATTCATAATGTCTCTTTGAATACTGTCTTTCAACCAGTTACGTACCCACTTTATAATAATTTCATCAAGACCATATTTCCCTAGTTTACTTAAGACAATGTCATGAGGAACTGTGTCAAAAGCCTTATTACAGTCCAGATATATCATAGTTACTTCTTCCTCCTGTCCAGGAGGCTAGTTACTCTGTCAAAGAAGAAAATTAGATTGGTTTGACATGATTTATTTTGACAAATCCCTGTTGGTTATTACTTATTACCTTATTATCTTCTAGGTTTGAACAAAGCAGTTGTTTAAGAATTTGTTCCAGAATCTTTTCAGACACAGAAGTTTGGATGATTGGTCTATAATTCCCAAGCACTCTTTCCCCCCACATTTTAAATACAGATACTATGTTTGTCTTTCTCTAGTGCTCTGAGACCTCATCCATTCTCCAGGAGTTCTCAAGAATAATTACTAAGAGTTCCAAGATTGCTTCATTTAGTTCCTTAAGTACCCTAGGATGAATTTCATCAGGTCTTGCCAACTTGAATACATCTAACTTATCTAAATGTTCTTTAATCTATTCTCTGTTTTGTCCTGAGATTTCCCCCCCAGTTGTTAATATTGTGCTTAGCACCTGATCACAATTAACCTTTTTAGTGAAGACTGAAGCAAAAAAGGCATTAAACACTTCAGCCTCCATTGTGT
Source organism: Chelonoidis abingdonii (assembly GCF_003597395.2). Lineage (NCBI taxonomy): Eukaryota > Metazoa > Chordata > Testudines > Testudinidae > Chelonoidis > Chelonoidis abingdonii. The sequence continues at coordinate 203,370,718 of NC_133771.1, forward strand.
CAGCCATTATTTGCTCTCCTTCCCCACTAAGTAATGAACCTACACTTTCCTTCATTTCGCTCGTACTTCTAATGTATTTATAGAAACTCTTCTTTTTTACTTTTACATCCCTAGCTAGTTGTAACTCATTTTGTGCCTTAGCCTTTCTGATAGTCTCCCTATATGCATGTTATTCTTATGTACTCGTCCTTAGTGATCTAGTCTCATTTCCACTTTTTATACAATTACTTTTTGATTTTCAGGTAATTAAAGAGCTCCCAAGGGAGCCATATTGGTCTCTTACTATTCTTCCTATCTTTCCTCTGCACGGGGATTGTTTGCTGTTGTGAACATAAGAACAGCCATACTGAGTCAGACCAAAGGACCATCTAGCCCAGTATCCTGTCTTCCGACAGTGACCAATGCCAGGTGCCCCAAAGGGAACGAACAGAACAGGTGATCACGAAGTGATCCATCCCGTTGCCCATTCCCAGCTTCTGGCAAACAGAGGTTAGGGACACCATCCCTGCCCCTCCTGGCTAATAGCCACTGATGGACCTATCCTCCATGAATTAATCTAGTTTTTTTTTTTAACCTTGTTATAGTCTTGGCCTTCACAACATCCTCTGGCAAGGAGTTCCACAGGCTGACTGTGCATTGTGTGAAAAATACTTCCTTTTGTTTGTTTTAAACCTGTTGCCTATTAATTTCATTTGGTGGCCCCTAGTTTTGTGTCATGAAAAGGAGTAAATAACACTTCCTTATTTACTTTCTCCACACCGATCATGATTTTATAGACCTCTATCTTATACAGACTTCTATTACCACCTCCCCCTCGACTCGCCAACCTGATTTTTATCTGGTTACCCGAATAGTACCCATACTGTAGATATGGCCTAAGAACTTTTTGGACAATAAGTATCCTGCTGTATTGTTTTTCCAACAGATATCTGGGTAGTTAAAGTCTCCCACTACCACCAGCTCCCTGTGCTTTTGATATCTCCACTATTTGTTCTAAAAATGTTCATCCATCTCTTCCTCCTGATTTTGTGGCCTATCATAGGACCCTACCAGGACATCACTCATTCCCCGCACCTTTTTATTTTTGCCCTGAGACTTCCAATAGGAATGCTTTATAACGTGAAAGATCTTGTGAAGTGGGCAAGATATTTCGAGTTTAAAAAGGATAATGGTACAGATTATCAGGAGTAATTTTGACACTTTTCTACATCCTGTCTCTTTCACTCCTCCCAGGGGAGCATGCTGGAGGTTATGCCATAGGAGACACAGAGTTTATGTTAGATACAACATTTTGGAATATATAGGGTGTTCACCATGGAGCGGGCAATTTTCCTTATTTCTCAGCAACTCAGTCCTATATTTCCACTTTCTTCCAGTTATTGGGTAAAATAAAGGCCTAGATTAAATGCAATCCTATAGAATGACGTACTATGAATGGCAGTAACTTCCAAGGGTTTAACCAAATTAATTTTGTTAGCTAGCGAATTCAATACCTTGTCATCAACTATGAAATGGGAGACTTTCCAGTACACTCTATGTAGGAGTAGCCCATTAACTGTGATGGGAAAACTGAAGTGGTTACACAAGGTAAACGTATAACAGCAGCCTACCAAAAGAAAGATCTTGGCTAAAAATATTAGCAGACCAGGTAGAATACATAATGTGAGTGTCAAGGTCAAATGACTCCCTATACACATTTTCCTTTCATATAGCTTCTACTGTTCCTAGAAGCCAGAAGCATCCATCTTCCTTCAATTTAAGCCTTTCCTTATTCAGGATCTAAATCTACTCTCTCTTCTACCTGGCACTAAGATAAGCAACCTTGGTGATAAGGCCCAAAAACTTTTTGAAGTTATAAAAAGTAGACTTCTACCCATAACTCAACCAGGAGTGTACCTATAGCAGCTGTGTTAAACCAGTAATGGCTTCAAGAATTTTTACTGAAAGTTGTGTGGCAGGACATCAGGTCTTCCAACTTGATATAGATTCATATCCAGCTCTTTAGTCTAACTGAAGGATGCAGAGAAGAATTAAACAAATAAGGCCAGGAAAGGCTGTTGAGGGAACAAAGGCAATGTAGGAAGACAAGGCCTTAAGAGACCAAGGATGAACTCCACGAGAACTTTTGCCTTCAGTTTCCCACCATGGTAACTACATTATTTAACTCCTTTCTCACCTCCTACACTGAACTGTACCTGACAGTATCTTTGGCAGCTATCTCCTTCATACTAAAATAGAAGAAAGGTAACCCACTCTGGAGGCCTTATACACACCCATTTCCCTTTTCAGTTATGATAATATCTTTGAAACCGTTAGTAAAATTGAAGGGAATTCGTTATTCCAGCACTGAAACGCTGCTCAGACAGGTTTTGTAAATGGCAGGCTTTGCTGACAGCTCTCATGTCTACACTGCAGCTGGGAGCGTGCTTCCCAGTGGGAGTAGACCAGGGGTTCACAAACTTGGTTTGTGGCTTGTTCAGGGTAATCCCCTGGTGGGCCGCGAGACACTTTGTCTAACTGGAGTGTCCGCAGGTATGGCTGCTCGCAGCTCTCAGTGGTTGCGGTTTGTAAACAAAGCGTCTCGTGGCCTGCCCGGGGCTTACCCTGAATGAGCCGCAAACCAAGTTTGGGAACCATTGGAGTAGACAGAAGTGCACTAGCTCTGCTCAAACTAGCATGCTAGAAATAGAAGGCTGCCAGGCCTACCCAAGGAGCTGGGGCAGTTTGTACGCAGGCAGCATATGTCTGTCAAATTGAGCTTGGAAGCACGCCCCTGACATCAGTGTAAGTGTATTCACAGAGTGCTCATATGGTGTTCAATAAAATACAATTTGCAAAGTCTGAGGAATTTCATCTGAGATGCAAAAGGCCTCTGACTGTGTTGAAATATTGCAACTGTTACATTTGCTTGTTATTTTAATAAAGGCCTGAACTCAACTCAAACTGTACAGGATACGGATGAAGGTGTTTTCGAATGGTATCCCCTTATGCCTTTATGCCCTTCTGTTGAGCTGTGACACTCACCTTGGATCAAGCTATTCACCAATACGGTGACATCTCTGCCTTCTGCATATAGCGCACAAGTAATACAGAGTTACTAGAAATGTACCCACCATTGTGAAATCCAGTGCTACTTCAGCCAAGTGTAGCTTTCTGCTGCCCATTGGCTACATACTACATAGTAAGGTTAAATATCTGAGATTATGGCTCTGACCATCCAATTTTTTCTCTTTCCCTTCCCTCACAACTTCTTTCATGGGTATCAAGATATTGCATTAAGGAATCTAGATTGCTGTTAAATGTGAGATTTCATAAAACTGTAACATCCTCTCTATTATGGCTAAAATCATTCAAGATACATAGTAATAAAACTTGGTGATGTCCTGGATATGGAGGGAATCTGGACATCTGCCACTGTGCTCCTATACATCTTTCACTATCTCCCAGTTGATGTTTCTAAATGAATATCACAGGACTTCCACATGTCTGAAAGATCTGTGGCAATGAAACGAGTTGTGAATTCACCTCACATTGCTTTGAGGAAAAAAGTGGCCTTGCCCTGCCTAATATACAGTTCTGTAACTGGTGCCACTTAATTGCCTCATTTAGTAATATTATTTCTTTATTTGAATTTGCAATCTGGCAAGCACATTTTTAATTAAACGAGGGAGCTAATTTTAATGTGAAATTCCACTGCATATTGAAATCGAAAGTTACATGCTTGGGAACTGCAGGTTCAATGCACCTCGTAGTGGGATAATGTTCACAGAGGAAAGGATCCCTGATTTGGTGGCTGCCTCCCAATACCGTTTGAATAAGTCTTTACATGACATTTGAAATTGTGTGTGTTCTGTAGAATGCTGTATGTTTTTGGCTGCAAAACCCCAGAGCATGTGGAATTTGCATTGGAAGTATGATGTAATTATCAAGGGAGGGACCAATAAATAGGGCACCAGGGAGGCTCCTGAAGATTAAGATCTGCATGTGACTATCTAGATACATGAATGCTCACGCATGCAATACTTCTGAATAGTCACACCCTTTGCATGCTTATGTTAATGAGGAAAAAAATGTACTGTGCACATGCATGTATTCATATTTCCTTAAAACACACATTTCTCAGTGAGGACTATGTAATGTACATAGTCTAAGTTGCAGTATTTTAAAAAGTTGGTTTTTCATTAACGACAAAAAAATCTGAACAACTTTCTTAGAGCATGAAAGACATTTTCTCCCCTGAACTTAAAAAAAAAAAAGTCTAAATGGATTTCTTCAAAAATTCATCTCTAGACTGACAAGCATAAAAGTTTCACTCCAAAGGGTGATTAAAAAAAAAAAAAAAAAAAAGCTAAAATAGCCTGAAAACAGGGGCTTATAATGAAGCTGCCCCTTCAACCATAACCACACTGTCACTAGAGCAACACAATCATGTTTTCTGTGCAAAGAGGCAAAACATTTAACATTTTTTCCACTGTGTATTATCTATTAGTTGTGCTCATCAGAGAGATATGCAAAGGCTCCCTGCAATAATACGAATACGTGCCAATGGATAAAAGAATCTGTCCATCTCTCTCTCAACTGAGGCCTGTCTCAGAATATTTTGGTAGAAAACTTTTAAAAACCTGGTATTTTTCTCTAGGTTTCTGTGAAATTCTGTTAAAATGAAGAAATAAAAGCAGTCACAAGAATACTATTTGCTATAAATTACTGAATACTAAACCACATTATGTGTTCCATTCTCTCTTGTTGCTTCCATGAAAAATCTCTTCTTAAAAACAGATTTCATTTTTTTTCCTGTGTACGCATACATTAATTATGGATGATTGACAAAGCATTCATTGTTTTATTTGCCTTGGCTGAGACCAGATCAGTGTTACATTCATGTGAAGAAAATACTTCATTTTATGTTGATTAAGTGTGAAATATTGTTGATAAAAAGAGTCATATGCTCAGATCCACAAAAGGTGTGTGTTTTTAGGCTAACATTTTCTTAAACCAGTTTTTCCAGCTTTTTAATTGTGGAAAAACTTAATACAAAAATGGTTTTCTTCTCACTGAACGTTATTCAATAAAATCCCTAAGACTTAGAGCAACACGCAACAGTCTCAGTTAAGAATGGTCATTTCTGCATATCTGGCATAGTAATAATGAATTTTCAACAATTCTGCCTCACAATTTAACTTCTTTAAACATTCTCAATAAAGGAATACAACTTTGTTCACACTATAACATGATCTGTCAAAAATAGGAGGAAGGAGATAAAGTAGAGCATATAGCAAAATCAAAGATCATAAAACGCAGATCATATGATATACTGAATACCATCTTGCAAGCGATGGGGTATCAGTACATTCTTATTTTGATGAACATGCACTCCACTGGTATGTTGGCCCAGACCCCGTGCCATTGACTTCAATTATCACAAGATCGGATCCTTTGAGAGGATAACAAATGCAAAAAATGTACATCTATAAGGTTGCCAATACTATGAGACAGAGGCCTCTGAATCCTCCTTATAAAGACAGATGTTTTCACTATCTGTTTATAGTTGTAAAGTGACAGCACAAGAAAGAGAGGTACAATTCCACAAGGTACTTAAGCACATACCTAAGCTTAAGCATATGAATTAAGTCTGAAAAGTCAGGCCAAAGGTAGGCGCGTGCTTAAATACCTGCTGAGTTGGGGGCTTTTGCCTTAAATTATTACCCCACAATAGTAACAGTCAGATGCTACTTCAGGTGAATGGCATGAATTAAAAATAAATCCACTCCTACAAAATTGTCCACAAGTAGTGATTTTTTTTTAACTACCTAAAGATGCCCACGTCTCTTATTTAGTTGTGTTAGATCTTGCAGTGACTCATCTAACCTACTAGTCTCGTCCAAGCAATAAGGTCTTAATCTTTTTTAAATCTCCCACCCTACCAAAACCACCACAAAAATTTCCATGAAACTAAGCAATATCACAGACACATACACACTTTAAAATAAAAATAAAACATCAACAAACCCAAAGAGAATGGCACCTTATGTTTTTCATCTGACACCGTCCTGACAATAACATTAGGCAGAAAACTGACAAAACTGAAAAAGACTCAGTGTAAAATAATTTTAGAAAATATAGCTAACCCTGGGGACAGTAAAAGCATGATTTCATGAGGTGGCCCCAGGCAAGCAATAGCTCTGAGTCAAGAACTGTCAGCAGAAAAGTATTTTTTTTTTTAAAAATCCAATACAAGATGAAAAGGAATGAGGGCAGCAAGGACACCTCCCACCCCTCGGTAACTGGCAGAGGAGGAAAGAGACTCCAGGAAAAAAACAAACCAACAGTTACCTACCTTTCCATAACTGTTGTTCTTCAAGATGTGCTGCACACATCCATTCTGCTGTAAGTGTGCGCATGCCTCATGCACAGTTAGCGGAAATTTTTTCCTCCACGGTTCCCACTGGGGAAGCATGAGCCTTGTGTCACTGCACATAGGTATAAGGGGCCATGCTGTCCCTGACCCCCCTCAGTTCCTTCCTACCGGAAAGACTCTGATAGAGAAGGGATGGAGGACGGGTTGTGGACTGAACATGTGCAACACGTGAAGAACAACAGTTATGAAAAAGTACATAACCGCTTTTTTCTTTTTCGAGTGATTACACACATCCAATCCGCTGTAGGTGACTCACAAGCAGTTCAAACAGGAGGTGGGCTCAGAGTCTAATTGAAAAGGGACTGTATAACCACCAGTTCAAATCTGGCATCATCTCTCGATTGGTGAGAGAAGGCATAGTGAAATGCAAATTTATGGACCAGGTTGTCATCCTATAAACATATAGTATAGGTGCACAAGCTAGAAAGGCTGTGGCAGTTACCAGTGACCTGGTTGAGTGAGTCACCACTTTACCTAAAGGTGAAATATCATCCAATTGGTAGCATAAACAAATATAGCCAGAAATCCAGAAAGAGATCTTCTGTGTGGATACTGGGTGGCCCTTTATTCTGAAACTGCATTTAAGACCTGAGATGAAGACCAGAAAGGCCTAGTTGTGTCCAGATAAAAAGCCAAAGCTCTAACACCTACAGTATGGAGCTTTTCTTTCCCTTACTCAAATGAGGCTTTGGAAAGAAAGTCAGTAAATAAATTGCTTGATTAATGTGAAAATCGGAAACCACGTTAGACAGGAATTTTGAGTGAGGTTGAAGAAAAATCTTGTCCCTAAAGAAAATTGTATAGCGAGGCTGATATTAAAGCTCACAACTCATCTACTCTCTTGACTGAGGTTATAGCAACCAAAAAGGCCACCTTCATAGACTGGTGTAACAAAACATGTCACAAGTGGCTCAAAGGGGGGTAGACTCGTCAACTTTGCCAGAACTCAATTTAAACTCCACTGTGGAACCAGGCTGTGAACCTGTGGAATAAACCCTTTAGAAATTTGATGAACAAAAGGTTTGAAAAAATTGATCAGTTATCCACAGGAGATAGAAAGCTGAGACGGCCACCATATGGACTCTGTTGTAACTAAGTACTAACACTATAATTTCAGAAACAAAAGATAGTCCAAGATATGGCAAATCGGAGCTTGACCTGGGGGGATGCCTCTTTGTAAGAGCCAAAATGGAAAATCTCTTCCATTTAGCAAGGTAAGCAGATGTGGACAAAGGCATCCTACTATTTAGCAGATCTTGCTACAGAGCAAAGTCTTTCTGAGGTTGTCAGTCATGAAGCATCCACGTAGTCAGGTAGAGAGCCTGAAGGTTGGGGTCAAGGAGGCAGCCAGGGTCCACATGTCTTGAGAATGGCAGTGGAGGTCTGACAGATAGGACTAGCAGAGTTGAAAACAAATGTTAACAGGGCTACATGGAATCTTGCTTGACTTTAGACAAGACTCTTGCTAGGAGCAGAACTGAAGGGATGGCGTACAGCAGGCCTTTAGACCAGGGTACGAGGAAAGCATCTGTCTGTGAACCCAGGCTGTGACCTAGGTGGGAACGAACAAACAAAACAAACAAACAAATAAAACACACACTGCATTTTGTTTGCTCTTGTTGCAAAATAGGCCCACTTGGGAAGCTCCTCATCACTGGAAAATGGACCTGAACACATCAGGGCAAAGATACCACTTGCAGAGACCTGCAAATGACCTATCCAGGTGGCCTGTCAGGGTGTTCTGAACTCCCAGAAGGTACGCAGCTCTCAGGTTGATGGTTCTGGCAATGCAGAAATTCCAAAGGAGAATCACCTCCTGACATACCTTTGTCAGAGCGCTCGCCTGCCCCCCTCCCCCCTGTTTATTTAGAATATAGCCACTGTGTTGTCTGTGAGTACCAACTTCCACCCCTTGATATTCGGAAGGAATGCCAGGCAAGCCATATGGATGGCCTATAGTTCCCTTATATTTATATGATGGCTTAGAGCCTGAGGAAACCAAAGCCCCTGAGTCAGAAGGAGATCCAAGTAAGCTCCTCAACCTACATCCAGTGCATCTGTGACTAGAGTGAGCGCTGGTGTGGAGAGGCAAAGAGAAAAACATTTGGAAGCTCTACCGTCCAGTCCCAGAAGGACGAGACCTGAGCAGGTTCTTGAACCACCATGCCAATATGACGACCTGTTGCTGAGAACACTAAAGCTAGCAAACCCTGTAGTTCTCTGAGGCATAGCCTGGCATGCTGCACCACGTAAGTGCACACTGCCATGTGTCCTAGAAGTCAGAAGCAAATTCTGAACCATAGTGAGAAGGTGCATCTTTAGCTGTAGAGGAATGACCTGCATTGTTTGGAACTTCTGCTCGGGCAGGAAAACCCTGGCCTCTGCAGAGTCCAGGACTGCCTCAAGGAATTCTATCCTTTGAACAGGTGTCAACATAGATTTCTCTGTATCGAATAGGAGCCCCAGCATGTCAAAAGTGGACTGAAGAGCAGCTACTCTGGAGAGTACCTGAGAGCCAGACCACACAATTGTTCAGGTAGGGGAATACGTGGATTCCTGATCTTCACAGAAATATGCTACTACAGCCATGTATTTCCTGAATGTGTGAGGGGCTGCTAAGGCAGTACTTCAAATTGATAGTAGGATCTGTTGAACATGAATATGAGAAACTTTCTGTGTGTCTAGTAAATTGCTATGTAAAAATAAGCATCCTTGAACTCAAGAGCAGCGTACCAGACCCCAAGAGCTAAGGAAGGGATAATAGATGCTACAGTAACCAACCAGAATTTTGTTTTCTTTAGCAACTTGTTTAGCTGCCTTAAATAGAGCTGAGAATCCGCTTCATCTTTGGAAGTAACCAGAATAACATCACTTTCCTCTGAATGATATGGGAACTTCCTGCAAGGCCCCCATGAGCAGGAGAGTGAACCTCCTGAAGTAACATGCTCTTGAAAGAGTGGTCCTTAAAAAGGGGCAGGGACGAGGGAATAGAAATAATTGTAAGGGTGTATCCCAGTTCCCCCACTCTGATCTGTGGTGATGCAAATCCAAGCACTTAGGAAGAGGGACAGACAAATGAATGGGGTGGGGACTGATGGCACTCTGGTAGTCTACATATTTTAATAAGATTTAGAGTCACCTGTATTGATTTATATTTTAAGTTTGGCTTGGGACCAGGGAGAGGTAAGATGGTGGTGATCTTGTTGCAGATCCTCCCAGCACCTAGCTGATGTAGAAGGGCAGGAAGGGAGCACAGTGGCTCTAGAATGTGGAGAAAAGCCTGAAGGGTTCCAAATAGGCCTTTGATATGAAGGCTGGAACCAGCTACGTGCAGGTCATTAATCCTTAGAGGACTGAGGCTGTGACTGGTACCATGGTGGCAGGTATCCATCTGGGGCTGCTGGGCATGCTTGAGTCCAGATGAATATGATCCAACCTTGCAGTCTGATGCCGAGTCCGTTTCCTCAGACCACGGTGGAGCTGACCCCTTCAGCACTGGGGACACCAGTTCAGAGTCTGGAGATGGGGGTACCAGCAAGATCATTGCTGGTTTACCTCTAGATGGAGCTCTACGGAGAGGCGCCATGACTGTAGAAGCCACCAGTACCTAATGGTGCCGTGGGGCTGCAGCTGGGACTGTGTGAGTGTGCACTTCCAATGCCACTACTGTGCAAGACTCCTGAACATCAAAGGAACCTAGCACAGACAGGTTAAGCGATACTCTCGCTGCCTCAAAAGCCTCAGGCATAGATTGCACCAGAAAGGGCTCCTGAGTCTCCAGTACTGAAAAGTGCACCAGTCCTTCAGGCACTGGCCTTAAGGGATCCTTCATGGGCTCCCAAGTCAGCAATCTCTCCTCATTTCCCGACTGTCTGGGAGTGCCTCTTCTTTGCGTACACCTCTGAGTCCTAATCTCTGCTCCGTGCCTTCACCGCAGACTTTGATGGCCCTGGTACTGAGTCTTTGGGAGACTTACGTCGTCTCGTCTTCGGTATCGGCAACAACGATCTGCCTCAGACAGAAGAGGGGAGTACTCTTAACTGACTTGGACGTGCTCGGTACCCGTTCTGATGGTGGGCGAAACACAGACTCCATAAGCAGGTACTTGAGTCTGGCAGTCCTATTCTTTTTTGATAAGGATTTGAGCCCTCTACAAATGTGACATTTGTCCCTCACATGTGGCTCTCCCAGATACCAAAGGTGGCTGGGGTGTGGGTCACTCACTGGCATAGACTTCTTACACGAGTGACAGGCTTTGAAGCCAGGAGAACAAGGCATTAGTCCAGTACCGAGCCCAATACCCAGCTGGGAATTGGGACTTCCTTTCTAGAAAATTACTAAACTTATTCTTACATTTAAATATGCACAAACATATTTACCACTAAAGTAGACTAAAACCTACCTCTACATATACTATATACCCTAAAAGAGTGAAGACGAGCAGATACAAATATTGGCGCTCCAACAACGATCCCTGCGGTAGGAAGGAACTGAGGGGGGTTGCGATTCTTTATACCAGCATGTTATGCTGCAAGGCACCAGACAGCGCTCACGCTGCCCTGACAGGTACGCTGAGGGAAAAATCTCTGACAACTGTGCACAAGATGCACGCACATCAACAATGGAATGGCCATGTGCAATCACTCAAAGAAGAACTGGTGCATGTTCCCCCTACCACAAACGATTATTTCTCTTTCTCTGAAAACAAGATCAGCTGTGAATAAACCTGTAGTACGAAATGCATAAAAATCTAATCAGTGCCAAGGACGAAGGCCCATAATTTGTGAGGGCATTGTCTGATTTGAGTTACAGTTGCTGATTACTCAAACATACCACAATTTCACACCTTAATCATGAAAGTAAACTTCTAGAAGATAATGGCAATTCATATGGTAAGAGTTACAGGTCCATAGCTAGCATGAGCCATAATATTCAACTTTCCATTTACATGTAACATCCCTCTGATTATCTGTATAACACACACACACACACACACAGTGCAATGGAGAGACCAATTTCAATCAAATATCAGTAAATTCTAGTAGTTTCATAGAAAGTATATATTCTGTAGTATTACATACAAAAACATATTAAACACTTCTGAACATCCCATCCACAGCTTCACGTGTATCAAAAGCAAACAAACTTCATGTCAAAAAGGAGGTGAAAAAGAAATCACACTGCCACCCATGCTTACACGTAAGTTTAAAATAATTAAGCTAAAACACAAGGAAAACTTTCTTCATAACTGAGGAGTGATGAACTTGAGGAATCAAGTCAATTCAACATCCCTTCATTGACTATTTCCTCTATACATACTTGTAAATAAGCAAAGACTTCACAATTAATTAAAATACACAAACTGTTAAAACAAAAATAGAAGCAGAGCCTTAAGCTTATAACATCATTTGACGGTGGGGGGTTATGTCAAGTGTTCTGTGCTTCCTGCTGGAGGTATTGGTATGCTGACACACCCCGGCTCAGGCCACAGTACCAGCAAGTCTTACTGATTCAGAGGCCTAGAAGGACCAGGAAGAAACACTGAACAATCAGGAGCCAGCAGGACTGTTGAGGAAAAGCAGAGAAGTCTCAGAGTCAATACTGGGTGAGACTGGAGCAGAGGAGGAGCTCTCCTCATGGCTAGCCCAGAACCTCAAAGCCAGGTCAGTGCCTTGCCTGCAAGCACTGCAACAAAGTGTTTGCCTTTGAGGTTTTTCTTGTTTACTTAAAGGCACAGATAAATAAAAATAACAAACTCAGAAATTGGCTAAGTGCATAGAGACTGGTGGCAAGCATCCTTCTCCGACCCGGCAGCCAAAACTTGTGGACAAAGGCAGAAAGCACCTTCAGTATCATGGTTGGCCCCACAGAGGACCCAATGCAGCAATCCCACCTGTGGCATATTAATAAGCAGAAAAACCACCATTTCCCCATTAGCAATTATCAGAAATTAGTGTTTTAGCTCCAATTTGCTAGCAGCTAATATATATGACTACAATAAGTCTGATGTTTTGGCACAACTATAGTTGGAAAGAAAAAAAATCAAAGTCATCACACTGTACATGTGACCTGTATGACTTGGATTATTGCCCCTAAACTTATTAAGAGTAAAATCTGTCACTTGGACCACCCTGCCACCAGTGAGAAACTAAGATTACTCAGCAATATAAATGGACAAAAAGGAGCAGTGTATTCTCAGAACAAGCAAAGGTACAGAGTGAACCACAGACCTACTTTGACTATCTAGAGTGTAATTGGCTCACAATAGCAGCTACCCTGTTACAGCATTATTATCATCTAGCTCACATAACTGGAAATTCATGCTTCATTCCTTAAATTGGCTTGGACAATAGCATCTGCACCACTTTAATTATTTACAACAAATGCACAGATCTGAAATGATAATGCACTGTAAGTAGCAATAGTAAGCCAATATTAATCCAGGACTAACCTAAATATAACCAAGTGTACACAGTTGCGTTTTGGCTACATGGAGGCAAGTTTCAGTTTAACAATTTTTATGGTCTGTATAAGTGTCTCCAGCAAATATTAGAAATATAAAACAAGAATTCTGCCTGAGCAAATTGTAAGCTAGTTTGTATATATAATAGCCAATGATGTATCCCACTAAACTCTGTGTGGTCAGGATGGAAGCTTGTAAAACTGAAATCCAATCACTTAACTCTGGCTACTTATTTCTTCAGGGAAGGTACACTCAGAATTAAAAACCTACTCCAAATACATGATCACCTCATTTGTTTTTGTATATATTCTATACAAAAGAACACATATATAGCCAAGTGTCATACCAAGTTCTGAAGAAAACTGTATTCTGAAGATTACTATTGCATTAACTTCAATGCAAAATGTATATGAATTTTATATAATTGTATAATATTTATTTAAAATCTTTCTGCCACTTACATTTCTGAAATACACTAAAATTAGTTTAGTCCATTACCTTATTGAAACGAATACAAGACAAAAAGTTTAAACAAACTTTTGTTTTTATGCATAGTGATCAAAAACCCTTATAGAAACAAAAATGAACTACTGTATTAACTTTTTTGGCAGCATGACAATTCAGTCTGTTTTTAAATACTGTATACGTTTTAAAGCAGTTCCTTCACACACACTTTGTCATACTTCCTCTAGACAGAATGCAAATCAACATATTCTCAAGATTTGCTGTGACTCGCTTCTCTACATTTTCTGGTTTAAGGACAGATTTTATATTTGCGTACTTACAAACGGAATGCAAATCAGGACACCAGAAGCTTAATCTAGAGTCTTATTTGTAATGAAAAGTTAAACTGGCCATAATAAATAATGTGGAACTATTTAAACTAAGTCAGTAAGATTTGATCCTCAAACATAACTCATGACTCAGAAAATCTGGTATCCAAGATATTATTAAAACTAGCCTTTGCTATTCATCTGTATCACACGTTTATCAGAAATAGGTTATATCTGTACATTGCACTTGGAGAGAATGGAATATAAATCTCCCGATACGAAAAGGTATTTCAGTAGTTTGGAATGGCTTTTTAGCCAAAATGCAACCAAAGAATCAACTGTAGATTGATTGGTTTTAACTTACAAAATCTTTTTCTACAATGCACACAAACAGCTATATTTCCTACTAAATACTCTTTCATGCTGTTTTATCATACATCAATTTTCCAAGACTGCATTCATTCTGAATATAACAAACAGAAGGCAACATCAGGAAATTCGAAATCATTATTAAGAAAGTACCTGCAAGCCTGAACAACTGTAATACTGATGCAGCACCTCAAACCAACATCGGACATGCAAAAGTTGGTCATGTGAGAAAATTACCATTCTGTGTTCTTTTGATAAAAACAGTATACTTTGGAAAATGTGCTCACACCCATTATATGCTTTGGGATATATGTTTTGGGATGGCAAAGCTGTTTGTAATCTGTGTAATTTTAAGTTAAATACACACACATTTTATAAGTTACACATACATATGTGTGCCTTATACTCCTCTGTGTAATTTTCAAAACTGAATATCTCAGGTGTGCTCAGACATGGCACAGATACACACACGTGACACACATCACTGCATACACAAACAGATTACTGAACACTGAGGGAATACATATTCATTTTACAGACAAAAGATACAGGGACATTTGGATTCTGCAGTCCCTACTAAGACATCAACTTTTGAAAAACAGGTCCACAGTACATGAGAAATATAAAATAAAATTAGAGTTCTGATGAAATTGTGCTAAAAATACCATATAATGGCTCAACTCTGACAGAGAGGTACCATAAGTGCACAGTATAAGTTGTTCTTTGGCTAAATACCATCACAAAAATGCTACAATATAAAGGTTGGAAAGATTAACACAAAAGGTTCCACTGCAAGACAAATGTCTCCTTCATAGTTCAGTTCACAGCTATATGACTCCTCAGTCAGTCCTACAGTTCTCAAATGTCTTGTATCTTCCTAATAATCGCACAGAATGCACACTGTCAAATTGCTTCGTTAATACCAGCACATTTTAATTACTTGTTATGCTGAAGCAAACTTTATACCCATACAAAAATTCAAAGCAGTTATTGATCACAACTTAAAAAAGAATGTAGAAGAGGAATTTTGGAAGTGTATAATTGTCAAGTTTATACCTTGCCTCCCTAATCCCTCTCTTCCATCTTCTCACCCACCCATAACCAAAAAATACAAGATTTTCAAAGGAAGGGGTTTATTTGACTATAAATTGATTTTAAAATATTTTTTAAAACTGTTTAAAACATAAGTTGGTATATTTATAGTGTATAGTTTTAAAAATAGATATACTGACATAATTCCACTGAACGTGTACTAGAGGCTAAAAAACTCTGCTTATTCATTTGTTGCACCCAGTGCAGCTGCAGGGAGATTTTCAAGCAAGCCAGGTGCATTGAGAGAATTAACTAAGAAATTGTATTTTACATTTCTAAACATGAAGTTAGAATTTTACATTTTCTTCTCTAATTATGCTGCTCCAGAATACTAGGGGAACCCTACAATTCCTAAACCAATTGTAGATGTATTTTTCTGTTTATACTGATTGCCTTGAATAAGAGATTTCTGGGTTTCATTAACAGATCAGGAAATACTACTTTCTCTAAAGTAGAAAAGGCTGAATTTTAGGGCAGCCTCTCTTACCCTCACTGGTAGAGCAACTTTTAATTCCCCCTACTGGCACATTCTAGAGAACAGGGAAAGGGAAACCTGTATTGAGTTTTCAGTGGTGAAGACACAAGGAGAAAATATTTTTCTGAACCCTGCCCCACCTCAAATAATTGGGCACACAAATCTGGAAAAATATTAATTTTAAGCTGTGAGCATTTTTATCATATCAGCAAATGACTGTCATATTTCTTTGTCATAAAGAAAGCACAGAGTATCTCTCAAAATAATTTTGACTACTTAATTTTACAGCTATTATTAAGCAGTCCAGTTGTCTGCCATCGCTCAGACCAAAACAGGTCACCCCTTAAAACAGAATACATGGACAGCAAGATCCTAAAAGCGATCTCTGGAATATAACGCTACATGCTTACTATGCGTGTGTACAGAAACTAGCAAAAACATCCTGAGCTTAACGAGTTGCTACTTAAATGTCAGGACAGTGCTCTGTGAACCATTTTATATTAAAATTGGATAGTTCCAAACATCACACATACAAGAAGTATTGTTTGACACAGTGCCATTTTGATGATAAATTGCAATCTACAGCTCAAATAATTCTACCCAAGGATTAACATTTCAGAGGCTGAGCCAGAGATTATGTGTGTGGATCTTGAATTTCATCATCTCCCTTTGGCACAATGGCTTATTCTTCCTTTTTTCATCTATTCTCTCATGAAGGGTCAGGAAAGCTTAGCCTTGCTGTCTCATTCATTTCATCTCTACATTAACCAGATACCTTGCAGTCTTTAGTTCTTAGAAGTTATTCCATTACAAATACTATAGCTACACTGCACTATGCTGTTACTAATGAGGTATGTACCAAATCAAAGGGTGCCATCAAGTGGTTATAATACACTAAACAACATTATGCAAAGTTAGTGTTCTGGAAGAGGTTTCATCAGGACAAACCAAGGTATGTCTTCACTAGACAGTCAGCCAAGCATGGGTGGAGCATCCCCAATATAAAGCCCTACTCGTGCCAGACTTGTGTGGCTGTATCTCCAATAGTGCTGTACTGGCCCATTTGCTAGCCCAGATTTTGAAAGGATGCACCGTGGTTATTAGCAGTGCCTTGAACTGGGCCACTCCATGAATTAATCTGCAGTGCACTGTGGGAGAACTTGTCCATCCTTCCTGGGCAGAAATGCTCTTATGGGTCTTCTTGATATCACAGCACAGCTTTACCCAAAGGTAGGTGTAAGCTTCTGTCCAAATGGCAGTACAAGAGAAGGATTCTTGGATGGCATCTCTGTTTAAACACTGTTGAAGTGCAGCAGAAATGGAGCAGACAAATGTGGGGTTAAAACAGTGCAGGAGAAGGGAGGAGTTAGACAAGGAAGTATAAACCAGGTGGAATTATGAGATAGGATTGGAGAACTAACCACACCTGGGTTGGGTTAGCCTACACTCTCACTGCAAAATGGGTGGCTTGCCAGCCCAGGGTGAAGCAAAAAGCAAGTTCAAACCTATATCTATCAACTGTGTCTGCTAGTCCACATAGCTAGCACCCTCAAGCCCGGGTTAGAGGTTTTACTGTGTGGATGGAAGGGGAACTAGTGATGACACCCAGGCTTAGCCCTGGGCTAATTCTTTAGTGAAGACACATCCCATATTTCCTAATCTAGAAGCATACTGTACCTTAAGACCATTTCAAGGCTCTTCACTAAAACACAGAAGAAAATCTTTCACATTATCACAATAACTGAAGATAGAAAAGACCTGTTAGACCAATGGCCACCAACTGTGATTGACTGGTTGATCCTGGGGACGTTTTTTTTTTTAAATATTATATGGAGGATATTCCTATCTTGTAGAGCTGGAAGGGACCCTGAAAGGTCATTGAGTTCAGCCCCCTGCCTTCACTAGCAGGACCAAGGGCTGATTTTTGCCCCAGATCCCTAAGTGGCCCCCTCAAGGAAGGAACTCACAACCCTGGGCTTAGCAGGCCAATGCTCAAACCACTGAGCTATTCCTCCCCCCACTTTCCCAGTTGATCATGATCTCTGGAGGTGGGCTTGCGCCTTGTCTGCCCCAACCCCACTCTGCCCCTAGAAGCTGCCAGCGCAGCCCTGTGGGGAGAAGCAGGGGTCTTGGTGCGCTGCTCCTGCCTGCAAGCACCATCCCCGCACCTCCCTCTGGCTGGGAACAGGGAACTGTGGCCAATGGGAGCTGAGGGGGCGGTGCCTGCAGAGAGGGACAGGGCACAGAGCTACGTGCTCCCTGCTCCGCCCCATGGGCCAAAGGGGCTCATTTGCTCCCTCAGGAGCAGCGTGGGGCTGCGGTAGGCATGAAGCCCACCTTAGTCTTGCGCCGCCAACCAGGAACGGTCCTCTGTAAGTACTGTCCAGCAGGAGGCCAACACCCCAACCTCCAGCCCGCTCCTAGAGCCAAACACCCCCTACCCCCTCCTGCATCCCAAACCCCCTCCTGTACCCCAAACCCCAGCCCTGAGCCCTCTCCCAGACCAGCAACCCATACCTCATTCTCCACCTCTGCCCCAGCCCTTACCCCCTCCAAAAGCCAGCACCCAGCACCCCCTCCTGCACCCCAATACTCTGCCCCAGCCCAGAGCCCCCTCTTGCACCCAAACTCCCTCCTAGAGCTTGTACCCCTCATTCCCTCCTGAACCCCAACCCCTTGTCCCAGGCTCAGCCAAGAGCCCCCTCACATACTGCAAATCCCTTGGCTCCAGCCCAGAGCCCCCACACCCTCTCTCGAACCGCAACCCCCTGCCCCGTGAAAATGAGCGAGGGTGGAGGATAGCAAGCGACCAGGAGAGAGGGAGGAGGAAAATGGAGTGACCGGAGTGTGACTTCAAGGAAGGGGCGGAGCCTTGGGGAAGGGGTGGGGTAGATCCTGGGTTGTCTTTAAATTCAAAAAGTGATGTTGAGCGTAAAAATGTTAGAGACCACTGTGTTAGATCATCCCACAAGCACTGGATTGCTTCCTTAAGTATATTCTCCAGAGCTTTGTCTGGTGTTATTTTAATGACCCAAGTAATGGGGCTTCCACTACTTCCCTAGTGAGACTATTCACCAGCCTAACACCTCACATTTAGCCATTTCCCTGGATACTCAATAACGATTCCTATCATGACCACAGATTTCACAGGTTTCAGTCTTGTTGGCTCAGTTTGGTGAATTGCTGCAGCTGATGGCATAACATGGTCAAGCAAGAAGCAGTGCATGTTAGTCAGGTTATTAATCTGGACAAAACTAAGTTCACGGCCATCATCACCAAGCAGCCTCTAGCTCCAGCTTACAACCAGCTCAGAATTAACCTGTCCAAATGGGACACAGAGCGGCTGGCAGCAGTCAAATATTTGAGCAGCGGCACTCACAGTAGTGGGAGATGCTCGAAATATGTGGATACTTGTATAGCAGCCGCCGTTGGTATGTTTTGGACCCATCAGCAATCTGTGTGGGGACATTGTGACATCAAGCTTGTGACAAGGCTGTAGCGCTATCGAACCATGGTTATACCAACTCTATTGTACTGAAGTGAAATGTGGGCACTGGGGAAAGCTAAAGAACACTGGGATTGATGTTTTAGGCTCTCATTGTTTTCACAACCTGCTTCATACCAAGTAGCAGGACAAGCTCAGAAATGAGGCTATTCAAAGGTGAACTGAGTAACTGCCTCCATCACTGGTTTGATTTTGGCGGCTTTCTTGGTATGAACATATTAAAATGGAAGACCAATAAATTCCAAAGCATGTGTTCCAAGGAATGCTGCTACTTAGCCAGCCCTTACATCAAAGGTTTAAGTGGCGTGATAAGACTGCCAGTGATTGACATAAACTGAATATTCAGCTTAAGCACCTTGCCAGAGATCGACCAGCTAGTGCTCTGACTCACCATGCCAACATCACTGCAACAGAACACTCTGTGCGGGTGGAGCTCTTCCTGCTATCACTCACACGTCTTTTCTGTGGTGGTGTTAGAAGGGGCCCAAACACGCATGCAGAAAGGTGGTAGTGTGCGAGGGGGCTCAGAGGCTGGATTCTTTTTCTTGAATTGACTCCATTCTCTGCCTGACAACTGGCAACACAGTGGGCAGCCCCCAGGGAGCACCATTACCACAGGCAGCTCTTGTCAGGATACATAGATCCACAGTAGGTACAAGTAGGGTCCAATAACGTCATCTTAACCCAGGCCACGACACCAGGGGTGTTTGGCAGTTCAGAGGGGGATTGGCACTTGTCGTGGAGGGAAGTGCCTACCCTGCACATCCTTCCCCATCCCCAGACCTCAAACACCTCTTGTGTTCACTCTTAACCTGTTTCCTCTTGGTAGGACAGTCACCTTCCCAATTCAGTAATATACATGCTACCAAAATACATTATAGATCACTCGTTGTTTCGTTGCTGATCAATTAGGGAACATGCTGGTTTGAAGTTGTGCAGTGCTCCCTTCTAATGTCGTTTGGCAGACGCTTGCTTCATCCACTGCTTGCAGGAAGAGCAGCCCGTTGCAGCTAGCTGGCTGGTGGGGGCTTGGAACCAGGGTGGACTGGCAGCCCCACTATCAGCTCTCAACTCCCCTAAGTTCCCTGTGCAGCAGCTGCCCAGAAGGCTATCAATTGCCGGAGGTTCAACTGTCCCTCTCCCCACTGCCATGTGCTGCTCCTGCCCTCTGCCTTGGAGCTGCTCCTCGAGACTCCTGCTTGCTGGGGGGGAGGGAGGAATTGAGGGGCTGTCAGGGTGTCCCCCTCCCTCCTGCTCCTGCACCCCATTTACCCTATCTTCCATAGAGAGGGGGGGGGACACGACTGGGCTCAGGATGGAGGGAGCTTGCTGGCAACAGCTATGGTCTCAGCAAGCTGATCTAATTAACAAGGCAATGTACTTAAGAGTAGGGTCACCATACTTAAAGGGGAAATGCATCTCTCTCTCACACACACGCAGTGTATGTCTCTGTCTGCGATGCTGTCTCCCCTCCCTCCATTCCTGCTGCCTTGTAGAGTGTGAGAGTTAACCCTTGAGGGCTCAGCCGAATGCTAGTTCATCATTTAGCAGTAAGGCATTCCCTGGGAAATATCCCACCCTCTGAGTCCTCCACCTCAACCAAGCTTCACAATCATCATCACTGTGTACCAGTATTAAAGTGTTTGTTTAAAATTTATAGTGTGTGTGTGTGTGTGTGTATTTTTATATATAGTTTTTTGTCTGGTGAAATTTTTTTTCCTGGAACCTAACCCTCTCATTTACATTAATTCTCATGGGGAACTTGGATTCACTTAACATCGTTTTGCTTAAAGTTGCATTTTTCAGGAACATAACTTCAGCGTTAAGTGAGGAGTTACTGTATTTCCCAAAATTATTGCACAGTAAGGAAGAGTTATTGAAATGTAAAAAAAGAGAAAGAAGGAAAGCTTTATAGCTTTATAATCAGGAGAAAGCAGAGAGCAGCTTCAGTGAAAGGGGAGACAGTAGAGCAGGATGAAGAGGTGGGGACAGGAGGCCTGATATCCACCTGGATGGCTGTATTAGAACTAGGACAGTTGCAGTATGATCAGCGAGGATACTAGAATTGTCCCACAGCTACAGTCACTCTAACTGTAGAGCGTCTACACTAATTATTTAGCCCCAGTCTGCTTATTTAGTTCTTGTAATCTTTCCTTATATATTGTAACTGTAGGGATTGATTGTGATAATCAAAATGATACGGCACAAATTATAATTAATCAATCAGAAGAGGGTTTAATTACAGGATTTAAGAAACAAGCACACCAACTTTACAGTATCCTCTGCACCAACGGATTTTTAGGGTTAGGGTTATGGTTTTTCCAAGTATTCCATTACTTTTTATTCTATAGATAAAATCCTCATTACTCAAATCACTGTATCCTCCTTTCTTGTTAAAAGTAGATTATCCCTGTCAGCACTATTGATCGGGCTTCTCTCATTTACTAAAGGGCTACTTTTTCTTGAGTATTTCCTTTGCCCTTATTCCACTTTGGCTTGCATTAGGCCATTCTCCTCCTTTGCTGCATTTATCTGTTCCCTGCAAGACTAGCTGACCATATATTCTCATTTGGTTTCTTCTTTCCTTTACAGATTGCAACATTAGGAACAAATTGCAGGCAATTCCTTCATTCATATTAACCTTTCAGTTTAAAAGGTTTTTTTTCCTTTTTTTTCATTTCCACTAAAAATAAATAAAAGCCTTTTTAGTTTAAAAGGAATAAAGAGAAAAACTTCAAAAATTCCTTACCTGTATTACACACATCACTTCAAATGTCTTAAAATTCAAATTTCTCGCTGTTTGATTTTTACACTTTACTTAGTTTGGGTGATGAATGTGCAGTAAATTCATTGTGTTTCAGACAGCATAGTTTTTTACATTTTATGCCCTATTGAGCAAAATATAAAGCTGGTATAAGTCAGAAAAGCTCCACTGATTTACATCAACTGAGGATCTGGCCACACAAGTCTCTGAAAGTAAGCTCTCTAAAACTAGTTTCCTATAGTGGTAGGTTTAGGTTTCCAACAACATAGGGGATTTTATTTAGTTAGTTAGTCATTTTTAAAGTTCACAGAAACATTTCGCTTCGTATTGGGCCAATTCCTGAGAGAGATGAGAACTTACAGTTTCCATTTGCTTTCAGGATAGACACAAATGGGCTTTATAAAAACTGTTGATTAAACAAATTGAAGGCCTGGAATACTTGGCAGATTCAGTAATTTACTGCTATTTGCCAGCCTTCTATGTTTCTTACAGGAACAAATATTTGTTCCGCCTTCTATCCTACAAAAATTATAGGTGACATATAAAATATACCCCATTGATGGCACAAAACAGGAGACAATTAATGGCTTGATGACTCAATTACGACAACATCAGCCTGATACAAATCCTTACAATGCATCCTATAAAATATAACTGGCATTTATTTATGTTCCTTAAGAAACTATTAAAATATCTCAAATGAAAATCCCACTAACAATAACGCCACCCCCCAAAACCTCAAAAATCCACCAAACCGTTTTTATTTAGAGATCATCGATAACACATTATCTGTATCCATGTTTTCTGTATCTCAGAGACTTCCGAGGACCATAAAATGTTTAATGTCTCAACACTTTCTTCCGCAGTGAAGGCATTGACTTCTTTAACTACCTTGAATATCTGTCTTCCAAAACTCTCCTGCAACTTGTTTTACAATATGGTATCTAGATACAGGCAGCTCTCTCTTAGCTAACATTTCTGCTGCTCTGACTGACAAGGAGTCTCTGGTACAATAATTGTTTCAGTGTATATACAGATCCTAGGTGTCAACTATTTCACATGTAACTTTGGAAATCAAACAAGAATCGTAGTGCTCAGCACCATATTAAATCTAATACATTTTTTCCCCACAGAAGACTGGGGATGTGAACAGAACCAAGGTTTTTAAGCTATATATTCTACCTGGCTATTTTAGTCTGCCATCTGTCAGAGGTCATGAAGAGATCTCGGACAGAAGGGGTCTGTAATGTGTATTCCAACATGCATCGAAGTATTCACCGCAGTTCCAAAGTTGCTTCTTCAGCTCTGAGATTTAAAAGATTTCTAGCCACCTTTGAGGGGGTTTTGTTGTTGGTTTTTTAGGGGGGCAGGTAGGAGGGGACATCTTTTGCAATTACTGTGCTTTTTACAGGACTGGAACTGCCTGCTGCTTTTCCTCAGTCACAGCTTTGCCTGTACACTTCTCAAGCTGCTCGAAATAAATATTCCTGTAACTGCTGCAGTGAAAAGCTGGTCTCAACTGTTGGGAAGCTGTCAACAGGCAGCTTCATGCATTTCATGGTGGAATGGCCTCATTTCTTTAGTTGGGTTAACCACAGAAAGGGAACTGTGTATCCAGGTAGGTCAGACCCTAGCAGGAGCACCTTTTTTCAAAAAGGTTTACCTACCTAATCTAGCAATAATTTCTAGCCAGCCTGCAGTTGTCCACCTATGCCAGGAAGAGAGGAGAAATTGGATGTGGTTTAATTAGGGTGCAATTTCATTTTTAAATGTCAGAGTACACCGCAAATAAAAATGTACAATGCAGGTAATTCCATAATCAGTTATGTATACACAGCAGGGGAATGCCCCCTTTACTCATCCTGGACCCCAGCCAAACCACTTCTGGGACCTTGCCACCACCCACCTCAAATGAAGATTAAGGGGGCTAAAAAGCAGGAGAGGTTAGATCCCCGCCATACCAGTCATAGGACGCCCCTAAACCTCCCTTTTTTCAGTTCCTTTAAATCCCACTTCCTTTAAATCCCTTACCAATCCATTTGATCTGATCACCGTATTCCTTCCCTATGGAGCACATACACTGGACATTCACCCTATGCTTGCATAATGAGTTGTAACCTCATTTCCTAACCTGCTTCATGTCTGCTCCACCTAAGCCCCCAACCTTCTGTGGGGAAGGTGAAACATGCCCCCCACCACACACACCTCACATTGGCCAATCTGGCGGTGAGGGGAAAAATTCCTTCCTAGTCCTACCAAGAAAGGAGCAACTAACATATGTCCACAGCAGATCATAACAAAACCTGGTATTTAATTACTTCCATAGGCGCTTCTCTGCCTGGTCCAGGTAAAAGAAGCTTTTCCTGCACTGGTGTAGATCAAAGTACTCTCCCTTCTCTTCTGGTCACTTGGGGAGGGAAGGGTCAGCATCCCCACACTAACCTGGTCGGAAGCTGCCGCAGCAAGTCACTCTCTGGTAGTCTGTCCCTTAAAGGGATCATAAACCTTTTCCTACAAGCCTACAGCTCCCATCACTTCAGGTGCAAAGAGGTCATTCAGATGTTAGACCTTAGAGATCAATCAGAGCTTCACCCTATAAAACACTTCTCCAGGAGAGTCAGAGAATTCTGCATACCTCAAAAACAGCTGAGATTCAGCAGTCTGTGGCTCAGACAGCACTCAGGGTTTTACTTCTCATCTCATTGCAAATGTCACTACACATACCTTCTGAAGAGTCAAAAAAGGCCTGGTCTTTAGCCTCTGTATCAGTGCTTAAACATGACAAATCTGAATACACCTGAACACAAGCAAATGTGCTCAGGATTGCATACTCTAGTTGTACTAAAACTTTCCATTTTGTTTTGCCTTCTACTTGATTAGAGCAGAAAGTACTGTGTGGTGCTTGATGCTGTGATCTGTTGATTTCACTCCACTGAATTTATTTAAGAAAGGTCCGATTCTGAGGCTCACATTTTGGAAAGTGATGGTAGAAAAGATAATGGTATCAGTTTTTTGTTTTTTGTTTTTTTTGCTTCTCAGGCATTTGGTTCTGGGTTTTTGTTTGTTTTTAAATGTTTCTTTGGCAAAAATAGACTTGAGATAATCCCGGTGGGTGTCTCATTAAACACTGCTTTTCAGACACCTGGGAAACACATGGTTACCATACCACCGAGTGCAGACAACTGATTTAACCTAAACCATCCCTTAGAACATGGTGGACACATACTCCTCCTCAGAGATACTGAAAATGATGAATATGCTGTTCAGTATTTGCCCACCGTTCTCTTTCAGCTGCTACTCCCCAATTAACAAACTGCACCACCTTTTTACCACACATCCCCTGTTTCTATGCTCCAGAATGGCCTAGCTCTTTTCTGCCCATAGCTAAAGATTTACTTATATTGCTACTATTCAAAACATAAGAGCCAATGTAGTCTGAGAAATTCTATTTTCAAAGCCCTATGAGATTAGAAAACAATGAAAGGGGAGAGGGCAAGAGTTATAAATTATATGCAAAAATAATTTAAGAAAGTAGTACTCCTTTAAAATGAAGAATACACTGGAAAAACAAACAGAAAATTAAATGGAGTGGAACCAAATTTAATGGTAACAAATATCTTATTAAGACCAATTGCTTCAGTTCCTTCTAAAATTGATGCAACTGTCACATAATTGAAAGTAGCAAGATGGCTAGCAACCTACTGTAGGAGGCTGAAATCAATCATTCAGCTCTACTATCTTGCCACATGTTATCTCTAAAAGCATGGGTAAACCACAACCCTTTGGTCAGCTGGCCAGCACTTTACTGGTGGTCACATAGTTTTGATAATATGCACTGCATGAGGTTCCAGTTTTGGCAACTATACCCACATCCAATTACTTAATATGGAATTACAATTTTACACAATAATGGATATTCTGAGGGCTTGCTCTTAGAGACATATTTTTGCATACTGTTCAAATGCAATTTCAGACCCACCAGCACGTTAACTGGACTTCCAAGTTATCTGCCTTGGAAGGCAACTTGTGTCAAAAATATTTTTCATTAAATGATGTTGGCAATTTTGTCTTCCCTTATACTGAGTGTCTTGCATTATACCCTTTCCAAAATAGTGGTATATGCTGAATGGTCACTGTCCCCCAGGGTCAAAAATGAGATTTGTAAAATCACAATGTTATGCCAATGAGCAGCATTTTAAATAAAAAATTTTGCACAGTATCAAGAGAAACCTTTGTGTGTGTGTGCGCGCGCGTGTACGTACACACAAACGGGCACGCTGAACATTCTTAAAACAAATACTTTTCTATTAAAAGACAAGTTGGTCAGCTCAGTTTACATCTGGAGTGAGATTAGAACCCCACTGTAAAACAATTACCAAGACGGTGTTCTGATATTTGATGTTTGAAAAAGAAAAGACCTCATGCAGACTCTTGTATGCACTGGCAAGTGTATTTTACTGCTGATTTTCTATGAATAAACATATGCAAAGAATTGCTGAAACACACACTGCTGGTTTTAAACATGCCTAATGTACTATTAGAGGTTTGTTTCCAGAGCTGACTGCCTTATTTATCAGCTTCCTCCCTCCAGCTGGTAAAGAATCTGATATCGGCTCTGGTCAGCTGTCTCACACAGGACACTCTCCGCTATAGGAAAGATATTAGAAGGTAACTAGCAGGAAGTAAGACGAAAAAATCTAAACAAAATGGTTCCAGCAATTTAGAAAACAGATTGCGCTTTACTACTGTGAATCAATAATAACCCTATAAATTATGTGTCAAACTCATTCCATCGTAAATGTTACGGTTTACAGCATTTATTGAGCTTATAAAAACTAGTTAGTGTAATAACTAAGCTATTTTATTCAACTCCCAGCATTCTCCCTTTTCCATCTTTCATCTATGAAACTCTAATATAATTGTAGTATGAATATCACAAAATACGATACTTTCTACCACTTTCTTATTTTAAAACTGAGATGTTTTAACACAATGAATGTAGTATTACATCCCCCACCAGCAAGGCTGTCCAGTAAAAAAAATGCCCTTTGATTAAAATATTTGATTCAGCTTACAGAGATTATTATAAAATAAAATGTTATAGTGCATGGTCATTAATATAGCATCAGAAACAATTCTCATCATTTATAGGATAGTTTGGGCTCAATGTTTCCTTTTTTGGGAAAAGATTCAGATTAACAAATGTTTAATGAATATTTTTCAGAAGTACAATAGAAAAGAGATGGATTGAATTTAAAGATTTCCTGACTAATCTGTTTAAATTGCCCAAAACGAGTAAAATGTTAACAGCATAAATGGAAAAAAGAGTAAAGTAGGTTTTAAAAGTTCTTTGAAATTGAATTATTAAAATTTTATTTAGGTCAGAAATGTTGGGTTTTTTAACCTTATAGTGTCACTTTAACAAATGATTGAATATGAATTTCAAGAAGGTTAGTCACAGCTCATATAATCACATACAGCTCACACAGCTCACATAATCACATACAGCAAAATATGACAGGGGAATTAAAGGACCAGGAAAGCATGTTTGAACAATAAGCTTCCCATTCAAAAGTATTAAATGCACGTATTTAATTCTGACAAAAGTTAATTTGGTTCTCTCTCATGATAAGCCAAACATTTATTTCATGAAAAAAATACAAAACAAACAATGTAACTTTTTTTATTACTTTTTTTATAAATCAAATAGTCAATTTAAACTTAAGATTCCACATGCTTGAAAAATACACTAGAAGAGACACCCAAGATTCTACAATAACTGATCAGTGACTGACCAGGAAGTATATGATTAGCTTATCAGATATTCCAGTCCTTTTTCGTGAAGCAAGCTAAAAGTGCTACCAGTTTCAAGTTACTGTGCTGAATTGGCATTTGTTTCAAACCATCTAGTACTAGAATTAGCCAAGTGAAGAGGTCTGCTGACATCCAGACCCTAGGTTTGATTCTGGTATAAATCAAGAACAATTCCACTGAATTCAGTGTAGCAACACCAGTGTAAAATCAATGTAATTAAGAGAGGAACTAAACAGCAGGACTGAAATTCTGGCTCCAATGAAGTCAATGGCAAAACCTGTCCCAATTTCAAAAGGGGCCAGGATTTCAACCTAGGTCTCACTGGCTTTGGTTCTATCGTGTGTGATTTTTCCACAGAAATAACAGCGCAATACCTCCCTGCAGTATTATTTTTCATGTTCCCCTCATTTTGAAGTTTTGTCCCACATTTCAGCCTTTAATGATTCATAACTACTGTACATGGGGTTGAAACAGAAATTAATTTGTTTGTCTTGAGTGTCACTTGATTTACTACTTATAGATTCTACTCATTTAGTGTTATACCCTAGGGGGCATAAGTCTCCATTGACATGACCCATTACACTAGTTTTGGTTCATGGAATTTATATGAGAGCAATAGACAATAAAGAGAAGAGAGCCCTAACTCACTTTTCATCTTATTTCAGTCTACCTCTATTTTTATCTGCTGTAGAATATTACAAGCTTTTAGCGAGACAATCTTCTTCAGCCCAGAGAATTGGCAGGATATAGTTTTCTGAAGAAATTTTTAAAAATAATCTTGCTTCTTAAGGTATGTAAACCCATCCGGCAACATAGGTGTGTATCTTTTCAAAAAAAGATACGCTTCTGAGGTCTAATTATAAACCACTCTCAGTGTAAAAGGCTGACATATCTGATAAGGAGAATTTGGAATGGATTCAGTAGATGAGTCTCCTTCACGATGCTTTGTTCTCTTAACCTTCAAAAAAAAATTAGAACACCCTTCCCAATTGTTCAGAAAAATCAGTGTCGAAGCTATGCCTGCAAAGGATCCAGGACAATATCTCACTGTTAGAACATCTTAACAGTTCAGTTTCAACCGCACAGGTGACCTGTTATAGGGACAGTGCTGCACTTGTGTGGATACCCAGAGTCAATGCACCTTTGTGTGGGCATAGCACCACACAGAGCACAGTCACTTCCAGGAATGGTCCCTCAGTCCAGAGTCTGCACTTGAGGATTGTATCTACATGTCAATGATTATTCTTTCATGCTACTCAAGGGAAAAGAGTTTTTTTCTTTATAATCCTGTCTTAATTCACCTTCAAGTGAAGGACAGAGAAGTAAGAAACAAAGCACTTCTCATTCACCTGCAGGACCAGTGGTTGAAAGATGGCAAGTCTGAAGCACTGCTCTTTCTGCATATAGCAAAGACACAGCTCGAATAAGTCTTGGCCCTGTGCTATTTAAGAAACTGTTAATGACCTGGAAGAAAACATAAAATCATTGCTGATAAGGTTTGCAGATGACACAAAAATCAGATGTTTCAGTAAATAATGAAGAGGACAAGTCACTAATATAGAATGGTTTGGATCACTTAGTAAACCACGCGCAAACAGTGAATGTTTTAATACAGCTAAATGTAAATATTCATATCTAAGAACAAAGAATGTAGGCCATACCTATAGGATAAGGGACCATATCCTGGGAAGCAGTGACCCTAAAAATTATTTGAGGGTCTTGGTGGATAATCAGCTGAAAATGAGCTCCTAGTATGTCACTTTGGCCTAAAAGACCAATGCAATTTTCAGATGCATAAAGGAAATCTCAAGTAGGAGCAGAGAAGTTATTTTACCTCTGTATTTGGCACTGGTATGACCACTGCTGGAGTACTGTGTCCAGTTCTGTTGTCCACCATTCAAGCAGGATGTTGAAAAACTAAAGAGAGTTCAGTGAAGAGTCCCAAGAATGATTAATTAATTAGAAAACTTGCCTTAGCAACAGACTCAAGGAGCTCAATCTACTTAGCTTAGCAAAGAGAAGGTTAAGGAGTGATTTGATTACAGTCTATAAGTACCAACATGGGGGACAAATATTTAATAATGAATGGGCTGTTCAATTTAGCAGAGAAAGTATAACAGTCTAATAGCTGGAAGTTAAAGCTCAACAAATTCGGACTGGAAATAAATGTACAATTTTAACAGAGAAGACAATTCACCGCTGGAACAATTTACCAAGAGTTGTGGTGGATTCTCTATCATTGACAATTTTCAAGTCAAGATTGGATGTTTTTCTAAAAGAATGGTGATAAACATGGTATAAGGACCTACATACACAACAGAACAGTGAAATGGACGCAAAATACGGGAAACAGAGGAGCCTACTGTGAGCCCTGGAAAACATTAACGAGACTTGGCTTTGGATCTACGTTTACTAGCTGGCAGAGAAACAAGAGTTACATCGAGATCTGAAACCATCATAAAGGATTAGTTGAGCAGGATGATGAAGACCTGTTAAGCCAGAAACAACATGAGTTTGACAGACATAGTTTCTAGTAGTAGCCATTTACCTGTATCATAAAACCACAACATGATGCAATGGATGACCTTCTCTCAGAATGAAGTCCTGCCTTTCTTCCTTGTGATGTTTACAGGAAGAGAAATTATTCTGCACATAATAGGAAGGAAAATTCAGGACTTTTTACATTGTTTGAATTACATTTATTTCAAACAGGAGGCTCTCCACCTTCATCCTTGCAGGTGGGGTGAGTGAAAGTTTTCAAAATGCTGGGACCAATTTGCCTTTAGAGGTTTCTTTTAGCAACTACTACAAATGCCATTTGTACTTCTGCCTCCCAGCTTCTCCCCGCTCCATCACTTTCTCTTCCCTTCAACCAGAAAAGTTACAAATAGCATTCAGTACAGCCTGTACTTAAGTGCTGTTGCACTTTCCCTAATAACTGGCCTTTAGTTGAAACTCACTCTATTTCTACAATTGTGTCTCCTAGGGAGTTGTAAACATAGGCCAACTTTACGAGGAACCTCAAGTGTGCATGAACACAGGCTAGATCACATACTTCTTAAAAAAATGTTTAAGTGCTGAAAGTATCCTAGAGACAAAAGCACTCATGGATAATTATGCACAGTTCTCTCACTTAGATGGGAGGAGTTCTGAAATTCTGCACACAGTTTAGACTATGAGATACTAATTATGTTTTTAATAGACTTCTCCTCCCTGTTACTTATATTTTCTACTGGAAAGTCTCTTCTTGATCCTCTCTCCAAGGAAGTGGTCAAACAAAGTCATCTCTTGAACAATTAACATTGGAGGCCCAGACTTGGATCATGAAGGGAAAGAGGGCCAGCAGAGTGACGTACACTACCTGTTCAAACTGCACTATAGAAACGAGGGAAGGGATAATCATCTGTTAGAGAAAGTATCTCTCCAGGTTAGTTTTGCAAT
This sequence comes from Chelonoidis abingdonii, assembly GCF_003597395.2. NCBI lineage: Eukaryota > Metazoa > Chordata > Testudines > Testudinidae > Chelonoidis > Chelonoidis abingdonii. The sequence continues at coordinate 203,401,832 of NC_133771.1, forward strand.
GAAGGGAGGTATTGCACTCGGAACTGAGTGGGTAAGATTGACCAATTATCAATCCTTAATCGCTGGAAAACCCATTACCCTTGAAGAGTATGGTACAGGTCTAATTGCTAGCAATGGAATTCTGACTCTCCAACATGCAAAGACTATCAAAAAGAAGAGACTGGAAAATCTGTCTGATGGGGAAAAATGCAGATAGCAAAATATTCATAGCACAGCTAAAACAAGGTGGAATTGGGGACAATAGAGCCATCTATAAATATACAAAGAAAATAAACACCAAGGAATGGGAAGAAACTGAGAAAATGAAAATTTAAGTTGAAATATTGAGAAAAATTTGCTGACAGTGGGATGGATGGATTAATCTGTGGAATTGTTACCCAAGGGAAATGGTGAAATTCCCCTTGTTGGGGCACTTTAAAACTAGACTAGACAGAGCATTAAAAAGTGCTGTAGGGAAAAATCCAGCACTGAACAGGGAAATGGATCCGATAAAGCACAGAATTGTAGACGTTAACTTAAAAGCTTATGAGACATTTATTTACAGTGATATTATGGGAATCAATGGGCCATGTTGTACACATGCCACACCCACTGCTAATTAAGACAATCTGAACCAGGAATAATTTTGAATCAAGTTATTACTCTTAGCCAACTGAGACCTGATGCTACAAATTTAAGCCAAATACATGTGATCTGGCATACTGGGCACAGTGGAACAGCCATTCTGAAGTATTGCAAAAACAAGTCTTTGTTACTGTATTTTAGCTGGTTTGAATAAAGTTCTGGCTGAAGAACTAGAGCTAAAAGGAGCTATTATACTAGGACGTAGATTCTTTGGTTAATGAAAGAACTTCCTAGCCCAAAATCGTTTTGGGCTTTGCTATCACTCTTTGGTGGTGCTGCTAAATATCAACAAGAGGAGTCCCGCAGAATTTGAGGGCAGAGAAACAACCTGCACAAAAACACAGGTCATTCGAGGGCTCTAAAGTGTCCCGATATTACCAGCTATAATCTTTCCTCCGTAGATTCAATGACAATGATGTTCCTTTTTTTCCAAACACGCAAAGCCATGACTACTTCCAGTGACAGTAGTCCAAAGGCTAAAGGATACAAAGGTCTCTTTTCCAGAAAGTTGAGAGATTAAAAAAAAAAATATATTCAACAACTGGTGTTCTACATAAATGATTATTCTGAAGTGTAAGCAAGCATCAGTCCAAGGTAATAAAACTGCTAGTTTCTCAACCAAACAGACATACATTTCTTTGTTCACCACTGAGTGGTGCTATTCCCCTTAAAAATGGATTTTTTCAACTTCTCAAGTATATTAGCAGATCAGGTTTTTTTGGATTTACCTATAGCTTTCAAGTCCATCTCAAAACTATAATTGAAATTTAAAGTTGTTGTGCAGCTCTCAATCACCTTTTTCGAAAAACAGCTATTAAGGTAGAGTTGGGGGACTGGATAACTCAGAAGATTGGTGAAAATCAAACTTCACTTCCAGACTAGCTCCTCACATCAAACATGTTTCATGGAAGGCTGAACATTCCCAAGCAGATGGGTATTTGGTAGCTTACGTGAATCGGTGGCCTCAGTCCATTCCTGAAGGACGCATGTGTATATAACAAAGAAAGCAGCACAACCATATTCTAGTTGACTATTTACAAGACAGCTCTTTGTGAAAGCAGCTTGTGGTTTGCAGTCTGTTTTATTAATGAACTTAAAGCCTCTTTCTGTATAATATTTAGTATTATTGCTGAGCCTGGAGTTGGATAAAAAGCAGAGCAAGAAGACTAAAGAAGTCAGACACGCGCACTGAGTTTGGTGCATGAGGCAAAAGAAATTCACTTTTGAAACTTTAGATCTCACAAACTTATAAAGAACTGGCTCCAAAGAGGGAGAAGCTGTTGATGAATTGATTTAACAGAGGCTCTCTGCCTCCTTGCTTTGTTCCTCTTAATACGTTGATAGATAGTTTTGACTAAAAAGTATTTATCTTGGATACATGTATGGTGCCCATTACTGTAATATTCGAGCACCGCGCAATCTTTATCCTCACAACACCCCAGTGAGGTATAGGGAAGTACTATTTGTCCCCATTTTACAGATGGGGATCTGAGGCAGAGAGCAGCTAAATGACCTGCCCAAGGTCACCTAGGAACTCCAGTGTCCTGTTTTGGCACTTCACTCAGATGTTGAATGAAAAGAGAGACCTGCCTCAATACTGTTTTTGGCTGCATAATCTACACATATATCATCTCAGGGCTGTCCCAGTGACAGTCAGGCTGCAAGATACTAAGAGGAGAAGAATATTGAACCTAGCATTACTTCCCCTTTCAGTGCCACTGCCAGGTGGAAATAAGGCTAAGCTGGGAATTGCCAAGTCAAAACAAGACTGCAAAGCCCCTCATTCCTCAGGATATTTCCACATATCATGTTAGAGCACATGACAAAATCATCTTACCCTGTGTAAAAGGAAAAAGAGGTAGTGTCCTGCCAATAGTGCATGAAGCACCCACTGTAATCTTTGAAGGAGAACTTGCACAAAGGCCATGGGAACCCAAATCCAGTACACCCAGAAGGGTGGACTGAAGGGACGTACAGTGCATTGCTGCTTCCAGAGTACTTTGCTTAGCTCTGGAGCACTCCTGAAAAGCGGAGCTGGAGACTTTCGTTAACTAAAATGAACTAAGTGAGAAAAGGAAACAACAGATAAACAATAACTAAGCTACATCCTATTTAATAATTCTTATAAACTAAAATAGAAACTTGACATTTAAAAACCAAGAGTATAAATGAACTACTTTGCTGATGGCCCTTTCCTAGACAAACTGCTTTCCGCTTTTAACATGATACTGAAATCAATGTAACATTAGAATATTTGGCATATTAAGAAGCACAACAGATGGATTCTACTTTGATGTATATGGTACTATTAAGCAACCCAGAACACCCCTATGCTTTCACTGGATGTATTTGAACAATTCAGCAGTAGTCAAGTGATTAACGTGCAATTCTGCTCTCAAAAGTGACTATAAATGGTATTGTGAAATATCATGTTTGTCTTCCTATACTTTATCCATCAAGTATGTTCAGTTTACAAGAAAAAAGTACTTTTTTCTGTTAACATTCAGAATCCAAGTTGAATTCGTAGAACTAAGTTTGGTTCTTTCCTTATATTATAAATACATAAATATGATTGCACCACCTATCATAAAGTTCTGCTGGTCATATTGTGCAACGTTGCCAATTTTTGTGATTTTATCACAAGTCTCTCAATATTTTGAGGGCTTTTTTCTTAATTTTCATATGATCTCCCTGTTCCTGCCTTCCATCTTGTGCATTTTCACTTATTCATCAACTCTTCCTAAAGAGTTCTGAAAGCACATCACTTTTGTTTCAATAAGGGGGATACACCAAGGTCAGCTTGAAGAAGCAGTCATCTTTTTTTAACCGCACAAGACAAGCACAGTATGATCTAGTGGACTGGAATCCAGGACACCTAGGTTCAAATCCTAGTTCCATTGATGGCCTGCTGAGTGACTCTGGGCCAGTCACTTTACCTCCCTCTGTCTCAGTTTCGCCATCTGTAAAATGGGGATAAGGATATTGACCTCCTTTGCAAAGAATTTTGGAATCCTACAGATGAACAGCACTTTATAAGCATTAGCTATCATCATCAGAAAAAGAAAAGAGCTGCGCGTGAGACCATGAAAAGCTGAATGCAACTCAAGAACTGCAGGTTTAGTATCCTAGCTCTTAACACACGTTGCCTCCAATGTTCATTACATTAAAGCAAGACTTCTGATGTTAGCTTATAACTGCTTCCCTACATTGCAAAATATTTCTGCATCCCAACTGGATTTCAATACAGTCATGAACAGTTATTTTAATGAGGCAACCTTATTGCTATTATTGTGGTATAATGTTTTAGTTTGGGTTTTAACAGCTCAAACTTAACCCATCCTTTTTTCAATAGTCTTCACATAAGGCACATGAACCTTCAAAATCATTAAGTGTCACACACATAAAAAGGAAAAACATGACCATGTTCTGACTTACATTCTCTATGACAAAAGTCCACTCTTTGTCTTCAAATTCTTCAGCATGGGGATCCTGAAAAAAAAATAAAAAAAAAATACTTTAATCTAAAAATTACCCAGATATAAGAAACTGCAACTGACCCACCATTGCCGCTTATTCATTTAGTTTCCTTATTTGATGGAGATGAGGCACAGAAAAAATATTTTAGCCAACACACAGCTTTCAGTACGTAATACCTCCGCAAGACTTTCACTGGTTGTGGACTGGTACAAACAAGAGGTGCATTCAGAACAGATCCTATGATTCTATCACCTTTCATTCAGGATCATCAATTTTTCAATTTAATTTATAAAGCCCCTTCCTTCCTGATAACTACACCATAGTCCCACATCTTGCAGAGAACAGAGGCAGACGCTAAGCTCCTGCCTAGATCAAACAGGTAGCTCTTGTACAGCAGATGTCAAATCCCTATCCTCATCTTCACAGGCCTATGGACCATTTGTGTGATCAGGGAACATAATGCAACTCTTCAGGTAGAATCTCTAATATCACCACAAGTTACACCAACACCCACCCTGCTTGAGAATGACCTCCTTTTTCAGTCAACTCCTGTTTAGGGAATAAGACCACTTTTACCCCCCACAGAAAGATGCATGATAGGCTTCATGTACTAGACAGTACCATGAGGAAATGAGCAGGGATCCTACTTTTCCATGATTAAAAAAACAAAATTCTCCAATAAAAAAATTAAAATCTGTGTTTTCCATGATTAAAACGAAATGCTGAGCTTTAGTTTTCCTAGTTACAATATATGTAGGTATCAGTTGAATTCAATGTTTTATGGATATGCAGTAGAACCCCGTTGATTCAAGCTACCATTAACTGGCTCTCCATATTAGCTGACCCGCCAGCTGCCTGGGACTGACAGTGACAGGGCTCAGGCTGTCAGCAACGGACGGCTGGGACTTGGACTATCAGCCACTCCTCCTCCAAACTTAAAATAAAAGATAGGAAGCTCTTTGACAATTCTACTGATTATCCCAATTTTTGATTATCCGATCTGGCCCCAATTCCAATTAGATCAAATAAATGAGGTTCCACTGTAAATTTAAAGCACATTCAAAAATCAACCGCAAGAGGGGAGGTTGAACATACAGAATAAATGACACTGATACTTTCAGTAAAATTTAGTGACTAGTTAATATGTTTTCACAAAATGTAAAAACTAAAGAGTCTCTGAAAAAACCATAAATTGTGCATTTTTCAGTGGCAAATAGATTTTTAGGATCCCTGGTAATAAGTTACGTTCATCTCAACTCAGTGATCTAATGTACATTGAGGTTATTAGAAATTAAGATATGAGGAAGACATTAAGTGATTGAGTTCATGCCCCTTCAAACAACAATGCAGGATTTTTCCTACAGAAATGTTCTACGGCAGTACTTTGTCCAATCTAGTTTTAAAAATCTCTAACACAGCTAAATTATACCATTTCCCTTGGGAGATTGTTTCTCATAATAACAGAACTCAGTTTTAGGATTTTTCCCTGACACTTAGGCTTTTTCCATTCCTCAATTTCATCCTATTATCCCTACTTATAGCCCTTGAACCATTCAATTATTCTTTTGCCACCTCCGTGTTTACCTCTTTCAAATACTTGTAGGTGGATGTCATATCCCCATAGTCATCATTTGACTACGTTACGCATAAATTCAGTCCCTTAGCCCTTTAATCATTTTGGTTTCTCTTATCTGAATCCCTTCTACAATTTTATTCTATTAAAGCAATTTTATTCGATCACTGTAAATTGAAGCATAGAATTGAACAGAGATTTTGCTTCTACTTTCTTTACCCTAATCCATACCATCTCTTTTCTTTCAAGCCCGCTACAAAACTGTATTGTCCTTCCTTCTCAACTCACTTTAAACTATTCTCTTCCTAACCATCCATGATTTTCTTAATTTTTCATTTTGTTCAAGTTCAATATAGAATCATTAAGGAAGCACTGTGTAACAGTATTTTATCTTCATTACAAATGGATTTGAGAGATCCCTTGATGAAGTATCTCTCTAAAATGAATATGATGAATGACCTTGTAAATAACTAGCTTACGAATAACAGGAGAAAAGCAATACTTAGTGATTTCCGCTCAAGAAGTCAGAATACTTACTCTGTTAAATAATTCCTCTTTTGTGAAAGTGATTGTGCAGTTATATAGTGATTGTGATTCCTCCATTGTGATATTGTTTCTCTGGAAGTGTCATATTACACATATTATAAATACTATGCTATGGAGACAGTTAAAGAGCAGTCCTTCCTGCAAAATCCAGCAGGGTGGGCTCAATTTCCTGCAGAGTCCTTGGCACCTTAGCTAGACAAGAACTCACCTTAGAGGAATTCTATTAATGTGTCTCAATAGCACACAATGAATAAATACAGCAAAAGCTTCAATGCCACTTGTGAAATATCAGTTTGATTGCTTGCTAACTGATGTAATGGGGGTATATTTAATGGCTACAAAAGGTCAAAGGAGTAAAATGTGTGTTTTAAAATATATTTGACATCTGTTACTTTTGGGTGCATTTCGAGTACAAAAAATCAAAACAAATGTTGCCAGCAACTAGTTACAAATCATCCAATACAACTTTAATTTATTTAAGAAAAGAGAGAACCATTAGCCATAAGTTATGATTTATGATACACATACAAGGTGTATCCCTGGATAGCTGCATGCTGAAATTAAGGTACTTGTAATTATAAGATCATGTAATAACAAGTACATCATTCTAATCAACTTTGTAGGACTACTGTACATAAACAAAATTAATGCAATTGTACGATGACTTGGCTGATTTACTATACCTCATATCAACAGCACATAAATCATTTTCCACCATCCAGCTATTAATACTTGTCATTTTAATGATTTATCCTAGAATTATTACCTTGTTTAAAAAAAACACTCTTTGATATAGTGTGGAAACAGCATAAAGAGATCATTAATTATTCCTATTTTAATATCCTACTGCCTGACAAAATAAGTGACTAATATCTTTAATATTCTGTCTAGCCTTTTTCTTGGAGGAGGGGATGTCTTTATTTTCTGTGTGAGCTTATACCTCTACCACTCAAAATCAGGGCACAATCTTGCAATCAAAACAACAGTATTTTTGTTCATGTAGGATCTGGTCGAAGGCCGTTTGAAGGAAACTGAAGCCTTTCCATTGACTTTAATTGATGCTAGATCAAACCTGTAATGCCTACAGAATCAAACCTTATGATAGTGTATTTCTGGTTTCTTATGGATATGGATTCAGTACAGTTTTATATCGCAAAGGTTACTTATTGATTTAGGCATACAGTTCTCACATACTGCTAAAGTATTGTGTAAGCACTTTTTCATATAATTAATATAAATGTATTTTAAAAAATAAAATGATCTAAGTCAAACAGTTAAAATCAAACTACAGTTTTCCTTTTTTGTATTTTTCTAACAAAGTCTAACAAAAATAAAAATGCCAGAAGGCATAAAATGATCCCCATTTAGTACACATGCTGTACATTTCATCTTTAAAGCAGATTACATACTTTATGTACGTTTTAATTAAAAATGCGTGTTACTAATCTTTAATATCCCTTAAATAAGAAAAATTGGGAAAACTCTGAATTAATCTATAAACATACACAGGGCTGTCCCTAGGGGGATGCAGGACCCGAGACGGAAGTGACGAAGCTGTCACTTCTGGGACTGACCTTTCACTTCTGGGACTGACTGTACCGGCCAATCGCACAGGCCTGTGGGGATCCCCCAAGCGTGGGGCCCAGAGTGGTCACCCCCATTTGCCATACCCAAGAGACCGCTCTGCACATACACCTCAGGGTTCTGATGAGATAACAAACTATTCTAGCTTCATTCTTGTTGCTATAATGATTTATTTAGAATTCCACTGCAGTATATGTATTGTCACTTCCTAGTTACTCAATAACTTTGTTGTAGTAGTCATCAATAGGTACATCTACATTTATGGTTGTAATACAGTTTCCATTTCATTTTCATTTCCACATGCTCGGACACGCTGTCCTTTGGGATTGACATTTTCAGTGCTTGGTCTCTGCTAAAAGGTGAGCAAATGCTTTCATCTGTTTTGGGTTTACACTGGAAGAAAAAAATCTCTCTCCCACTTTCAAAATAAAATCTTACTTCCTCTCCTCACTCCCCAACCATTGCCTTGCACAAAACTCAAGTGGCTGAACTTTGGTGCTTCAAATCTAGTACGTAAGGAGTCCTCGGTGAAGAGGGCATGTTTTACCAAGATTGGGGGGAAAAAAGCAACTGGCTAAATAATAGTTATAAAGAAAATCACTTTAGCCCAGGTATAGTAACATCTAAGATTTTTAGTCTACTGAAGCCCATCCAGCGGACGTATCACAATGCACATATTCTTACCATACTTGTGAAGGACCCAGAAAGCACACTACAACTTATCACCTGTTTGTAACCGGGTTATGACACAGTTGATTCAAAATGTGGTGTTGGAAGAGAAGTTTTTCCTGTAAAATCCAGCAGCTGGGCTCAAATGCCCATAGCAACTTGTAAAACCTTGACTCACCCTAACTACACCTCTACCCCAATATAATGCTGTCCTTGAGAGCCAAAAAATCTTACTGTGTTATAGGTGAAACTGCATTATATCAAACTTGCTTTGATCCGCCGGAGTGCGCAGCCCCACCCCCAGAAGTGCTGCTTTACCGCGTTATATTCAAATTCATGTTATATCAGGTTGCATTATATCGGGGTAGAGGTGTCTATCAATGTGTCTCAATAGAACATACATAATGAATAAATACAACCAAAGCTGTCTAAGGCAGAGGTTCTCTAACTGGGGGTCGGGACCCCTCGGGGGTTGTGAGGTTATTACATGCAGGGGGATCACGAGCTGTCAGCCTTGACCCTAAAGCCCTCTTTGCCTCCAGCATTTATAATGGTGTTAAAATATATTTTAAAATGTGTTTAATTTACTAGGGGGGGTCACACTCAGAGGCTTGCTGTGTGAAAAGGGTCACCAATAAAAAAGTTCGAGACCCACTGGTCTAAGGGGAATAAATTACATACGTGCTTAAAGGCAAATGATGCTTAAATCCTGAAAACCGAGGCACACAGGTAAAGTTGACATTAAACTGGCTTAATGTTCCTTTGAGCCCAATACCTGTTCACTCTAGCCCCAGCACAGAAGTCTACAACACACAGGTTTTTAGTTTTGTTTACTTTTTAGTTTTGTTTATCAACATGCCCTAGACAAACAATTACATTCTTTGCCCAATATTCATTATGGTTGCATCTTGAAATGGGAATTACAAGCTCTTAGATAAATGGACTGAAAGACTGTCAAATTTCACATAAACTTCTGTAAGGTGCTCTTCTTCTTTTACAAGAACTTATTTATAAATGTAAAGAACAGTGTCCTGAGGTTAACCTCAAGAGATAACCTTGTCTCCCTCACTCTTCTTTTCTAATTTCTCTCATCTCTCTCTCTCTCCTCACCTTATCACATTCCTACCAACACACACTCTTAACTCCATTACACATAAATCTCAAAAAACTTTCTAGATACCTAATAGCTAGAGGGTTACTACGAAAGATGCCACCCAATGTCCAAGAGCAATATGCACATGAGAAGCCAAGCCTCTCCACGACTTGTTGGGGAAAGGATAGGATTCTAACAAGAGTTCAGCCCAAGGATCCTGGTTTGGGACACCATCTTTCTCAGCCCTGGCTAATAGTTCAGAAGTGGAACGGTTATTCCCTCACGGAGTCATTAGAGTGCTGTGGTACATCAGCCTTTCTGCCAGAACAGTCCCTGGCAGTGCAAGGTGACAGGCTCAGGAAATGTCCTTCCCCTCTCCACCCCCACCCCGACCCCCCATTCCAGTGCCCCTGTTTCCAACTGTCATGGAAGCTACATCCCTCCTGAGCAAGAGAAAGGGAAACTGCAGCAGTAGATCCTTATGTAGCAGACTTATCACTTTGCGCTCTGTTGCTCAGAGCTCACTCATTCAACACAGAATTTAACAGAGAATTAGATCCTGCTGTAGAATCAGTGGGAGGGTTCCTAGAGAAAGGTTAGCAGTCTCCATTAAATTTTGTAGGCCTTCAGAGTAATCTCCATATTTGCAGTGGTAGGAGGAAACAGCAAGAGAGAGAACAATAGCTAGGCAGCAACTTCTCCAACCAGCAGCCATTTCGAGTTCACCTCAGCACATCCTTTCTTACTCCCTTTTATTCGAGCTGTTGGAGGATGTGGCCTGGTCTATACTACCAGTCAACCTAACAATAGCATCTACACTAAAATGAAGCTTCCACCGACGTAAGTTGCCCACTACGCTGACTTGGGCCTGGTCTACACTGAGGGGGGAAATCAATCTAAGATACGCAACTTCAGCTACGAGAATAGCGCAGCTGAAGTTGACATATCTTAGTTGGACTTAGATTGACTTACTTCGCTTCCTCGCGGCGCGGGATTGACAGCTGCCGTTCTCCCGTCAACTCCGCTTCCGCCTCTCGCTCTGGTGAAGTTCCAGAGTCGATGGGGAGTGCGTTTGGGGATCAATTTATCGGGTCATACATCGATCCCTGATAGATTGATCAAAACTCGCCAACCCTTGATAACACCACCTCCACAAGAGGTGTAGTGCTTAGGTTAATGTCATTAGTTTGATGCAGTGTCAATGCAGACACTTACATTGTCTGTTACTGCCTTTCAGACTCTTCTGGCTGTCAGTCCCTGGAAGTGGACAGCCAGAGCCCTGCCCCCTGAGGCTGACAGCCCAAGCCCTGCACTGGAGCCCAAGCTCCAGCTGTCAGTGCCCCACAATGCCCCACACTGACAGTTAAATTGGTGCAAGCACTTGTTTGATTTTGCCCTGAGTGTTCAATTATGCTACTCCATACAGTCTCCAACCATTGGTCCTCCTTCTGCCTCTGTATTTATGCATAGCTTTTCTAAGTTGCAGAAGATTTAAAAACTGTCCCAAAACTTGTCAGTTTTACTGCTGCTTACAAGAACGAGATCTCAAATAGCCTAGAAAATCTGTCCCAGTTTTCATTCTGCTGAGTCCTGGGAAAGCTTTCAGCTGCATCAGAGGCACTTAGGAGATATCATTGCACTGGTTTAGACTCAGTTCACACTCAGCTTGCTTTCTTCTCAATTATATGGATCAGAAAAAAATATTTTTAAAAGGTTAGATTTTGCAGACCTTTATAGCATTAACCCCTCACAACCCCAGAAAACCTTACTGATCACAATAGTCAAGTACACTTGTCAAGTCTTGACTTTATGGGTCTTACAACTAACACATTAAAAGGTCTAGACTGCCATTTTCTCTACCACTGAAGATCACCATTGTGTCAAGACAAGCCACTGTTCTCTTCTAAATTGATACAAATACATTCGGCATTCAAAGTGCAATCCTTAACCTTTACCAGAGAATCACATTAAATAAGTGCAGCAGACTGAAGGAAGTCTCCCTTGGGGAAACAGTTATTGAAGTCCCTATAAAAAGTTTGGTTTGATTGGTAATGTTGTGGGTACTTATTTCATTGCTGCTTTGTATGAACGGTTTTCTCCAAACTTTACTCTCTTCTCCAGCACATACCTCTCTATTCTATCCCTTCTTGTTCCTTACCTGGCAGTAATGGCTCCATGGGTTTCACCACAGAACTGACACACATAGTATTTCAGGACTAAGTTTAAAAGGGAACTACTGCTTTAAAGTTCTCTGAGCTACAGCCTTCAGATGAAGTTGCTACTGCTAATTCTCTTCAAGCAGCAACACTTTAAAAGCAAATATACTTTTGGCCACTGTGTATATGTCACTGTGAATTCTTAATATTACAGTTAGTAACTAACTCTTATGTACCCAAATGAAATTTATCCTCTTTTTCCAGAGCTCTCGCAATCAGGAGAGTCTGGTGGATGATTATTGTTCCATGGCAAGCTTCAACATTTTTACCATTCTGGAGTAACAGACCAACCTCTTCATCCAGAGCACTGATACATATCTTTGTTTCAGTATTCACATGGAATCATTCTACGTTTGTTTTATAAAATAAAAACTCATTTTCACCCTAGATGTGCATGGATATTGAAGGAGCATTCTGACCTTCTTCACACATATGCATTATATCAATTTAACTACATCAGTTTAGAAATTGATTTTATTTTGCTGCAACCCCTGTGTGGGTGTTTAAGAGTACCTTATATTAGATTAAGTCGGTAAGCGAAATCAAAGTGATACAAACCTATTTGAGAGAGTCCACACAAGAGGGCTGCACTGATTTAAGTAAATCAGGTTTTAACAGATCCAGTTAACTTGGTACAACTTTAGTGTGGACATAAAGCCTGAACCAGTTTTGAAAGAACTGGGATCTAGGGCCTCTAATTCAAAAAAGAATCTGAGCATGTGCATACCTATTCAGCAAAGCACTTAACTGAACACGTGCTTAACTTTAAGTTCCAGTGGGGCTTCAATACATGTTTTAAGTTAAACATGAGTTTAAGTCCTTTGCTGAACATGGATGAAATGTGGAATTGAGAGCTAGAGGAATAAACACAAGTTCGGGGGAAAGGAACTAGTACTAAACTTTAACTCCAGCTCCATCATTGACTGTATTCCTGTTGGAAAGTCAGATAACCTCTTTGTTTGGTTTCCCCTTCTGTAAAAAGGGGATAATATATACCTCATAAGGTTGCTGGGAGAGTTAATTAGTTAAGGCTTGTACAGGGCTTTGAACACGTATTGTAAAGCAGTGAAGACATTATCAAATAACTCCAGAATGATGCTGTGGGGCATCATTATACAGATTAGATTATTGTATTTTGTTTAATTATAGTTAACACATACTTTTCAAAATCTGCATTTGGGTCTGACATGAGGAGGAGAAAGAGGCTGGCCTAAACTCAACACTGACGGGTCTCTCTATAACTTTACAGTCTAACAATTAATGTAAAATGATTAAAGATATTCTGTTACTCCTCAGTATTGAAATATTACATCACAATTAATGAAGGTGGAAAAAAGCATACCACCAATAAACGACAGTGCTTATAAACTTAACAGTTTTACGATAAGCACTGTTTGCTCATACTAGGAGTATTTAAAAACCAAGCAAAACATGCCTCTACAACTGTTAATAACAGCTCTTATTAAGATGACTGTAAAAACTGGTTTAAATTATGACTGATTATGAAACAATCCAATAATTAAAATTCCACTTGGCCTTACAAAGAATCCGAAAGCAGGTTTCAGTTTTCTCCCTATATTCAGCAAGTAATTTAGCATCCTTCTTCAAAGTGAAAAGGGTGTGAGGAGAAAGGGATTTCCTTGTCTCGTAAGTGAAGCTTTCTCCCATTATGAACCTTTCTGGGTGCTGCTGAAGCATATCTACTAGGATTATTTACAGTGAAGAGATGGGAGGTGCCAGAAGTACTGTGGTTTCACGGTGTCCTTGCATAATTCCATTATTCTGTGCAACACTATATATCAGCCTAAAGAATGGTTTCAACTTATACTATATATAGTTAATACAGGCTATTGGCATCACCATAATTTCCACTCTCAAGGATAGGAGAGAGAGGAATTCAAACCAAAAAAAAAATTAAACCAGTTAAATGGACTATTACAGTATGAGAGCAGGTTCAGAAGGTGCATGTTTCTCCCAAATTTAAAGATAAACACAACTCTACATCATGGGGTGCACAAAGCATACGAGGAAGAGAGGGCTTTGTGAACATGGATTAGTCTCTTGCTTGGGACACTGTTTATCTAAAGCCATATTTTCATCAGCAAATTGAGTCTTTCTGCTAAGGAGAAAATGGCCTAAGAAGAATTTAAAAGACTTAAATGAGAGGGATAATCCTTTTTTATTAGGCATTTAGTTCCCAGATGCATGCACTTTTTTTAGCTGGTGCACCGTGTAATAAAAAGAGAGAACTCTTGTGCCCAATACATGCATTGGAGAGGGCAAAAGGGAACAGAGATGGCGAGAGCAACAAATATATTTCCCCCTCAGCATCGTCCCATTTGAAAAATTAACATTATAGGCTTTAGCTTCAGCAGCCAACAGCTATAGATTACCCACACAGTCATTCACACTTGTCCTGCTGTCTTTGTCATGAGGCTACTTCACACTTCTCCTCCTGACTTACCCCCTGACTTCAGAAGATCCTGACTGCAACTTACCATATCATCTTAAATTTAAAATACAAATGTGGAGCTCTAAAACAGCTCCCAATTCAGTGTTTTTAAATCAAGCTTAAGTTTAACGTAGGCCACCTTACACCCACTCCGAGCGCACACCATCCATTACTACATTGTAACATGATCACCTTATACTAAAGCCTCCCTTCCAGTGAGCTGGGTAGAAACAGCTTGTGTTTGGCCTGTGAAATCAGATGGTAGCACTTGAGTCAAAGTGTTAAGAGCTGTACTCTGAATTGTCTGCAGTGAGGGAGAGATAGCTCAGTGGTTTGAGCATTGGCCTGCTAAACCCAGGGTTGTAAATTCAGTCCTTGAGGGGGCCACTTAGGGATCTGGGGCAAAAATCAGTACTTCGTCCTGCTAGTGAAGGCAGGGGGCTGGACTCAATGACCTTTCAGAGTCCCTTCCAGCTCTATGAGCTAGGTACATCTCCACATACTATTTTAATTATTATAAGACAAAGGCAAGACAGGTGTAACGCCTCTGCCCACCCCCACTTCTGCCTTTGAAAAATCTTCCCATTCAGAACTTCTCTCCCAAGTTCTCCCACAGCCCCTTCAGCTGCAGAGAGCAGCATCAGGAGCAGCTCTGTGAGTGCTCCGAGCTGAGGAATGACAAAGCATCACAGTAGTCTGTCCTCCTCCCCTGCAGCAGCAGTCTGCCTGCTGCTGTGGTCCTAGTGCCCGGCAGAACAGAAGCATTCCAATGATTTGCTCTTTGTTTGTTCGTTCCCCAAACTGGAGCAGTACTTCCCGGAACTTTGAAAGGAGAAGGACACATGCCTGCAGGGCAGCAGAGATCAAAACACTGAGCAGAGCAATCAGGCCAGGCACTGTGAGATACTGGGGGAAGCCAGTCCTGTCGATAAAACAATCAGCAGTGTCTATATTGGCTCTTTGTCGACAATAAAGGGAGGCGGAAAGACCAAAGTCTCTCCTAGGGGGTGGAAGTTTTTTATTGCCAAAACTGGCTGTTTTTCACGACAAAAGTCCCATTGTAGTGTGTACGCTCTTGCTGTTTTGCTGCCAAAAGGCAATTTTTCGTGACAAAACTTGGTAGTTTCGACAAGGCCTGAGACCCTATATCTGTATGATAAACCATACGTACCGCTGACCAAAAAAAGAAAAAAATACCACCATGATAGGAATGAAGTCTATTCCTAACCAGAAAGAAAGTAGTTTTTCCACCAAAGTATTATTTTGGTTCTTAAGCCTAGGAATAGTGATATTGTGGCTTAAACCCTCACAGTTCTTCATAAATAGTATACTCATACAGCTCTTGCGCATGTGCCTTACATGACATTGAATATATATGGAAGTGATTTAAAATAAGTTTAACCTGTATTACATAGTGACCCTAAAAAAGAACTTCTAAGGTGAAACCACAGAAATATGATAAAAACATAAGCCAAGAAGCATCTCCCGTTCTACAAAAGCATTACAAATCACAAAGGTAAACAAAATGGATTTATTATTTTACAATACTTCTTTCTTCCCATTTTGGTTGACAATTTCAAAACATAACTGAGATAGAATTGTAGAGTATGCTAAAGAAAGAAGGCCATCTTACAGAACAGAAAGAAATTTTTATTTAAATTAGCTAGCAGGACAGGAACTAGAAACAGTTGCGAAAGGTTGATGAATTTATATTTCAGTATCATATTTCCATTAAACGGCTCAGAACATGATAAAGCTTCATCATCAATCCAAAAATTAATTTGATGAGTATCTTTTGAAATGGGAGTGGGAAGGAAGAGGTATCTCCTTTTCGATAACAGCTGTGCATGTGTGTGAAATACAAACATAATGTAGGAAACAAGCTAATAGTACAAAATAGAGACTTTTAGACAACAAAATGTCATGTCTCGACTAATCACATACACTTTACGTGTAAGTTCTCAAGTATACACTGGTGACTACTGAAGAGGATATTCTTAACATTCTCATCAGTACTTGAAGCCTAGACTTCTCTACTAATCCTACCAGTAACACATTTCAACAGCCACTTCAAATTCAGAGCCACTACCCTGCGTATCATTTCCCAAAACACATGGCTGTCTATTTTGGAGTCTGTTCTATTCCTGCACTACTGTTTCAGATCACCGCTTAACAAACAGCAGCATTGTGTTAGTACATTATCTCTGATTCTTATAAAGCTCGTAAGAGCAACATGCTCAGACAATATACTTTGCCAACATGGATATAAAGCCAGCAGTTTGCCTGTAATCTTAATACTTTAATCAACACAAACAATTGCTGTTTGTTATAAGACAGGGCCACACTGAATATACTCATGCCAAGTATTAAATCTATACAGACTCTCCCTTCACACTGAGTTCTTTTTTAGTGAATCTTTCACTTCCACTAAAGAGCTGTTAAGACAGCCAATAGTTTTTTGATCCTTAGGACTTCAAGTGTTATAGCCTCCATCCTTCTGGTTAAGGACCAGATAAACATGACTGCCTTCCAAATCAATTAATCCACTCTAACTGTCCAGAAGGATTGTTACTGTGTGACATTAGGCACTTCCTTTTTCACTTCTCCACCAGCCAGCCAACCCATGGGGTAAGTGTGATTCCTCTGCAGCACTTCCTGACTATCCTAGCCCAGGGCTGGTCTACACTGTGGGGGCGTATCAATCTAAGATACGCAACTTCAGCTACGTGAATAGTGTAGCTGAAGTCGAAGTATCTTAGATGGATTTACGTCGGGTCCTCACGGCGCGGGATCGACGTCCGCAGCTCCCCATGTTGACTCCGCTACCGCCGCTTGCTCCAGTGGAGTTCTGGAGTCGACGGGAGCGTGTTCGGGGATTGATATATTGCCTCTAGATGAGACGCGATACATCAATCCCCGAAAAATCGATCGTACCCCCAGAGTAAGAGAGATTGGGAATCAAATGCTAAACTCCCACATGGCAGCATACAGCACTACCACTTACCTAAGTTCTCTTTCTACTACTATAGAAGAGATTAAAGATTTTTTCCCCATTTTCAAGGGCCTGTACCTTATCTGTTTTAAAACATATTTTATGGTGTTTATCGGATACAATTTTTTAACTCATATGTAATTTTCTTCTTGGGGGTGGGTCCAGAAAGAAATAAAAAGTATGGAAAGTTAAACTAAAACAGCTTTAAAAATGGATCAGTTGATTTTTAGTGCTACAATGCTAACCGAGACAGGCCAAAAACACATCGAAGTTTAAAAGTCACTTTCTTCATGAGTTCTTAGGAAAAAGCAGCCCTTGTTCCCAGACCATAATTGTGAAAATAATGGAGGCAGGGGAGGGACAGGGAAGAGGAGGAGAATGACTATGCCCTCTCCTTCCTGGCAGGTGAGACCAGGATTACACTGTCCCCGGAGTAAGGGTGCTGTTTTCTTTGGCATAAAATTTATGTTTAGCGCTCTTAGGCATAAGACAAGGTTTAATTACATTTGCTTACTGATTTAAAAAAAAAAAAAAGTCAAGTAACAGGGATCAAGTCAATATATCTGAATTTTAAAAGTCGCGATTCTCACTTATACAATTAGTACTCTGGAAGTGCAGGAGGGCATTGAAATGGGTATAACTGTTATTTACACTCACTTTATGATGACTTTATATTGCCAGACAGGGCCAGAATTAGGGGCAGGCGAACCAGGCGATCACCTGGGGTGCCGGGCTTGGGGTTCTATTTTTGCTGTTAATAGAATGTTTGAAGTAAAACATTTCACTAACCTCCTAGAATGTTCTGGACCTTTGTAGAATTTCATGGAACCTTCCAGACTTTCTGAGAATTACATTTTCCTTGAACCTCCTAGAATGTTGTCAGTCATGCCCTCATGCGTACACAAGGGGCAGGGTGTTACCAGTTAGTCAGTGAAATACAAGAACAAAGTGAAGTGAGAGCCCACCTGCGATATTGTGAACCTAAAAAGATGCCCCCCCAAAATAGCCTTTAGCAGCTCAGTATGCAATTGAGCTTTTCACTTCGTAATCTAGCTTGCAGCAAAGAGCAAATTTGATGGGAAAATATCTGAAGACAACACAACATAGACCGGGCTTTAGGCAGTAGCAATCCTCCCAGTGTAGAAGAAATTGAGGTGCAAAGCGTAAATGATGGAAGTCCTATTACTAAAGAATTAACAGATTTACCTGAAGATAAGGAATGGAAATGTGAGGAAAGTAATGGAGACTTGTCCAATTTTCCTAGTGGCGTAAAGGAAACTGTGGCTCACATAAAAAGGAGAGTAAAGACAAATAAAAATCTAGTTTACATGAAAAGGAGAGAAACGATAAAGAAGAATCCCTTTCGCATGACGACAGAAACAGCAGTGAGAAAAGCTGCACACCACAAATTGCTACATCAGATCCTGCTTTATGGCTGGCGATCCTAAATTCTGACAATATTAAACAAACAATTTTGAATGGACTGGACAAAATCAAGGATATGACATTTCCAGTAAGTGAGCAGAAGCGACTCTTCTCAAAGTCACACTGTGAATAAGTGCTCGAGAAACTGAATTGGCGTTGGCTAGTTCACTCATAACCAACTGACAAAGTGTTCTGGTTTTGTCGCAAAATACTTGGCAAGAATGCCAAATCGTTGCTTGCACTATCTGGGTACAATTACTGGCATAAGTTAGATGATGCGCTGAAGCAAGATGAAAAGTCGCCCAGCCATTTTACAGCCCACTCCAAACGGATGGAGGTCGAGTCCAGACTCAAGCAGAATAAATGCACAGATGCAGAAAACCAGCACATTATTAACGTAAAAACCCAGCATTGCAGGAATGTGCTTGAGCATCTGACCTCAAATTACCCTCTTCCTTGCAAAAATAATTTGGCTCTCTAGGGCTCCTCAGATAAGTTGTTCACTGAACATAACGGTAATTACCTTGGTTTGGTAGAGCTCCTTGGGAAATACGATGACGTCATGCATGAGCACCTACATTGAGCAGTTCATAAAGAAGCTATGGAGCAAAACAATTCAGAATGAAATGACTGACCTTATGGCAAGGAAGGTGCTTGATAGCATATTGATACAGCTTGGCAAAGCAAAGTACTGCACTGTAATAACAGACTGCACTCCTAACATTAGTCACAGTGAAAAGATGTCATTTACAGTAAGATTTGATGACAATGAGGATGGCTGTATCCAAATAAAGACATACTATCTGTTTCCGGTCTGTGGATGACAATACTGGAAAATGTCTAACAGAACTGTTTATGAATGTTTTGAATGAGAATAAAATAAACCTTCAGGATTGCTGCGGCCAAGGCTACAACAATGGTACAAACATGAAGGGAAGAAACAGTGGCATCCATGAAGGATCCTTGCGCTGAATCCAAGAGCTTTATTCGTGCCTTGTGACTGCCATTCCCTCAACCTGGTTGTGTCAGATGCAATGTCATCTTCTTTAGATTCAGTATCTCTCTTCAAAGTACTGCAAAGGATATATGGCCTTGGCTATACTTGCAAGTTGCAGCACTGGTGAGGGGGTTACAGCGCTGCAACTTACTCGGTGTCCACACTTACAAAGCTCAGCCAGCGCTGCAACTCCCTGTCTGCAGTGCTGGTTGTACACCTGGGTCCGCTACGGGAGTACAGCCTCATGCAGCGCTGCTCATCAGGTGTGGACACTCACCAGCGCTTTTATTGGCCTCCAGGGTATTAGGACTTATCCCAGCATACCTTTCAGCCTCTCTGGTCACGCTTAGCACTCCACTGCCCTGGGCTCAGGTGACCCGCCCTTTAAATGTCCCGGGAATTTTAAAATCCCCTTCCTGTTTGCTCAGCCCAGGCGTGGAGTGCAATCAGTCAATCAATCAACTAGTGACCATGCCTCCACACCCAAACGGAGCCCCAGCATGGAGCACTGCCGAGCTGCACGGATCTCATCAGTGTTTGGATGAGAGAAGCCAGTCGCAGCCCCCGGGGCTTGGTAGTGAGGAACCAGCAAAGGAGCCTGTTCCCGGTAAGAAGCTTTTATAAGGATGGAAATGTTTTGGGAGCAGGGGGCTATGGCTGCCTGCAAGCATGCCTAGATGTGGAATAGCCCATTGATTTCCCTGTAGCTGCTCTTTGCTTCCCCAAGTCACAGAAACCCCATGGGTTGCAGAGACAAGCAGCCCCCCTTCCCCTTCCCCTGTGAGCCGCGTGTGCAAGATGCCTCTGAGGAGTACCTGCTGTGGCAGATGTGGGTGGAGGGTTCAGTTTTATTTCCCTGTAGCTGCTCTCTGCTCTCCCCAAGTCACAGAAACCCCATGGTTGCTGAGACAAGCGCCCCCCCCCCCTTCCCCTTCCCAGGTGAGCCGCGTTTGTGCAAGATGGCTCTGAGGAGTACCTGCTGTGGCAGATGTGGTGGAGGTTCAGTGTTATTTCCCTGTAGCTGCTCTCTGCTTTCCCCAAGTCACAAGAAACCCCACTGGATTGCAGAGACAAGCAGCCCCCCCCCGCCCCTTCCCCTTCTAGGTGAGCCGCATGTGCAAGATGGCTCTGTATTTCCCTGTAGCTGATCTTAGCTTTCCACAACTCACAGAAACCCCATGGCTTCCAGAGTCAATCATTCCTCCCCCTCCCTTCCAGGTGTGCTGTGTATGCAAGATGGCTCTGTGTTATTTCGCTGTAGCAGAACCAATCAGACCCCCGCTTCCCTGTGAGCAGCATGTGTCGAAACTCACCATGTCAATTGTATCAGCAGCGCGTCCAGTCTGTGCTATGGTCACAGTGTGTGTAAATGATGCTACAAATACTCTTAAAAACAATGCTGCCTTCGTATTAACAGTTTATCTCTGGTTTTTTAAAGTGACCTTAAGTAATGCTCCACCAGCGCAGACTTCTGAAAGACTGCGAACCTTAAGAAAAAAAACAAAGAAAGACATGCTGAAAGCAGTAATGAATGTGTATTCCACAGAAAATAATAAGTTACAAGAGTGGAGGAGAAACAGAGCCTTAAAAGGAGGAAGCTGCCAAGAGAACACAGATCGGCTGCTAAGCCTCATGGAACACCACACAGACCTCATGCAGTCAATGGTAGACATGCAGGCAGAGCATTACCATGGCTGCCTCACCCATCCCAAAACTCACCCATTGTGCCCCACTGTTTCCCCAAAACACCCTTCTCCAGCATCCTGGTTCTTACACCACCACCTGCCCCAACACCAACAGGTTCACCTCACAGCCCTGATAACTACGACCCTTACCCTATGCACTCAACCCCATCACCATGCAGCATATTAATCCTCAAGTGCAGCAGGCAGTGCAGAGCCCTCAGGAAGAACATATTCAAACCTGTGACTGTACTGCTCATCACCATACCTCCCTTCCTGTTTTATGTACTGTATTTTTAATAAAGGATTTATTGTTTTAAAACAGTTTTTATATACAGAAAGTTAACATACTGTACCACAAGTGAAAAATAGGCACTGCAATAATTGCAACCACTGCAGGTAACTGCTGTGGGCACTGCACTAAACTGCTGTGGAAGGCACCCAACATTACTGTTGGCTTTCAGCCTCAAAGTGCTCCTTAAGCATCCCTAATCCTTAAAGCACTGTGCTGGGCATCTTTAGTAGCCCTGCTCTTTGCTGTGCAAATCAGCCTGCAGGCGTTGAACCTCGAGGTCCATTCATCAATGAAGGTTTCACCCTTCCCTTCACAAATATTATGGAGGATACAGCACGCGGTTATAATCGCTGGATGCTGCTTTCCCCACGTCTAGCTTCCATAGAGACTTCTCCATCTCCCCTTTAAATGGCCAAAAGCACTCTCCACAGTCATTCTGCACCGGCTCAGCCTGTAGTTGAACCGGTCCTTGCTCCTGTCAAGCTTCCCTGTATACGGTTTCATGAGCCAAGGCTTAACGGGTAAGCAGGGTCTCCAAGGATCACAATGGGCATTTCGACGTCCCCCACTGTGTTTTCCTGTCTGGAAAAAGTCCCGCCTGCAGCTTCCTGAACAGGCCACTGTTCCGAAAGATGCGTGCATCATGCACCTTTCCAGGCCATCCTGTGTAAATGTCAGTGAAACGCCCACGGTGATCCACAAGCTCCTGGAGAAACCATAGAAATACCCCTTCTGATTAATGTATTCGGTAGCCAGGTGGGTGGTGCCAGAATAGGAATATGCGTTCCATCTATTGCCCCTCCACAGTTAGGGAAACCCATTTGCGCAAAGCCATCCACAATGTCCTGCACATTCCCCAGGGTCACGGTTCTTCTTAGCAGGATGCGATTAATGGCCTGCAACTTGCATCACCACTATTCCAACGGTCGACTTTCCCACTCCAAACTGGTTTGTGACTGATCGGTAGCTGTCTGGAGTTGCCAGCTTCCAGACTGCAATAGCCACGCGCTTTTCCAGGACAGGGCAGCTCTTAGTCTCGTGTCCTTGCGCTGCAGGGTTGGGGCGAGCTCAGCACACAGTCCATGAAAGTGGCTTTTCTCATCCTAAAGTTCTGCAGCCACTGCTCATCATCCAGACTTACAGGACGATGTGATCCCACCACTCAGTGCTTGTTTCCCGAGCCCAAAGGCGGTGTTCATGGTGCTGAGCATGTCCATTACTGCCACAAGCAATTTAGTGTCAGGCGCGTCAGGCGAATCTATTTCATCATCGCTCTCACTGTCACTTTGAGCATAAGGAATAGCTCCACTGCCAGACGTGATGTGCTGGCAACATTCATCAGCAATGTCCTCAGCAGCTCGGGCTCCATTTCTCTCTGAAATCACGCGACAGATTCACAATGGCACCACGGCTGAAAAGGAAAGTGATGCACCACGGGTGGTTGGAACAGGAAGCGGAATGACCCCACCCTTCGCCCCCTTCCACCAACACCGCGACAAAATGGGACGAGGTGCTCTGTGGGATAGCTGCCCACAATGCACCACTCACAACAGCGCTGCAACTGGTGCAAGTGTGGACACACTGCAGCGCTGGCTGTACACAGCTGTACGAGCACAGCTGTAACTACCAGCGCTGCAAAACTGTCAGTGTAGCCATACCCTATGTCTGTGTTCAGCATAAACTATCAGGTGGAAGATCCTCATGGACAATTCTACAAATCTCACCATGAAGCCACTAAGTGACACTCACTGGCAGAGCCACACTGACAGCATTAGGCCAGCAAGGTGCTGAGTGACTGAGGTTTACAATGCCCTGATGGAACTGGTGCAGTTAAGTTAAGCTGAGGCCGGAATCCAACATGAGGTTCAAAGTCTGGAAAAACAAATCACTGACTTGAAACTTCTCATCTAAATTATGATTTGGCACAATATCCTGTTCCAAGTAAACACAGAAAGCACTGCATTAGAAACTCAGTCAATGGACATCACAAACACTACTAATTTAATGAGAAGCTGCCTTGATTTCATTGTGGCCTACAGAGAGAATGGATTTGAAGATGCGTACTTTGATCATAAAAAAAAAAAAAAAAAAAAAAAAAAAAAAAAAGGGAGGGGGTCAGAAAACTTAGGAGTTTGAGCCCATCTTCAAGGAAATTCGCGTTCATTGGAAGAAGAGACAGTTTGGTTATAAAGGCAGAGATGAGGTGATGGAAAGATTGGAAGAAAATTCAATTGAGACTTTTTTTTTTGCTCGCTCATTTTCAATGGACGCTTGAGCAGTGTCAATTGAAACAAAGTTTGGACGAATGAAGCATCACGAAAAGACTTGGGGTTTTTGTATGCCCGTAGTAAGCTGCTGGCGGACAGGAAGACACTCTTGAGCAATTATACGGACCTGCACTGGACGCTGACACATGGGGACTGTTCAGACATCAATGATAAAGACATCTGTGTCGAATTGGACAACATCCATCACATTTGCGACAGAGGAAGGACTCTCCACTCCAAGTTCTACAATACATTCATGATGCAGAGCTGAAAGACACTTCTCCTAATGTGTGGAGAGCTTGGAGGATTCTGCTCACGCTGCCAGTCACAACTGTGGATGGTGAGTGCAGCTTTTTGAAGCTCAGGCTTATTAAAACATATCTTCAATCAATGATGGTCAAAATGGCTTGAAAATGCCACTCGCCAGTCTTTGGACCTCCTTGATGTTGTGCTTCAGTTTGCGAGGGCAAAGGCAAGAAAAGTGACTTTTGGAACTAAAGAACTAGGCTTAATATTCTAAGGCTGTCACCTACTATAACACTATTGAATACTGGTCCACGCAATGTTGGTGAATCGTTCAGTTTCTTCATGTTAGTACATTTCAGTTATTCTTAAAATTAAAAAGTTCCTATAAGCTTATAGGAAATTATTTTTTATTTGTTTATATATGGCATGAATAAATACAGATTTACAGACCCTAGCATGCAAATTTTCCATCTTTTATGACAGGGATATGATAGGGATAAATCACGCATGCAAATCATGCATCAAAGTCATGAAATGCAATAAAAAAATAAGATATTGAAAAGTTTAACAAACGGATGAGGGGCGCCAAAGATGCTTCTCCTGGGGCGCCATTTGATCGAGGGCTGGCCCTGCTGCCAAAGCACCATACAGGGGCCTCAGTGTAAATACCAATTTGGACTAAATGTACAAAAACTGGTAAGAACACAGATTCACTGTAATAAAACCATTTTGAAATACTAGATCAAATGGCATTTCTTTAATTAGACCACACAAAGACCTAAAATTCTCTCTTATTCATATTTTCCCCCCATCAACGTAGTTTTCTTTTCCAGCAATTAAACAAGCACTGTGACATTTTTATAACATACTTGAAATGCAGTAATATTTGGAGATAGATTCTGTTTCAGAATAAATGTAATGAGGAAAACAAACAATACAGCCCACAGTCAAGACACAAACTGTTTCGACTCCTACCAACTTAGTGTTTTTAGGCAAAACTGACTATTCTGTATTTCAGTTGTATGGAAAATTAGACTGACATTCTGAAAGCACATAAGCATGTACTTAATTTTATAGACGCAAGCAGCCCTGAGGAGTTCAACGGGACTATTTGAGTGTGTTGCTAAGTTAAGAACATGGCTAAGTGTTTGCAAGGGGTCTTAATTCTCTCTCTTACTTAAACTGTGAACTTGTAGGTATGCAGAGAATGACTTGACAAGAACTGCAGGATCAGGCCCCATGAAAGAAGGCGTTTGTGCGTGTAAGTTTTCAGGAAATATTATCTTACACCTTACAAAATGAGTTCAAATGAAACATTAAAAACCTACCTTAAAAAGTGTCACAGTGATTTCAATGTTTTCAGGAACAGGCCACACCACCACACCACGGTATGGATTTTTAATTCCAGGTTGCCAGCTATGGGCCTAAAGGAAGAAAAGAAACAATAATTGAGTCAGTCAATCATAAAAGACCTGCTCCAACTCCCCTGGAAGTCAGCGTGTGCATGCATGCGTGTCTACTGATGATTAGGTCCAAAAAACCCTGCTTTCCTAAATTTACGATTCTATTAAACACAGTAGGACAAACCACTGAGAACAGAAGGAACTCACACCATTGATGGGGGTTACGCAGTCACACAAGGCTCACTCTAGCCAGGTGCTGAGTGCTCTGGTCCTGATCTTGCAAAGCAATTAAACACAATGCTTACATCGGGGCCAGAACATTGAGCACCCTGCAGGTACAAGTTCATAAAATGGTGAATACAGACCTTTAGCATATGTTTCAGATGATGGAATGTTTTCCTTTAAAGCAAATAATTAAGATTGGCTATTGTGCCTGTTCAGTAGTCATATTTAGATTTTAATAAAACTGATTTCTTTTTGTTTTATTTGAAAAAAAAAATAAAGCACCGATTTATAGTACAGACTAAATGCCTCTGAAACATTTAAACCTATAAAGAATTAACATTTAACTACCTATAACTAAAAGAAGTGACCAGGATAAAATGAAGTAAAAAGAAATTAACTTTAATAAGACCTGAGCAAATCACTCCAACCTGTGGAGCTCCATACTTTCCATTAAAACAGTGAACACTATGAACCGTGAATTTCAGAATCTGGTTCTGTTAGTATGGAGGAAAATTTTAGATAACTATGGAAATATAAATATAATATAAGGGGATGGCTGAATAGCATGGCTGTTTCTAACTACCCGTTTTTCTTATTTTGAGAACGTTATAAACGATGGTTATTTGCATCAAATTAACTGAGTTTTTAAATTCTACAGTATCAAGCATTGTTCATTTTAGTTATATGTTCTTTGCAGCTTCCAGCATTTCAGTGTATGATTTTTATAACACTATTACTAGCATAAGGCTAACGTAACTTGGATCCCAGGAACATTAAACTCAAGTATAATTACCCTGGTTACACACATTTGGAGATAGGATGGCGTTACTAAGAGTATACATTGGTTTTGTAGCAATGAATTGTTGTTATGGTGGCACAATCTCGTTTGCCGTGTCAGCAAACTATAATTTTCAGGAGAGTTTTAAAAGGTCTCTTCTGGGTTAAAATTTAGCGCAGATACCCCACCGCAAATTTAGCCAGCTGCCCAATGGCCAGTTTTAACTACAGAATTCAATACATCCTGGTGGGAAAGATAATGATTGAAAAGCATCCTCAGTTAGTAGGAGAAGGAAACTAATTCACTCCTCCTGTGCATTATAAACAGTGCTTCATCTTACATGATAGTCACACACTTGGCAGCCCCATCACGCATTCCTGCAGCCTACACAGACCCTCACACATCCAACTTCGTTATCCAAAGGAACTGTAATAGTTCCTTTAGGCCACCAGAGGCCACTAAGTTGCCACTACTAAAGACAGCGTATCTGCCTTCTGACTCCGTTCCCTCTGTTGATTCCCTGCTGCGTGGAGCCACAAGAGAAGTGGCAGCAGCTTCTAGCAGGGTGTGGGAGAGAAGGTCAAGAGATTGAAGGGGAAAATGGAGGGAGTATCTAAGAATAAAGTCCTGCAGGGAGTCATTGGTAGGATCCAGCTTGTTTTCCATGCTGCCCAAAGCTATTTATCTTTGCAGATATATTTATAACATTCTTGTTGTCCTGTTACTTTCATTCACTCCTACAGAGTTGCTGATGTTTACAGTTTTATCCCAAGTCTCGTGATAGTTGGTGTTTTTCTGAAAGCCCCAGATACTGCAGGTATCTGATTAGGTGAGAATCTCAGCTTTCATTTAAAAAAGGAAGTTTCTCATCCTCATGATTGCAAAGTAATGCTTGAAAATATGTCCCAACTGCACCCTCAAGGCCGAGAAACCAGACGGCAAATAAAATGAACCCAATGTTTTGTTTTGTTTTGTTTTTTAAATCCCATGAATTTTAAGTCAGCCTCATGATTTTTTGGGCCTGACCCATGTTTTTTGAACACTTGGGGTTGGTAATAGTGCTCCCATTTTTATACTGTAAAAACATTTTGTACATACAATCAAAAAACAAGCATTCTATGATGCAGCAGAATTCTGGGTATAGGGGGATTCACTAGTCTCCTCTCCTCATCAGACTAGTTGGTGAAACAGTAAAAAATGGAGAATCCTAAAACAAATCAACATGCATTACTGCTCCCTGACATGCATGTTATCAAAAGTGGAGAGTGGGAGACTGAAAGTCCTACCTCGTGAGCTTTCAAAGCAAAGCTATCCCCTTATTAGCTGCATTATGTTATCTGCCCGTTTGGCTTTTGAATATAGGACCCAGGCAATATGACAGGCAAGGATAACCTCAAACAGGGGGAGGCCTATTAGTTAATAGAGAATACTATGAGTACTTAAAATTATCATTAAGAGTAATACAACATAACGTTATTTCTCAGACCAAGGGTCCCTATATTGAGGGGGTCTTTTGGGGGTGGGGGGGGTGTACCCTTACAGACTCATCGCGTAGGCATACAGCTATAGTGACTACATTTTAATTCATCATCCAAAAACACAGGCCTTTGCTTTGGCAAACGGGCAAGATTTTGCCACCTACACGCTGTAAACATGCCAACAATCCCAATATTACTCACTGTTCCCATGTTCTGGATCCTGACCAGCTCTCTCTTTCTCTCGTAGCTGGCTGCTAGGCCTGAACATTATGTTTCCTCTGCAATTATAACCTCGAGCCACAGTTTCCACTATACGGTGCCTTCCAGACTCTTTTTCCTCCTCCCCTACACAGCCTCCTTCCCTTTCTGCATCTTTCACTTCTTCTCTGTTGCCCTGGCTCTGATGCAGCCTAGATGGACACAAAGGGTATGTCTACACTACAGGATTATTCCAATTTTACATAAACCGGTTTTGTAAAACAGATTGTATAAAGTCGAGTGCACACGGCCACACTAAGCACATTAATTCGGCGGTGTGCGCCCATGTACCGAGGCAAGCATCAATTTCTGAAGCGTTGCACTGTGGGTAGCTATCCCGTAGCTATC
>NC_133771.1:203443333-203447860 GCF_003597395.2 Chelonoidis abingdonii
ATCACATAGTTCCGCAGTCTCCCGTCCATATTGAATTCTGGGTTGAGAATGATCCACTGCATGATGGCTCCAAAAACAGTGTGGGTGATTCGGGAGAATAAATGCTGTCGCTCAATCTTCCTTCCTACTTAAACGCAACGGCAGACCAATTTTCGCGCCCTTTCCCTCCTAGATTCCTGGCCCAGAACGCCCTAGTTCAGGCAGAGGGTTCCCCGGGTAAGGTTTTGGGGGAACCAGAGTGTACCAGGCACTGGAATTCCTGGTTGGTGGCAGCGCTACAAGTACTAAGCTGGTAATTGAGCTTAGAGGAATTCATGCTGGTACCCCATCTTTTGGACGCTAAGGTTCAGAGTGGGGAATTATACCATGACAGCGACAAAGATGCTAGAAGTGGCAACATGCCTCACATCACCCCACTCCTAGAAAACTGTACTGGTAGATAGATGAACAATTAGGGTGGGGGACAGTAATGTGTGAGAAAAGACTGGTGGTGGGCTCCATAGGTTCAGATAAGCATTTTAGGATCTCCTGACCTTTGGAGTTCTCTCATGACTGTTTCCATTATTTACATTTATAATGCTTATAGTAGGAATTACCTGCTTTATACACACACATTTATTTTTGCCAGGTTGGGTTACCGTGACAAATAAGACTCCACAAATGGATGCAGCATAATGATGCAGTGTTTGAGCACAGACTGTAAGACTTGGTGGGTTTTGGTTTTTGCCTTCTTTAAGGACAGCTTGAAAACTATCAATTTATAGGCCGGGATAATTAAGATATTCTTCTATAAGAGATCTATCACCTCAATGCATACATAACCTGCCAGGGGCCTTGACGTTGTGCTAAATTAGTGGAGTGCCCTTGGAAAATATCTGATTTGTTGTCCATATTTCCTATATAGTTACAGGGAATTGCCTGTTTTGACCATAACAGATCTGTGCAAGTCTCAACACCTATTAAATAATTTTGTCATTATCAACACAAAACAGACACTCCATATATAGCACATAGGAATGTACTGGTTTTGCAGAATAGATAAGAGAAATATTTGAGCAAATAGTCTTGTTGTGGCCAAAAATAAACTAATTTCTTATTTACTAGTGACTGGTACAGTGGAACATTGCAAGCTCTAGGGTGAAAAAGTAACATGCATGTGCTTTGCTGCAATGCTCTGTACCTGGAGATGAAAGAGAAGACTGAAGAAGCTCCAACTGGCTCCAAATGTGGTAGCCTAATTATTAAGCAACACAGGAGGATGAGAGCACAACACACCAGTGCTCCACATACTATACTGGCTCCCCTGACAATTACCCTCACTGTGCTGGACCCTAGCTATTTCTGTGACTACCACTCTCCCTGAAACCAGACATGACAGATGCAATGAACAAGAACCCTGCCAGCTTTCTTTGTGGAACGTATTTTGGACCCTCTACTTTGGAAACCTTGCCAGGTATCAGGATGGCCACAGAAGGTATCATCTTTGGAGTAAAATGAAAAACCTTTCCAAAATCGCAACTTCGCTGTGACACAGTAGCATTTAGAATCCTGCGCAGTATTTTAACTAGTACACCTCTCTTACTTAAAAAAACAAAAAACAAAACAAAAACAACTAAACATGTCCTAATGTAATACAAGACAGGATGGAGATTACAGTCCTTCAGATTGATTTCTGCTCAGATACCAAGGCTAGGGTGCATTAGATACATCAATCTTCATAAGGCCAAATGGAAAAAAAACAACAACAGATTTTAAGAAGGTCAGAAAGCAGGAATACTGTTCTTGTACATAAGGTCACTAAATACCACTGGGTAGCTTTTCATCAGTGAAGTTTTGAAGGAAGAAAGAAAAGCAGATACTTTTAGAACAGTAGTGTCCGACTTGTGGCCTTTGAGACTCTAATTACAGCAAATGAGAGAGCAAATTTATATTTGATCATGAATTGAAAATACGTTCCACAAGCCATGCCCTGCAATTTTTAAATGCAAGTGTTTAGCTCAGCGCCAACACCATCTTCTTCCCCAATGTCTCTCACCACTTCTGCTGCAGTCTCAAGAGCATCCCTAATGTGAGCCAGCAGTTTTTTCCTGCTCCGCTGCACCTTGCTGGCTGCCTAATGCACTGTAAAAGGAGGGAGAAGAGAACAGCACTAGCTGCCCCATTGCTTACTTCTCTGCCAGGCTGTAGAAGGCCCAAGGAGAACAGGGAAGGAGCCTGACTGGTTCTGACCGAGCTTAGGGGAGCTGTTCTTTCCTAAGGGCTCCCCTTCTCCAGTGTCATCAAGGGCACCTCAGGGGAGGGAGAAAAAGAGAAGCGAAGCGGAGATCCAGCAACCAATTATAGCATCTGATTCTCTGCTCCAGCACCAGTGCAGCTTACAGTGGCCTGAGCAGTGCTCTAACTTGTTCCAGTTAGCAACAGTTCCATACGAGCAATATACTGCCTGGGGATAGCTAGAGTATAGCAGAGTCCAGCCATTTCCCCTTCCTGGTCCAAACATGGCCCCTTGAACCAGGGGCTGTGGGAAGGGAGGCACAGGAGCTGGCTTAGTAGCTGCGTGCCTGTTGAGGGCTTCCACACACCAGAGGAATCCTAAACAGGTGACTTAAAGTGTCCATTAATTTTGGGTGCTCAACTTGAGTTACCTACGAGCTGATTTTTCAGAGTGCTAACATTTGTACAACACTTTATATGTTCGAAGAACAGCTCCCATTGATTTCAGTTGCAGCCGCAAGTGCCTAGGACTTCTGCAAATCAGGCTCCATCCAGATGTCTCAGGTTGGGTACCCAGAAAATGAGGAACACAGTTAGTGGCCTCGGGTGAAAAACTGGTGTATATACACATGCCTAGCATCACGTACAAATTATATAGGAGAGGAAGGGATAGACTCCAAATCTCCAAGATGGCATTCAGCCGCCTTAACCGGGAGGCCAACCTCTCCTGCGGTCCTCTCTCTCATTCAATACACACCTTCTACTGTCGTTCCCTGAGCACTGTCCATCCTGTGCATTGTAATGAGGAGGGATCTTGTAGTAAAATAGTTTGTGATCATGTAATTAAAGACTGTGGCATAATGCATGCACACAAAGGGGATGAACTGAGCTTGAACAGGCAACTTTAATTATGGCTCTTCCTAGCTTTTGAGCGTTTGACTTTGGAAGCTAAATAACTGTCTTTCAAAGTAGTTTTTTAACTAAGTTTGAAAAAAAAATTGAAAAAACAGAAATTACACTATATTGAATTGTATTATTATAAGCAACCGAAAAAATGGAAAGTGTTCAGCAACCTTAACTTTATAGCTCTGCCTGGAAGAATGTAAATTTTGTAATATAATTGTACATTTGGTGGGTGCACAAAGTAGGCTTGGAAAGATGCAATAAGGTATGTGTTCTTGATTTTAAAGAAAGACAAAGGTACATCTGTGCCTAACAAATTGACGTGTTTTGTGGGCTTGGAGGGTCTGAGAAAAAAAAAAGGTCAGCCCAGTCTTTAGACTTGCTCAGGAATTCTGTCCAATTTAGCAAGACTTTCAATTATCATCATGTGTTGTAAATACCAGTTCCAAAAGTCAGAATTGCCCAGTTACACAAACAAGTCATGTTTTGACGTGTCTGTATAAAAGTATCTAAATTCAGACTAGCCCAAGGGGAGAGAATTCCAAAACAGGGCTCTAAATTATTTAACTTTGAATTAGAGTTGATAACTATTAGATTATGTCATGCTGGCATAATATCTATCCATCATACATACCATCCTTTGGATAATGATCTCCATTAGCATGTTGTTTTCAATATGGCTATTGTAATTTGGGTGCACCATTTAGCAAAACCTGTTACAACCTAACATTTTTAAGAAACCTTAGCTATGGAGTCATTACCAGTCCTCCATAATAATCATTAACTTACTCATCTCCCAATAACGTTTTAATTAAAAAAAGGGCAGTGGATCAGTTCTCACGTTCTCTCTCAAAGCTGAAGTAATATTTGTAGTGTCCTTAGTAAAAATGTATTTGGGGCAAATGGCACCAACACTTTAATATTACATTAGTTAAATGCACTGTTCACAAGCTACACAATTGTTATCTTTATGTTTGAGTTAAATTTTTGTGGGCTGCAGTCATTTGTTGGGGTGGAGAGTGGGTCTTCTGACGTCTTCCCCATTTTCACATTTTTATTATATTGATTGGTTGGGAATAAACATTTCTTCTCAAAGAAAACTTCACTGATGTCTCTTCCCTGCCTCAAAAATAAATGAAAAAAATATAGGAACACTTGGGATATGATTAATGCATAGGTACTTCTCGGGCATGGTGTCTGTGTAAAATAAAATAAAAAGAAGTCTTGATTTGACTCATTTCCAAGAAAGCAATTAGATGAACAAACAACATGTATAGTAATGTATTTTACTGGCAGGATGACTAAGAGTTTAGGAATCTTTATTAATCTATAGCCTAGGAGACAAACATCTCAAATGAAGCAAAATCATGTCAATTTTTGTTGTTGTCTTTTTTTTTTTTTTTTTAAGAT
>NC_133771.1:203453460-203548112 GCF_003597395.2 Chelonoidis abingdonii
TTTATAGCGCTAAGCTCTTACTCTAGGTACAGTACTATGCAGGCATTATGGCACTTTAAAAAAATACGTGTAAAGCACACTGTCATAAAACAGATAGCTAAAGGGTTAATGTCTACTTCACCATGGACAAGGGTTAACAAAACAACACCTGACCAGAAGGACCAATCAGGAAACAAGAATCTCTCAAAAAATCCAAGGAGGGAAGCCTAGTTGTAAGTTG
Organism: Chelonoidis abingdonii; assembly: GCF_003597395.2. NCBI lineage: Eukaryota > Metazoa > Chordata > Testudines > Testudinidae > Chelonoidis > Chelonoidis abingdonii. The sequence continues at coordinate 203,453,681 of NC_133771.1, forward strand.
GGATTTTGCTTTGTGCTCTCTAGGTCGAAGAGAGACCACGACATTACACACGGCTCTATAAGTTCTGTTCAAAATAGTAAGTAAAAACAAGCGATTAGGCTTTTTAATGTTTAACTACTATTTGCAATTGTTGGATCCTGCTGGTTAACTTTGATTTAGTTGCTGGGAAAATTTGATTGTGTTGGTACTGGGAAAAGTTTCTTTCTGTGTCTATAAGAATAGACCCTGTAAGATTACATCTTGAAGTTACAGAGATAATTCTTACTTTTTCCTTTTCCTTATTAAAAGATTATCTTTTTAGAGAACCTGATTGATTTTTTCTGTCCCCTGTTTTAAAAATCCCACGGGATTGCGGATAGCTCACACAGGACTGGTGGGAGACGGGAGGGGAGAGATAGAACTCTCTCTGTTTCCTTGTATCGTGTTGCCTCTTGTGAGGGAAGGACATGCTTCTCTGTATTGTGATTAAAAGAGTTTGGATCAGTAAGTCATCTCAGGAATAGCCAGGGAAGGGAAAGTACTGGGAGGGGGAAAGAAGAGGGAATGGTTTATCTCTCCTTGTTTAAGAACCCAGGGATGGGCTCTTGGGTCCCAGGGAAGGTTGAGAATCAGAGTGCCCACAAAAACACTACAATTTTGGTGTGGTGGCAGTGCTATCGAGATCTAAAAGCTGGTAATTTAAGCTTAGAGGAATTCATGCAGGTACCCAAATTTTGGAAACGCTAAGGTTCAGATTTGGGAATTATACTGTATGACAGGTGGCAGCGCGTAGGGATAAGAATCTAAACCAGTAAGATGGAATGTTCTCTTTCGCTAGCAGCTTAGAACAAGGGAAGGGTTTATTTTTTAAACTCAGCCAGAGAATTTTTTTCCCTTGCTCTTTTCTAGCTGTGCATAGAGAGGCTATTAAGGATTAACGATGGTCGTATTGTTAAACAAAGCCAACCTTAAGTGGTCAGAGCACTACCCCACACAGAACTTCATTTAGTAAACAAAGAGTAGTTTTCTCTGCTTTTTTAAATACTATTGGAGAGGCTCGTAAGTAAAAAGACCTGTTGCCTAACAACCCCCAAGAGACAACAGAGAAAACCAGCATTTCAGGCAGTAAACACCAGATGGCGCCTCAGCACAAGAAACGCAGAACCATGAAGTTCCAAGGAAAGCCTACAGACAGGAAGCGAGCACACAGCAACACCATAGACAAAAGAAAAGACATAGACGACACGGATAGAACTAATTTATGCAAGAACTATGCCAAGGAAGAGCAGCCACAAAGAAGAACAAGAAGAAGAAGAGGCAGCCCACAGAAACAAGAAGAAGAGTGGCCCACAGAAAAACAAGAACTAGAAATAAAACAAAGAGAGAGGCGAGAGAAAAGAGAAAGAAAAAAATCGAAGAGGAAACCTACAAAAGAGAGCAAGCAGCCAAAGAGAAGCCTTCAAAGAGAGCAAGCAGCCATAGAGCTGCACACAGGAGGACTGGAACTCCAGAGGGAGAGCCACAGGCAGGCCCGGAATTAAAACCAGGCTAAGCAATGGAACAATCAGCCAACCTAACAACCCTCCGTCAATAAGGTTCCACAGCCAAGAAATTCCCACCTAACAAGCAGGTGAGATCTGACACGAGAAGCCTTCTAGAAAATTTGAAAGAGCCTGCTGGGATAACACAAGCATACTATGAAGCACCAGTATATTGGTAGAATTGAGCCACTGCTACAGTGGACCTTTAGCAGAGGTGGCGCTGAAATGACCCTAAGGAAGAAAATGAACATTATACCAACTTTTTCAAAACCAAATGTCAGATAAGAATGGGGATACACCTGAACATGCCCCGTCGCGGTTCTGAAACCAAAAATAGGGAAAACTAGATGTGTCATTCCCAGCCGACACGACCTACCACATGCAAAGAATTATAAAGCCTGGAATATCAGGAACAAAGGTTAACATAGAGACGAGCTGCAATCTCCTGATACAAATGGAGCAGTTCTTAGATGGTAATCCGTGAGGAAATAGAAGAGGTACTTCCTAGATGGGAACCCAAACGGATAATACGAGGTGCGGGAGATTGAAGCCAAGGATGGAAGTCGGCAGAAGAAAAAGCTAACTGTCAAGGGGAACGAATACGCCCAGAGGGCACAACAACAAATAACCCACAACTGAGGAGGCACCCAAAGACCCACCTACAACCCAAAGGAAACAAGCCACAGACGCCCTAGATATCCTTCCACACATCACCAGTCTCCATAAACCACCTCGAACCACAGTGACCCAGTCACTGAGATGCTTTAAGTGTAATGAACTGGGACATAATAAAAGCCACCTGCCCCAACAGAACCCCAACCGAGTGCACAGCATTAACACACACCCTCACACCAAAGATCTCCAGCAACCAGATGCCATCTCAATACCCTTGGAGCGAAGGAAAAAATTTGAGAGTGGGCCGGAAAGAAGTTACCGCGGAGAGACACAGGGCAACAAGTCGTCAGCTAATCACCAATACCTTCGTGACCCCCAAAACCACAACCCAAAAAGGCCCAACGTGACCATTTAACACCCTCATGTCACAAGCTGTAGACTTGCCTACCGCCTGAACTACCTGTCCAGTACAAAGGCTGGTCAGGAATGTGGACTGTTTGCAGTCTATGACAATATTCCAATCATTCCTAGTAACCACAGATGCATCTGAGCGTGGCGTAGGAGCAGTTCTCATGCAGAAAGGACCGGATCACAACTTCCATCCTGTCATGTTTCTCAGCAAAAAACTGTCTGAGAGGAAAAGTTACTGGTCAGTCAGTGAAAAGGAATGCTACACCATTGTGTACGACCTGGAAAAGCTACGCCCATACGTTTAGGGACGGCGGTTCCAGCTACAAACTGACCATGCTGCGCTAAAGTGGCTTCATACTGCCAAAGGGAACAACAAGAAACTCCTTCGCTGGAGTTTAGCTCTCCAAGATTTTGATTTTTGAAATTCAACACATTTCAGGAGTTTCTAACAAAGTAGCTTATGCGCTCTCTCGTGAAAGTTTCCCAGAATCCAGTGGTTAAAAATTGTTCTTAAAATGGAGAAAGTCTGTTAGTTACATACTTAGTAGTATATGTAAAGATACCTGTGTTGTATAAATCTGTTTATTCTAAAGTTCTAGGAAGAAATCACCGCCAATGAGGTTCCCCACTGTCTGCGATTTGGGGGGCGTGTCATAAACAGATTGTTAAGGGTTAATGTCTCTTTCACCTGGAAAGGGTTAACAAACACCTGACCCTTAATCATCCTCTGATTTGCTACAGGGGTATTCTTAGTTTTAAGAAGATCAACCACTATATTATCTGCTGACACTGATAGGTTTGTCTATAATGCTGGATAACCAAAACTCTGGACATAGCAAGCAGGTGTGTCTAAAAATTCTGTAGTTTAGGGAATGCAAGCTCAGCTGAAAACTGATGCTCCACAGCCAATGATAGACCAATTTTGTCTCCTTAATTAAATTAAAATCCTCAGTAACTAAGGCCCCAATCCTGCAATGTCGTATGCATGAGCAGACCCCTGCATCTGGCCCTATTGAATTTCAGATATGCCATCTGTTTGAACACTAAACAAGACTTTGAACATAATCTCTAACCCAGCAAACTAATCAAACGTGCCTAAATACTCTCCATCTAACAAGACATTTTTTGTTTAAAAACATGTCTGAGTTTTATTTTAGTGTCCTACAGTATCTTTTGTCACACTTCCATGCAGAAACTAAAGCAACATTTAGAATGCGCACAGGGGGTATTATTTTTTGGTACTGTGGTAATATCCAAAGTCCCAATCAGGATCCTGGCTTCATTGTACTAAGCACTGTACAAACAGAAGGAAATCTGGAACAGTTTACAGCCTAGTTTAAGATAAGACATAAGAAGTATGCGTGACAAACAGCAGAAAGCATGGAGGTGCTAAGAGGAGGGTAACAGTAGAAAGAACACCATTCCATAGGCTGGTGAGCTGTAAAACATCATGAGTTCAAAACATTTTTTGATTGTATATATAATTCAAATACACATCAATCCACAATTAAATTGCTACAAGTCCTTCCCCATCTCAGGTGTCTAATCGTGCTTCTCTGTACTCCTCTATATCTGTATAGAGCTGCCATTAATGTTATTCAGAGTTACACCCATGCACAAAGAGGAGATGAGACCTCTCTGTTTAACTGAAATAATTATCCAACGTCTAATGATTAATTTTAGAAATTCCCTATTATGGACAGGACCTTGTCCCATAAGAAGGCCCTGAGTAAAAGGAAAATAGGCAATGTTGAAGAAAAAGGAATCAGCAAGCAGAGGTTAGGGCACTTGTGCAAGCAGCAGCTACTATTGGCAACAGAAAAAAGTATTGGGTACAGCACAGTGTTTCTCCCATGCCATGTAGAGATTTGGGTGACTTAATCAGCGAAGCTCACAGATCCGTTGGCCACTGTACTTACATCTCCCTGGATCATTCATATTTTCTTGTTCTCTCTGTATTAATTTTTGGCGACCCGGGGCAGTGTGTCACACCATGGCACACAAGGGGGTATAGAGTTCTCATTGTGATTACATCTTCACTTATGGCAATGCATAGAATACAGACAATACACATGTAGCTACATGCCCCAGAGAAAGGCAGGCTGTGTCCACACTTATCACTGAGGTGTGTAGCTACACACATAGCAAGGGAAAGCTCCACCTGCAAGTGAGGAGGCAGAAAGACACTAAAATTAGCACTATAGACATGGAAGGCACTGATGGCCACGTGTAGGATATATGCCCTGGGAGTTTAGGCATGTATGACACTTGACTAACCTAAACCATGCCTCACCATCTACACTACTACCCTATGCTATTTGGGCATGGGTTGTCTGTATTCTACATGCTACCGGAAGTGTAGAACTAACCCTCTCTACTACCTGTGCCCTCTTGTAGTGCAAACAAGGTGGTGGTTCTACTTTTGGGTTTTGCTACCCCTGCATCTATATTTGTTTGTTAGTGTTTTTTGGAACTGGGAAAACAGGATTTACCCCAGGATTAGAAAACATTATTTACTACATAAAAATATACACAAAGAAATAGCAGGAAATGTTTAGAAATGCCTGTGACAATTTCAGTGTCAATGTAATTTCCCAACAGAGGCCCAGTCTGCAGATAAAATATCCAACTGAAAGAATCTGCTTTGAAACTTTCTGATTTCCAGGGCTGCATAGCAGCAAAAACAGTCTCTTACTCCTACTTTAGATCCTCCCTATTGCAAAGCTTCCTTATTAATGTTTTTATTACGTTTAAGACTTTTGTTTTTGTTACTTTTAAGAGTGATTCTTCTGATTTTTCTTTCAGACATGCATCTGACGAAGTGGGTATTCACCCATGAAACCTTATGCTCCAATACATCTGTTAGTCTATAGGGTGCCACAGGACTCTTTCTTGTTTTTTTTACAGATCCAGACTAACATGGCTACCCCCCGATACTTTTTTTTCTGATTAGATCTAGAAATTAATAACTGATAATTGTTAATTATTATTAAGCTGCATACTGTGTACTTGCTGCTACATACATACCTAAAATGACACTGGAGTCTTTCTATAAATGTGTCTCAACGGTAAGAAAGGAAGCATTTTAGGGACAAATTCAGTAAGAATAATATAAACATCCATTTTTGTCTTAATAAATCAAACAGCCAACTGCACTTTTTACTGAAGTTGGGTATTACTAAGCAGTCAACTAACCTTAGAAGATTTCCTTCGGCTTCTTCTTGTCCAAACCACCACTAGTTTATCTGGTTGCCTGTTGAAGAACATACAAAATACAATTTAATTTACAGTAACCCCATTAAATAAATGGTTGACCATAAAAATTACATCCTTAGTGAACAAACTATATTTACATAGAGCATTATTTTAAAAGCCCTCTCAAGTTTAGTCATTCAACAGGAAAAATAATTCTGTGCTTACAGCAATCAGTACTGCAATATCAACCCGCATATTCCGCTCTCCCCGAATGCATACAGCTCCCAAAGGCAAAGCAGAGTAGAGTAGAGAACTGCTCTGTAGATCAGCAAACAGGATCCTGTCCACAGTTCGCTTTTGAAAGTCTAGCTTCATTAAGTACAAGCCTTTGAAGCCAATCAGCACACAAAAAAAACACAAGCACAAAATCCAGTTGGATTCCTAATCAGGCGGTATTGAAAGAAGGTGTGTGCAGAGGGGGAACAACTGCAACCATGGCTTTTTTATTTATTTATATATTTATATTTTTATACTTACATATATTTAAACCAAAAGCTTGAAAGAGCTTTTCCAAAAAAGTACCTTCCTAGGCAATTACCTTAGAAATATCAAGAGCATCAAGTATTGTATTCCCTGATTTCGCTTGAGGTCTTCATGAGGGATCAGATACTGTATAAAGAACAGGATCTTTCTCTGCTCTTAATTGAAGGGACAAACTGTTGAATCTTTAATAAAGAGATCTCTCCTGACATCGTTTGTCAGACATTTGCAGTTGTTAGCATCTATTAAGTTCAACAACAAAAATTTAAGAGCGAAAGGGAAAGTGATTTTTATTCACAATTTCTCAGTTTTACTTCCTTGCTAATTGTTACAACCCTACTAGCTCTTGAGTTGTCCAAAAAGCCTTCCAGGGAAATCTGGGTAGACAAACACTAGAAATTTCTAAAAGAAACAACTTCCCTCCCCTCGTTATTTTTAAAGGTCAGATCTTCTTTATAAATACAAAAAAGGGGGGTGGGGATTATCTCTAAAAGAGGAACGTTTCCCCGTAGGATGCAATCAAAACACTCAGTAAATGAGGTTAAAATAAGGACAATACTGCACACTGAACACAATTGGTGTTATTGAATGACATGCTCAGACCATTTTCTTGTTGAATTTATAACGCTTAATAATTTTCTAATTCTTTTTTAAGTGAAAAACCAGCCATTTTTGTAGTAAAAAGAGGTCCCAATGAATTAGTTACAACATGTATGTACCTCCTCCTCAAACTGTTAGTAATTTCTGCAAGCTACAATAAGAACATAAGAACAGCCATACTGGGTCGGACCAATGGTCCATTTAACCAGAATCCTGTCTTCCAACAGCGGCCAATGCTAGATGCTTAAGAACGAAATAAACAATTATCCAGTGATAAATCCCTTGTCGTCCATTTCGTGCTTCCAGCGGTTAGAGGCTTGGGATACCAAAATATAGGACTGCATCCTTGATCAGCTTGGATGATGGCCATTGATGGACCTATCTGCCATGTATTTATTTAATTCTTTTTTGAACCCACTTATACTTTTGACCTTCACAACATCCCATGGCAACGAGTTCCAGAAGTTGACTATGTGTTGTTTGAAGTAGTACTTCCCTTTTGTTGGTTTTAAACCTGCTGCCTATTAATTTTATTGGATGATCACTGACTGTGTTATGTGAAGGGGTAAATAACACTTCCTTATTCACTTTCTCCACACCATTCATGATTTTATAGACCTCTATTATATTCCCTCTTAGTCATCTCTTTTCCAAACTGAAAACTCCCAGTCTTATTAATCTATCTTCATCTCCGATATCCCTAATCATTTTGTTGGCCTCCTCTGTACCTTTTCCATTTTTAATATATATCTTTTTTGAGATGGGGCAACTAGAACTGTACACAATATTCAAGGTACGGGTGAACCGTGGATTTATATTGTGACATTGTGATATTTATCTATCCTTTCCCAATGGTTCACCCACCATTGCGTTTGCTTTGATTGCCGCTGCACATTGCGCGAATGTTTCCAAAGAACTATCCACAATGACTCCAAGATCTCTTTGTTGAGTGGCAACAGCTAATTTAGACCCCCACTTCTGCTTATTTTGCTTAAGAGCCTTTGGTGAGGGACCTTGTCAAAGGCTTTCTCAAAGTCCAAATACACTATATTCACTGGATCACCTTTATCCATGTTAGTTGGCCATCTCAAAGAATTCTAATAGATTGGTAAAGCATGTTACCCCTTTACAAAAGCTGTGTTGACTCTTCCCCAACAAATCATGTGCATCTATGTGTCCAAGAGAACAATAAAGAGCAGAATTTTCAACTAATTTGCCTGGAACTGACGTTAAGCTTACTGGCCTGAAATTGCCAAGATCGCCTCTGGAATCTTTTTAAAAAATTGGTGTCACATTAGTTATCCTCCCGTCATCTGGTTCAGAAGCTGATTTAAGTGATAGGTTACATACCACACTTAGTAGTTCTGCAGTTTCCTATTACAGTTCCTTCAGAATGCTTGGGTGATTATCTTCTGGTTCTGGTAACTAATTACCATTTAATTTACCCATTTGTTCCAAAACCTCCTCTACTGACTGTCAATCTGGGACAGTTCCTCAGATTTGTCACCTACAAAGAACAGCTCAGGTGTGGGAATATCCCTCACATCCTCTGCAGTGAATCATAGAATATTAGGGTTGGAAGGGACCTCAAGAGGTCATCTAGTCCAACACCCTGCTCAAAGCAGGACCAATCCCCAGATTTTTACCCCGGTTCCCCAAATGGCCTCCTCAAGGATTGAACTCACAACCCTGGATTTAGCAGGCCAATGCTCAAACCACTGAGCTATCCCTTCCCCCACCCAGAATTCATCAGGATACCCACAAAGCTCTCCAGACCCCCTGGATTATTTTTTTTTTTTTTAAATTGGCCCTTTCCAAATGTGAAGACTGATGCAAAGAATTCATTTAGCTTCTCCACCCAGAATTTACATTTAAATCCCACTAAGGCAAAACTACCACTAAAAACACAGCTAAAACCTGTTTCCCCCACTTTTGTAGCCAGATCAGAATCTGGCCCTCATTCTCTATCTCCATTGAACCCAGTTGCCTTACAGCAGCAGTGGGCAACCTGCAGGCTGCATGCAGTCCATCATGGTAATCTGCTGGCAGGCCGTGAGACAGTTTCTTTAAATTGGCACGGCTCCCACAGCTCCTAGTGGCTGCGGTTCACCATTCCTGGCCAACGGGAGCTGCAGGAAGCATCGTCCAGCATGTCCCTGCAGCCTGCACTGCTTCCTGCAGCTCCCATTGGCCAGGAACAGTGAACTGTGGCCACTGGGAGCTGCAGGCGGCCATGCCTGCGGACGGTCAATGTAAATAAACTGTCTTGCAGCCCGCCAGTGGATTACCCTAATGGGCCACCGGTTGCCCACCACTGCCTTACAGACCCTGTGAGCTTTCAACTTGGTGTAAAGTGATCAACGAAATAAACTACTCGAGATGCTTTTTTCAACTTCTAAATTTCTGCCTCTTTGAGGGATACAAATAATTGGCTGGCATGCTCTTCAGCTTTCTCTAAAATCTTATTTGGTGGCAGGGATAGCCTGTTCAATGTTGAAAACCTCTTGCTCACTTGCTATTAAGCACATTATGCTCTCATTCGCCTGCATAACTCCCATTAATGCTAATGGAAACTGAGTGTGCACCACTAGAAGCAAAAATATACCCCTAAGAGATTTCTTTGATGCAATCCAGGAATCCAATCCCATGTCTAAAATAAATCCTCTTATTTCACTTTGTACTTTTAAGTTGACTGAGCCTCATTTCAAAGAATAACTTGTGAGACAAATCCAATTTAACCTCAATAGGCCCAGTCCTGAGCTAGTCTCTGGGGACCAAGCAGTGCCAAAGGCAGCAGAAATGCTTTTTCTGCAGTGCTTGAGGTCAACACAGAGAAGACCCCACACAGAGGGGCTCCGCATGCCCATGCACCACACAAAATGTGAACTCCACAGTGGGGAAAAAGCAAGAGAATGCTAACAGGGACTGCACAGATCCACATTGTTATCCCTTTCCACCAAAAAAGAAACAGCAGCTAAGCAGTAGGCCACTTCCACTAATCCCTCTCAGCCTAATCTAAGCATTAGTTGGCAGCAGGCTGGTAGCACAGGTGCTCCAGATAGGGATAGCCCATTATGTTGTGTTAATTCACATCTCCCTGCAAACAGTCCTTTCACTTTGCTTTGCTCCTTGCATCAGGTTTGTATTCATAGCCCCAAAAGTTCTCAATATGGGGCGGAGGTTCGGGGGGGGGGGAGGGGGGGGGGGGGGGGGAGGGGGGGGGAGGGGGGAGGGGCGGGGGGGGGGGGGGGGAGAAACAGGTCTAAAAACTAAGGATATTAAAAAAAAGAGAAAGAAGAAACACCTTATCCAGGCAATACTGCCACTTAAATATTTTCACCATTTAGTATCAGAGTAGACTCTCCTCTCTGAAAATAATTTGTTTTCTTTTGTACTGATATTCAAATAAGGTTTGCCTAGTGGCATAGGGGAGATTCTTAAAGGCACAATTGGGAGTTTCGTGCCCATTTCCCATTCAAAGTCTCCCCTTGTGTTTACGGTGACCAGATTTCCAAAGGAAAAACCAGGACACCTGTCATGACCGCACACAGAAGTTGGGGCCAGAGAGGCATCCACCAGTGAGTTGGCAATTAGGTAAGGGAGAGAGGGAAAGCGTGCCTACTTCTCTTTCTCCTCTTCAGCCAAGCAACACCTCCACCGCTCCTTCCTCACTACACAGTGGATTTGATGCGGGGGAGGTAGGAGGGAGGTGGAAAGGACAGGAAAGAAGGCTGGCGGCTTGAAAAATCATGTGTAGGGGATGCTGTCTGGGAGGCCTCAGAATTCACAAAATCCTGGGCAAAACACTCCTTTTGTAAACCTGACAGAAATACTGCAACCAGTCAGGAAAACCTCAACATTCCTGTTTTTCAGAGACATGGTCACTATTCTCACTGCAGCAGGAACTTCTCTAGTGGCATGATGTTTATAGTCACATGGAGTTATGAAGGTGAGTCTGTAAAGTAAAAGGACAAGAGTTTGTGTGGGAGAGGGGAAGGGGAAAGAGAAGAAAAGTATCAGGCTCTTGACAGAGATGCAGATGACCTCTCCACTTCCAAGAACAATATCAAATCTTACTGGGTGTTTTAAGAGTTTGTCTACACTTTAAAGTTATATCAAATTATGTTTTTCTGTGTTAACTAATCAGGAACAACTGCTCTCAGTACACACAGGGAACCTATACTGTTTAATTATGCTGACTTAAGATACTTAAATTTTGATTCATTGTACTCACATAGCGATGCATTTTCTCCACAGCATCCTGGGCAGGCATCCCATGATGCAATGTTCATCCACTACGCTATATGCATTCTGGGATTTTTCTCACTGCACATTGTGGGATACCAAGTAGAAGCCACTGGAATTCTTGGAGTTGGGAGACAAATGAAAAAATTCCATGATTCCTCCCCTTTCATCACAACATACATCTGGCTATTGTGACCCAGCACCATTTTCAAACTGAAGGCAGGCAGCATGGAGGAAACACTGCTGAGCACTGCAATGCTGAGTCATTAATAGACAAGGCTCCTGCATGTCTATGGGCAGTCATGCAGCCAGATAGCTTTGGATGACTTGAGAGAGAGCCATGGGGATGCCATAGCAATACAGGCACAAGAGGAGAACGACATCGAACAGTTAGTTCTGCATGAACTTTTCCTGAAGCAGTTTCACTGGGTAAGCCACCGCTTCTGGACTCAGCCAGCTAGCACAGACTGATGGGACAGTATAGCACTGCTGACCTGGGATGACCAGCTGTGGCAGCAGAACTTCAGGATGACAAAGCCACTGCCCTACAGATCTGGGTAGAGCTCACCCCAAGCTGCAGTGGTGGAACACCTACATGAGAACTCCCTTCAACGTGGAGAAGCTATTGCTAACTGAAAACTCCCATCTGTTACAGTCAGTAGCTAACCAGTTTGGTGTTTGCAGATCAACTGTCAGGAAGATAGTAGCACACCCCTGCATGACAATCAGGAAAGTGCTGTTCCCAGGGTCATAAACCCTGTCAATGCACAGGACGTTACTGATGGATTTTCACAATTGCAGTCCCCAAATTGTATTGGGGCCATTGATGGGACTCATGTGCCTATTCTTTGCCCTCCCGCCCCCCCAGGACTCAGAATCCATCAACGAAAAGGGGTATTTTTCTCCATGGCACCATGAGGCCTGGCTGACCACTCTGGATGAGTCACCATTATTAACCTGGGGTGGTCAGAACAGGTTCATGATGCCAGGATCTTTAAACACACTGGTCTGTTTTCTGCCATGAAAAATGGAACTTTTGCTCCCACTGTGGATATTAATGGTGTGGTAGTTCCTCCTGTCATTCTGGGACACCAGCTTACCTTTTGCTTCCCTATTTTATGAAGTCTTTTACTGGATACTTGGCTAGGCAAAAGGACTTGTTTAACTATCCTCTGAGTAACTAGAAGGACAATAGAATTTGCATTTGGAAGACTGAAGGGTAGGTGGAGCTGCCTCATGACAAGGCTGGAGGTTAGTGAGCAATGTCTACCTCATATGATAGCTGCTTAGGGTGGTATACAGAACCTCTGTGGCAGCAAAGGAGAGTGTGTTTCACCCATGGGTGTCAGGAGAAGATGGACAGATTTAACACACTATGAATACCTAGAGGGGCAGCCTCTCCTAAATGCTGCAGTTGGTTAGAGACACAGGATCAGTGGTGCTTCAGCCTCAAACTAGGCACTCAGAATAATGCTGGAAAACCATATATGCTTTTACATTGGGATTTCATTATGCTTTTACGACATTTTTCAACTGATTTCTTGACATGTTTAATGCTTGGTGTAAGGATGTCTTTATGCTTTGAGTAACAATTTTATGAACATTTTAATAAATAATAAACCAAGTAGTAAATAAGAAAAAATTTACTGAATGTAAGACAGTGCAAAGTTAAAAGAAGTGCAAAATTACAAACCAGTAAAGTGCAGAGTGAACACATTTGCACTGATAAGATCACGAATTTGTGTACGTCGGGGAAGAGAATGTCAAAAATGTCCTCTGGGTCTTTGGGTATGGAATGGCAATAGAAGGGTCTGTTGCTTGCAGTTGTGGGAATTAAAGGTGGTTTCTCCTAGTATCCACTGTTCTTCTTGTCTTGTGGTTTGCATTGGTGAGGGAAGGCCCTGTTCCTTGGAATTGCTCCCAGTACACAGCACTCTCAAAAGGTTTCAGGACACTGATAAGTTGCGGTACTGTCCGTGAACACAGTGTCACTGTCTCCAGAAGGCCTGTCTGCTTCTGCATCATCTACAGAAGTCCTTTGTTTTGTCAGTGTGCTCCCTTTACAGCCTCTCAGACTGTTCCCTGTCCTCCTCTCTCTCCTTTGCTTCATGCAGAAAGAAATCTTCCCTTCATTTTTCTGTCTTCTTATCCCTCTCCTGTGATGTGGCCATGAGGCCACCAACCATGTCCTCCCTTGTTTTCTCTCTTTCCCTCGAGATTTACCAAGTGTTCTGTCACTGACAACAGTTGTGTCCATGGAGGCTGAAGAATTTCAGGCGTTATGGGGGAGGGGAGAACAACAGGACGACGACAGAGAAACAGCATCAGTAGTTATTGTCCCAATTCTAGTCTTCATGACAATAAAGATAAAATTTTGCTTTTTCTGCAATTTAGGAATTTAGGCTCTTCTGAGTGCGGTGAGCCTGTAAATGGTAAGACACTTTCCAACGGTCTTCCCTCTTCATACAGGGGCCCTGTACATGGACTGGTACAGTTGGTGGGGTTGGAGAGGCAGAAGGGGGCAATTACATGTGTACCTCTTCAGGCTGTCCTTACACTGTAAATATTACCCTGAGGTGTGTTCCCAAAAGACAGAGAGATGGCGAGAGGCCCCTAACTCACATCAGTCCAACATGAAAGCACCCTGATACTAGCCGGGAACAGAGTTGTTTAAATCCCCCTGTAAAACTATATTGTAATATAGCACATAATACTTATTGGAAGAAGTCCCCTCCCCAGTACTGGGCCTCCATCTGGGATTTGGGGGTCTCTGACACTGTCCTGCCTCATCATTTTGCAGGTTGAAGAGATCCTAGCAGTCCACAGCAATCTCTTTCTGCTTGAAGTCCTGGGTCAGCATCTCCAGAGGTGTCCTTGGTGAGATCCACAACATGCTGTTGTTCAGTGGTAGCCTCTTTTGAAAAAAATATGGTCCAGATCCTTATAGCGGGCACAGACCATGCGAGCTTTCCAAGAGGGCCTGTTTTTGTCCCCAATATTTTTACAACCCTGCCAGAGCTCCCTTCCTTTGTTGCACCATTGGATTGGATCCAGGAGTGAGCACACTGATTAATTTGTTTCTGTGTGCTCTCAGGTATCTTAGCATTCCAGTGACTGTTGTTCAGGTGAGATGGACTGTCTCCTCTCTCTCCACTTCCCAGAGGGCAAGGAAGTTCATGACCTCAGCACTAGACTACCATAGAAGCACAGGGATTCTCTGCTATATGTGGGATGCGACTCCTGGTGTGTGAACTTGCCTAAAGCTGGAATCACCAAGTGCCATATCTGGTTGCATGCCAGCATAAAACAGGGAGGAGACAACCAATCGAGATGACACGGGAGCAAGAAAGGGCACACAGATAAATAGATACTCTTACTCACGTGGACAGCAAAGCAATATGTGATAGTAGTGAGAGGACTTGCAGAGTCAGAACTGTTGATTTGAAATGGGGATGTGTCCACACCTACCTTGTTGTAGCAAAACTCATCCCAGATGCCAGTAAATTCAATTCCAAAGTGGATTATTTAACTCAGGACAAGGCATCGAATGATTCAAACCAAACACTATGTATGGATACAAGGCAATTTATCCTAAAAAAAACACAAGTTAACCCAGCTTTTAAATGTAGACAAACCTCAAGTTTCAAATTAGCAAATCCTATGAAGTTTGTTCAGATTCTGAATGGTCAGGGGCTGGCAACAGCACACAGGCAGCTTATCTTCCATGATACTGATTTGAATGTGGCCAGGTTGGTAATTACCTTTATATTTGATTTTTTTTTAAACTACTTCATTGTTTGGTGGCCTACATGTAAACAAAACAAAAAAAGCTAGTGGCGTCAGTCCAATTCCTACATGGATTGGTGTCTATTAAGGCTGTCAATTAACTGCAGTGAAGACCTGCGATTTAACTGAAAACAAAATTAACATGGTCATTTTTTTAAAATGGCATTAATCGCACACCTCTGGGCGGCGGCTGCAGAGTGACCTGACAAGTGTCTGGTAAGGCATAGTGACCCAATCCACCACCAGAGGGTGGGAAGAAGAGAGGAAGTGGCTCCTATCCCAGCTCTGACCCCACCATGCCCCATTGCCCCCAGCCAGCCCCTCATTCCAGGTATTGACACCTCCCCCTGTGTGCCGTGCTCCATTGCCCTTAGCTGGCCCCTCATTCCAGGGACTGAACTCTGCCTCCACACCATGCCTCATTGCCCCCAGCCAGCCCTCACTCGGGGGACGGCCACCTCCATCCCCCACACTGTGCCCATTGCCCCTGACCGGCCCCTCGCTCTGGGGACCGACCCCCTCCCCCGCAACAAAGATCACGGGTAGTAGTTTTACTAGTTTTCATAGCTTATTGTGGTTATGCTAAAAATTTTACATATACAGAAGTCAGGAAGTTCAAAGTAAGGGTTTTCATAGCAGCTGTGATGCCCTTTATGATTATGTAATATTATCACCATATCAAATGGTCAAAGAAAAAGCAAATACAGTAAAACAATTCAAGAATACAGACTGAGTAAAAAGTAAAAGCATGGATGACAGTGGCACCTAATCAAGCTATTTGTCTAGTCTAGGTTTGCTCAGAGCATGCCCATGCGATGACTCCAGTAGAATTATATTGCAGTTATAGTTCATAATTCAATTCTTCTGTTCTTAATATGCCATGCCTCCAGGGACTTTTTCTTTTGTAAGAGAGAACTGCCCTTGCAAGGGAATGGACTAAATGAC
Organism: Chelonoidis abingdonii; assembly: GCF_003597395.2. NCBI lineage: Eukaryota > Metazoa > Chordata > Testudines > Testudinidae > Chelonoidis > Chelonoidis abingdonii. The sequence continues at coordinate 203,469,538 of NC_133771.1, forward strand.
CAAACAGGGGGTCCTTTATATTTTATGTTGTTCTGACTGAAAGTGTATTTGATACCATATCTTTGCTGGATTAACAGATTTTAAAGTAGAAGGATAATTTACCAGTTTTCTCCTTATAATGCTTGAGTCACACTTAATTGCTTTAGAGACCCAAGACATTTCTGATGAGATACTGAGATTAATTGTGAACTATCTTCCAAACTAGAGATTTTTCTCATCCCTGAGAAGACATGATAACACATTTGAAACACAGTTTTCCTATATGCATCTCATAATCATGGCAGTATATGAATTAAATTCAAAACAGGAAATATATAATTTTATATTAAATATTTTAAAAGATGAATTGTGATATGCTATACATTAGCAAAGAAATCTGCAATTTATACACTACATTTATTACCATATATCAAATATTGGCTTCTCAATTTATAGAACTTCAAGGGCCCGCTCATCTGAAGGGATCCCACCTACCTCAGTAAAAAGTTTAACAGGAGTTAAAAGGAGTTTAATCACACTGTTTAACAGTGCAATTAAAACTGTGATGAATCTCAACTAATTTTTTTAATCTCGCAATTAATCGTGATTTTTTTTTTAAATTGCTTGATAGCCCCAATGTTTATATCTCAAAAAAAATCACCAAAACTGGCCCCATTTGTTACTCTTGTATACAGTCTCAGCAGAGGCTCCAAGGAACTAATGTGGAAACTGGACTACACATTCGGTACATAGAGGGTTGAACAACATTGGAGGGGCAGAATGTGAAACGTTTGCTCTGCTACTCTGTTGCCCGAGCTGTACCAGTTTTGTAACTAGTGAGTGGACTTTGTTTCCAAGGCTTTTAATTCTTAAAGGGGAACCACATCCCGACCTACTGAGACAGAAAACTGGAGGGTCACCACAACTGGAGTTAGATAGGAAATGTAAAGAAAAGGAGATGGGGAGGGGGAGGGTAGAGGAGCTCCTAGAGGAACCATTTCCTTGCAAAAAACCCTCCTTAATTTACTGTGAGTTTGGTTAAAAAATAAGTGGAACTTCCATGCTATGGGCCACGACACCCCCCCACCCCCGTTTTAAAACTAGCTCTCCACACAGGAACAATTTCACATACACAGCCTATAGTGCCACCTCTCCTACAACCTGTACACGTGCTTTTCTCCATCAATACATCTCTGATGAGCCTAAAAGAGAAGCCCAATTAATATTTAATCAACAAATACAGATTCAGTGTTAACATCGAGGTTTGAGTCCTAGGAAACAATAACTGATGATTCCATTTGCTTTTCATAGAGAAATATTTTCTAATGTAGATGCCATCTCCCCCTCAAACCATAAAACTAGTTGTCCATTAACCAATGCTAAAAAGACCTTCCAAAGCATCAGCTACAAGATTACAGAACCATTGCTCTGTGTAAACTGAGAGAAATGATTCAACTATCTGGATAAAATATATTGCAATGCAAGCTGAACAAAAATTTAAAAATACTATCAATTATAAAAATATTAAATTTCCCATGCTTCATGTTGTGCTGCTCAGTCACCTAAAAGCCATTTGTTATGAAAAGAACAAAATAAATAGCTATTTAACAATAGAGTCAATATGTTCCAATCAAACTACAGCACTTAAACAACCTAATACAGGAAGAAGGCTTGGTGGGGACAGCTTTCCTTAGTTTACAGGAGACAAATCATCAACCTCGAGAACTCTGGTACAAATTCAGCTTAGATCAGAAGCTACTAAACATAATTACCATCTTATGACCAATAGGTGGCCTACATGAAAAATGTTGGGGTGGTCTCAGTCCACTTCCTTGCAGACACGTGTCAGCATCATACACAAAAACCTACCGTAATTGGCACTGATTAATACCGAGACAGTCAGACCAAACTGGGAGAACATGGGGACTCAGCTCTATAGCTGAGGTAGGTCACAGACAATGTGCAGCAGTTAGTTCTGTTCAAATAAGAGAAGATGCTGGTCACGCAGATTTGAAGAACTGCTGCCCCAGTTCTATGCCTTTGCCCTTGCTTCCCCGCATTCCTTCACACTCAGTGGTCTGAGTTAAGCTACAGCTTTGCTTGTCGTTAGGGATGAGGAAGCACTGAATTTTACTTGCACTGCCATGACCCCATGCCAAATATTTGCTCAGATCTCTGGGTTTTAAAATCGTGAACCTTAGTGAAAGGCTAAAGCTGGAGCATACCTAAATCTAACAAAATTAATTGGATGTTCTTTGCTCTTGTTTCAGTCCACCCAGAGCCACAGAACCTCACAGATAAAGGCAGATCACTAGAGTTGGAGTGGGGAGCAGAAGCCGCAGGAGACCGGGAATGAGCAGACCTCAGGCATAAACGTGTGAAAGCCAGGGGACCAGACTCTTAAGTGGAGAGGGAGCCAGCTAGGCCCCATGTATTATATCTTGTAAAGCCCAGGACAAACCATTTGTAAGTGTCCACTGCTCATGCAGTTTCCATTAAGAAGCTGTAGGCTCTGCAGCGGATTTGTGCTTTCACACTCTGTACCCCAAACTTTTTAGTTTTGCAAATCAAAAGTGAAAGATATTTGGCACTAAAGCTTTTCTGAAAAAGGATTTTACAATTTCTAAGTCTGTGGCCAAGAACAAAGCTTTCACAGTGCCCTAAACTTTCTCTTTTAAAAACACAGATTAATATTACTTTTATAACTCTAACCCAGCCCTGCTTTTCCTGTTGAATGAAAGACATGACTACAGCTTTTTCCTTCTCTCCTTAATGCAACTGATTTTATATTATATATATTACAGCCACCCAAGAGCCCTCCACATCCAACATTGTTTAATAAAGTAGCAAAAGTACTCTACATCCTGGACAAACTATGTCGTCTGATCATCATATTTTAGGTAGCAATTTTCATTGATTGAAATCTGGGTTGTGCAGGATGCAAGGCCTGCTATAGATTGGTTTGATCATTCCAGGAAATATTTGGCATGACGCTTTACGTACAGAACTCTTTAAATATCAGCTGTGAAAGATCTTCACAAAAGGTTTTATTCCCACTGTTAGTGCTAGTGTTGTAAACCTTTCTCAGCAAGTTAATTGTGAAACATACATGATTTTCCAACAAGCTTATAGTCTGATAACCGCTGACAAGAGTTTAACATTTGGAACCTATACTAGAAAAACACATGCATATGCTTAACTTAAAATTCACAAACAGTCACAGTGAAATCAATGGGATTATTTGCATGCTTAAAGTTAAGCATGTGAGCAAGTATCTGTATGACTGAGTAAGATTTTTAAACAAAACAGAGAAAAATATAACTAATACTTGTTTATAATGAGGAGGCTCTTTATTTCATTATATATGTAACCCCTTTGGAGTTTAGAGAGCATGGCCCCTTTAAATCTTTTTCCCAGGGGGGAAGGAGAGAGTAAGAAAAAGGAGAGAAACTCCAGGGAGCAGCGGTGGAGCTCAAGGGAGGGAGAGAGGCAGCCGGCAGGCCCTGGAAGAGTGAAGCAGGGAGAACCTGCCAGAGGCCTGAGGAGGACAGGCCCGACTGGGGACAGCCCAGGACAGAAGCCCGGAGCAGCACTGTGCTGGAAGGAATCGCCTAAGGAGGACAGGCCGAAACTGGATCCAGTATCACGGCTGCCCAGAGCTGCATGAGGCTGAGTACTGGGACTTGTGACTCTGCACTGAGAACAAGGAGGGAGGTTGCTAGCTAGATAAGTGAGGAGGTGGTCGCTCTGGGTGGCTTTGCAGAGAGCGGCAGAAGAGGGCACCAGAGGGGTTTGCTGGGCAGAGTTCACTGGCACCGAAGACAACCAGGAGCACTCAAGACTCGCCACTAGACTGGAACTTTGCTCAGGCCTCCTGAATTGTGTGTGCAGACACATTGCTCAGTGTCTGCCTTTCCAGACTGTGCTACCACTGGGCCCGTGGGGTTTTGGTTTGAATGCAGCCCTGTTTTACTGCTCCCTCTATATTTGTTGTTTTTCTCCTCTCATCCCTCTGTAAATAAATATTTCCCTTTGTTATATCCATTGTACTTTTCCTGTGGGTGTGTGTGTTCACTCTGGGGGGTCTGGAACAGGTGCCCCTGGGGTGGAAGGGATTTCTCCTGCTGCATTCCTGCGCGTCGTCTCTTGGCCAGAGCTGCCTGCAGAGCAGACTCCATCTTGGCCATGAGGGCGCTAAAGTTACATATACAACAAATCTTTAACAAGTTTTCTGTTCAGTAATGAAATCTTTTCTTTGTACCAAGAAGAAATAATTGATATTTATTTTGGTACTTAATGTCATGAAGGGTAGTGGTTCGGGGCTATGGGGAGGGCGAAGGGCGAGGGTTGGGTTTTCTGTGAAGGGGGTTTATTTTTTTTCTTACTGTGTTTGATTTGAGTTGTATTAATTATTACAGCCTGCTAGATTACTCTTGTGAAGCAAGGATAAAAGAGTATAATTAACAAGAGAAGCAGCAGTGTTAGCACAATAGCAAGCAGATGTACCTATTGAAGGATAAAAATAATTACTTGAGAAGTAAAGTCAAAGCACTTCCGTGATAAGCTTTTTTTTTTTTTTGGCCTTTTGTTTGCTTCTGTACTGTGCATACCAGTATGATGTGCCAGGTTTTCATTTAGAATCTCTCCCCGTACTACCTCCTTTCCCCACAAGTCCTGGAATTTTGTCAAGTGCTTTTAACGGTCTCTTTAAAAAATGTTCTAAATTCTGCAAGACCATTAGTTTAGGCTGAACATAATTTTTTCCTCATCTTAAAGATCATTTTTTAAGGGAGAAAAGCTCTCTCAGTTTAGTAAGGCTGAAGTCTTTTGCCCATCAAGGTGCTGTATCACTCACAGTGTGTATCGCCTTCACCCACAAGACACTATCACTGGCGTGTCTTACATTAGACTTTTTCCATCTGAATACCCCCTTGTCACTTTCACCAGTGAAGTTTCACTAGCAATAGCAACCCTGGGAACACTAAAGGTAGACTAGCCATTGGTATTTTAACATGGTCTAAACACACTGCTTAAAATGGTGCCATCTGCTGGTGGCTTTGCTAACATTAACATTCCGCTAGTAGAGCTACTCTGGTGGTAGAAAGGTCAGAAATTTCAAGGAGAAAATAAAGTCTAGTATAGACAAGATCTGTGTGGGATAACAAGCAAGTTAATGACACTTTGTCTATACGAGGCTTTATTTTTCCTTTAGAATTCCCTATTTGTGGAAGCTTCAGTACAGACAAGGTGCTGACATTTGCCAATATTTTTAATGACCATGTTGTCTTGACCTCATTATGGGCAGGGTTAGAGAACACTCTGGCTAAAACAACAACTGCCTACCAACACTAGTGCTTCCACAATCTCCACTATATACCAGGGGTAGCAACAGTGGAAATTTTAAGAAAAAAAAAGTCTAAAGTAGACAGACACAGATGGAAGTGTGGCTGGCACCCTTCCCTTCTCCACAACCAAATCATTGCTTAAGTAACACACTTGGCCTACAACACTTCAAACCCTAAGATTTCAGTTTGCCCTCAAACCTTGGGTCTCACAGTTTGGTTCCAAGGCTTTCAAACCTATATTTTTGTGGGCTGGCTGTTTTTTTATGTCACAAACCACTCTGTCAAAGTGGTCATGAAAAGTCACCAGCCAGATGCAACCTATGCTCACCTGCCCCTTGCTAGGATGATTCATAATGGAAAAAAATAATGATATTTTTCTCATCCACCAAAAACTTTGGCAGAGTCCAATTTTGTAGAGCTGCTGTAAACAGCATTTACATCTTAGCAAAAGGCATAGGTGACCATGGTCACTGGAAGGGCCACACTGAGAATGCTCAATCAGGGGAAACTGTAAAGAATAGAGCAGACGATCCCTCAAACTGGTGGTTTATTCTAATAACTAAATTTATCCAGCCAGTAAAAACAAACAAACAAACAAAAAAAAAACAGTTTCTGCAATACCTTACTGGTTAGTAAGAAGCTAAAATATATGGCTCCCCTTAAACAATCCAGCCTTTGGCTCCCACCCGGACAGCCAAGTCTAATATAGTGAGGATTACTTAAAATCTTATTCAACATATATGAAACTAATAACTAAACTAAGATGTATTAAAAAAATAAGAGTGTTACTGTGGTTAAAAGACTGTTATACATACAGATATGAATAAAGTTCTCAGGTCAGATTCATAGCAGAGATGATGAGCTCCTGATTTGTAAAAGTCCTTCCAGAATCAGTTTTATAGGTTATAGTCCAATAGGTAGTCCATGTGCAGAGTTTGTTCAAATTCTTCCACGAGAAATTGCAGGGATAATCCAGGACATACCTGGAGACCTCAGTCTTGTGGCTTGAACTTTCCCTAACAAAGTTTAAGCAGGAAGGATCAGGCCTGAGAATTTTTTTAAAATATACACCTCTACCTCGATATAACACTGTTCTCGGGAGCCAAAAAAAATCTTACTGTGTTATAGGTGAAACCGCATGATATCAAACTTGCTTTGATCCACCTGAGTGTTCAGCCCCGCCCCACCGGAGCACTGCTTTACCGTGTTATATCTGAATTCGTGTTACATTGGGTCGTGCTATATCAAGGTAGAGGTGTAGTTCCCAAGCAGGCTGAGAAGCCTCTGGTCATAGCAGGACCTCCTCCCAATGAAGAGCAGGTAATATACACTGTTACATTGAAGTAAATCTCTACTTCCTAGGCATACATTGATTAGCATAAGGGAATTAACCATTCAAACAGTTCATTGAAGTTTGTAGTAAACTACCTAAAAAAAAAAAGATAATGATATTATTACACCTCAAGTTCCATCCAAACGTTAATACCTCTTTTGATCTCTGAATCAACAGAACATAGAAATGAAACCTTACAGACAGGAACTAAAGTTTAGCATATACAAGATAATTAGATCACATTGTTAAACTTCTTATAAGACAGATACAATTAGTCTATCATTTGAGTCTCTAACAACACAGGCATAAATATTAAAGAATTTAGTCTACTTAATATGGCTTTGATAACCATCTACAAGAAATGGACCTGTTTACCATTTCAATACTTTTCTACTTTTTCTTAAAGGTTGATTTTGGGCCACTTAGTCTGCTGGTCATTTAACCCTTGCTGGTTCAGTGTTACAGCATATACATAGCAAGGTTAAAGAGAGAGAGTCAAATAAATTTTTTTAAAAAATAAACAAACAAAAATCACTCTTCTGTCTGAAATTGGTTTTTACTTCCTATCGTTGTAGGTAAGACCAACGTTTACTATAGCTGAAATATTCTCTCTCTTTCAGGGTCCCCCACCCCCTTTTACATTTGATATATCTTTGTGTCTCGCTCCTTTCTCCTGTATAGTTAAGGTCTGATTATGCTCCCATTGAAGTCAATAGCAATATTCTCACTGCTGGGAGGACAATGGCAGCAGGAGTAATTAATACCTTATTATTATTCATACCATTGTAACACCCAAAGGCCTTGGAGTTCTTTGAACAGGAAACTAAACAAAAACTTAATAGGAGACAGTGCCTCCCCCAAAATGCTTGTGTTCAAATTAGGACAAAATGCACACAGGTGTGCAGGGCAGCCAATAGAGAAGAACAAAAAGATCACAAGGTTGCATAGATCAGTTATGTGCAAATGGAGAAGCTAGCCACCAGCTCCGCCCCTTCCGCCTGCACCCCGAGCCTCGAGACCCACTGCCCCACCCCCACAGCTGGAGCCACGAGCCAGCCCTCCCTCCCCGCTCCAAGAGGAGTCCAGAGTGCTCCCCACCTACCCACTCAGCCAGAGGAGTCCCAGGCTTTTGATATACCCCATGCAGATTCCGGGGCAGCTGAGGACATGGTATTTGAGATGAACCCAGGAAGCTGAATAACATATACTGCCTTCGCAGCCTCCCTGGAACCTGCATGGAGCATAATAAAGCAAAAACTTTCCCCACAACCAGGGGTCCGGTGGCAGCGGCAGTGCCTGGCCTGTTATACCTGCTGCCCATATACGCTCTGCCTCCTTCCCTCCAACTGAAGCTTTTTTAACTTTTTTTTAAATGACTAGATTTCAAGCTGACTGCACCCTTTTAATTCACGCTGATCTCTTCATGATGGGAAGTGATAAAGATCTTTAAAACGTCTCAGAAATAAAACGTTCAGCATTTTGTAACTGTACAGAAACATGAAAAAGAAAAATATCGGTTTACATTGGCACATCTGAGTGTTTTGGTTTGGTGAAAAGGGACTTTTTGCCTCCCAGCCTAATGATCCCTCTTACCACCCCCACACACACTCAAAGATTATATCAAAGACACCATGGCAAGAATGGATGGGACTAGTCAGCCAGTGCAACTCTTCAGTTGATGTTCATGAGCAACACAATTGCAACCTTTCTAGGTTTAGACCACAAGGTGTGACATCTATGATCTTTTTCTATACTTACCTTTTTTTAAACCAAACTCATGGCCCCTTTGAATGGGAGGCATGGCACGTGCTGCTCTCAACCCCATCCAACCTGTAACACTGAGCAGTATCAGAAGAGCTGCTGAGATGGAAGGGAGATGCCACTCCAACAGCCATGACAGCTGTGGAGCCATGAGAGAAAGGAGACTAGAAAATTCTCTCCCATTCCTTCCAGTGCTATCAGCCTGAAGGAGAGTTCCCTCATGCTACAGTTCCCATCAGGGTGATACAAAGGGTGTGATTTGGTTGGACAAACAAGTATGGATTTATAGAGTGACCAGATGTCCTGTTTTTTTAAAGGGACAGTCCCATTTTTTGGGACTTTTTCTTATATAAGCGCCAGTTACCCCCCACCCCCGTCCTGGTTTTTCAGAGTTGCTATCTGGTAACCCTAGATTTATTGTACTTTTTACCCACCTCAGATGATTCTAAATTCTGAATAAAAACCTCTCTCTTCTCTTCCTCTCATTAGAGGCCTCTACGCCATTTCTAGCAGATCCAAGAAGAGACCAGGATTTTGTAGCGAACTGAATTTTAAATGGTTTTGTCTCTGTATCTACATCTAAGTAGAGTTGATATTTGAACACTACCTCTATCAGAGTTTCTGCAGCCAGGTAATGTTTTGCTTTTTTATTAGAAGAAGGTTTGGCTTGATCTCGTTTGGTTTAAAAAAGGAACAAAGTGAGGCACTCATTATTATTTTATAAGTACCATCAGACCTACTGGGTCTGTACTTAGTTTATCAGTGGTGTGGAATGTGTATCCTGTACTGCTGATGATTTAGTAAAAAAAATAATAGTAATAAAAATTAAGTTTGCAGAATGAGTTTAATTAAACAAGATCTGAATCCATCCATTAGTCAGGATGGGCAATAAGGACAGTCTCAGCTGTTCCTTTTATTTTATTTTAAATAAAGCTATTGCAGCGTAAGATCTTGAGCAAAACAAACTTGACAGTACTATTCTAGCAAAAGTCTTATGTTAAATTCTTGTAGATGGAATTTTATATTATAAGGTATAAAAATTGAACTTAGCCTTCAAAAATTATTTTTCTAAATGTCATGTTTGCACTAAAGTTGTCAGGAGACACAGTACACAGACTAGTAAACAGATCTGAAACTTAATACGATTAGATTTTAAGAATAGGACCAGTTGCCCTATGCTTTGCATATGCACGTAGAAACCTTCCCTACATTTTTAACAGTAATTAATCAGAATTTTTAAATGAGCTTATTTTTCTAAGTAAATTTAGGGCCCATAACGTGAACAGCACTTGCAGTGACTAGCCATGCTGCAGGCCCGTACTGTGCAAACTTGCTTACAAAACCTGACAACAGAATTCAGTCCTGACCTGCAGCAACCTCGCTATTCCAATCCTAGTTCTCTGTTTATTAGAGATGGCTGATCGCAAAGTGAACGAAATGGAGACTACTAAAAAACCCAATGTACTTTCACTTTAGACATAGTCCAGGATTTGAAACCAGGTTTCACAAGGTGAAAGGCTAGTTCACTAACCCACTGTGTCACCTAGACTCCAGCAAGTGGACTTTTACATGACTAGCCTTACCATCACACTTGGTGAGCCCATGTTCTCTCGCTCTCTAGTCACAAACCTTCACATTCACTGCAACACAAAACGATCAAACATGAACTCAGGAGAGGCAACAAAGTTATTGCCCTTGATCTTAGGAGCCTGGAACTTCTGAGTTCTAATTCAACCACTGACTCATGATGAGGTCTTCAGCAAGTTACACCTCTACCTCAATATAACGCTGTCCTTGGGAGCCAAAAAATCTTACCGTGTTATAGGTGAAACCGTGCTATATTGAACTTGCTTTGATCCATCGGAGTGCGCAGCCCCCCCCCCCCGAGCACTGCTTTACCGCTTTATATTCAAATTCATGTTCTATCGGTTGACGTTATATCGAGGTAGTGGTGTATTTAGGGCTTGTAATGAGTGAGATGATGTGCCCCCAACTCCCTTTGACTTATCTTGGGCTCTTATCTTCTCCATGTCTCGGTTTACCTATGTGTGAACTGAAGATAATATTTCCCTACCTGTACCGTGAGGCTCAGTAATATTATCAAGTATATTAAAAATGAAAAGTGATATAGAAATGCTAAGCAGTGCTATCAGAAAACATGAAAAAGAGGAGAAGTAAAAGAATATCCAGTGTAAAACTGACTCAAGTTTGTTCCCTGTAATTTAACTTCAGCAAGCAAAACTAAACACCCCATATTTAATAATGCATTTGCATACAAAGAAAATGTAAGGGTACCCCGGCACAACACCTATAATTTTATCAGACACTGTTACAGAACAGATACTTTTGTTCCATTTTGCAACAAGGTTTTTTAAAAAAAAAAAAAATGCAGGAAAGTAAAACATTTATAAAAAAAGAGCAACTATAAATATTTAGGAAAAAGCCACTTTTGTTCCTCAGCATGGAAACCACCAAAATAAACAAGCCTTTCTGTTGTTTCTATATAACAAGAGAGAAGGGCATATACTGTGACCTGGCCAGAGTCTGAGAAAGTTTGATTTTTCAGCTCTAGGATCTTCACCCTCTAAATCTTTTTAACAGTTATCTGACCTAAGCTTCTCATAGTGGATCCCTTATCCTAACATGTTTATCTTCATGTGTCTCATGTAATTAGGGAATGACTGCATTCCCTAATTAGGGATATCTTAGAGAAGAAAAATGAAGCAAGCATCTGTAACCTATTTATTGTTTGAATGACTTTCATGCTCATGAAAAGGTGTCAGATTGAAAGTCCTGGAGAATTAAACCCTGGATTCACAGATTAGACGCAGTAATGCAACACTCCATAAGAGACAATATGCTTAAGCTGTGACCTAGAGGGACCAAACTTTATGAGCATAAGAGCAATACAGGTTTCCATGCCCATTCAGTTCTTGGCTTCTCTGACACTGAGCCAACAAAGCTGACAAATGAGGTGGTGATGATGGCTTTGTTAAACTTACCCCACCAGCTCATTTGAAATAGGCAGAGTCTAAAGCATTATCTAAGACTTCTAAACACCAAGAGCGCAATGCCAGATCCAGGAGTCCCTCTCTGTGCAGAACACCCTCAAAGGACACTGCAGTTCTACCTGCTCATGGAAGACCTGCAGGCCTGGACCCCTGGGCTGAATGTGCAGCAACCTAGAATCTTTCCTCTCTATCTGGAACCCATTCCAATCTCCCAGTTTTAAAACTCTCGTCTCAGCCCTCAGGCCAGCCAGGGCAATGAATATTATGGAGCAGCACACCTCAACCCTTGAGGAAGGAATGGAGCCTTGCATTGTTCAATAACAATCCTTTTGGCTAATTAAAGAAATAACCATCTATGAATGCCAAAGGCAATCCAGTTCAATTCCCCTGATGCAGGTTGACTTCTCTATAGACAATTCTGCCTGTTATCCTGTCCATCCCTGGCAAACTCCTTGAGGCAGGGAGGAAACCTCCCCCAGTTCTCCACCCTCACTCATATTGAGCATTACCTTACTCAGTGAGGAGTCCAAAGGAAATCAATGGGACTTCTCCCCAGCTAAGCTACTACGAAGGTGGCATAATTCAGCTCTACATATGTTTTCGCTATCAGAACTTATGGCACTGTATTTACCCAATAAAGGAGATGGGGCAGAAGAGCAAGAGAATTGAGGGAATGCATCCCTACCTAGAAAGGACATACACCCAAACCTCAAGATCAAAAGATTCTGAGCATCCACAATGATTCTGAATGGCCACTAAGTGCTGTACAGTATTAGTGCTTGGGATAAGTATATGTTAACCTAAGTCACATGGCCTAACTGCACACACAGTGAACATTCCTATTAGAGGTTTCACATCTTTCATCAGACTGGTTTTGCTTGAGCAAACTGATAATACTAAAAAGGGGAGAGGAAAATAGAACATGCTGTGCTACCTTTTTCCTCTGCTGCTCCCTAGAGGATCAGGTCTTTGTAAATACTGCAAGGACCTCAGATACATCTGTGCTGGGTGTGGTATAAAGACACAGAATCACTTCAGATATTTGAGAAAATAAGTAACTGAAAGCAAGGATTTAACAAAGAAATGCCTTTCTACTGTTAACTCCAGCATCACTCCTCTGATCATATCCAACATACAATTATGAATCATCTCTCAACAGCAAGCTATCTAGCCCAGGGGGAAGAATATGCACATCATGTTCCATTTCTCAATAGCTCTGACAACAATGAACAGAAACATGCCTTCTAGGTTATCCCTTGTAGAGACAAGGGTTAAAAAAAAAGTTAACATTGTAACATTAAACACAACTCAAGATTTCAGGTTAACACACAGTTTTAAGATTCTTCCATCCCCTGAGTATCTTAACACTAAAATCCAGTCACCAAACAAAAAAAAAACAAACAAACACACACTTACTTGCTGGGATAACATGCAAAAAGAGAAGCAACCACTTCTATAAATCTTTTGTACCACTGTCCTCTACAAGTTTACTTAAGGGGCAGAGGGTGGGGTAGGAGAGTTGACTGGCATGATCATGATCAATAGGTTTTATGCAGGTACTTTTAAAAACTGAAACTATCAAATCTTTTTGCTTAATAAAATGCAATGCAACTATAAAACATAATTAATGCAAGTATTCATTCTTTCCACGGATTTGAATGGAATTAGATCAGCCCATTGGAAGGATTTTGTACGTGTACATTCGCCAAATAATAAGAAAAAGTTAAGGGCTCCAGTTTCCCAGGCAGTGTTTTGACCACTGTTATGCTACTCCCCATGTGAGATCCCAAGTTTCATCCCTGTGACCATTCACCATTACAAAATTAAACAGGAGCAGCCTGAAGATACAGATGTGGTCATCAAAAGCAGTGACAAAAATTGCTGACAAGTATTTACAGCTGTTAGGGTGCTCTGATAATAACAGAAAGTCTGAAGCCCTGATCATAAGAGTGCAAATTTAGAACTACTTCTCTTCAGTCTGAAGTTGTTACAATATTCCTGTATCGGTGATGGAAGCAGAGACTAACACTTCCTCTCCGATTACAGAAAGTCAGCCTCACAAGCAGCACCTATCATTTCTATTTTACATCACCAACTCTTCTACTCTTTAAGCATCCACGCCTCGAAATTTTAAAAACCTGGGCAATTTTTAGAAGCCTCCACTGGTTGAGCCCATTTAATTAAATGTCCTTCAAAACCCTTGGCACAGACTCAGCAGCAAGCACTGACTCAGCACTGACTCCTGGATACACCCATGAGACAAAGCAAACAAACAAAATGCCTTGCCGGAGCTGGAGATGGATGTAGTAAACAAAAACCTGTTCTAATGCCTCCTGCCTCATGGACTTTATTTTGAAATAAAATCTGAAGAATCTAGTTTTGGATCCCAAACATCTTGTAGCTTTCAAAATCAGAATTTTTTTCCAGCTGAAACATTCAGTTCCTTTATCATTTTGCAGATAAGAACTGGCATTTGTGTACAGTTACTATTACATCATTACAACTATTAGGTAGTTTGCCATGCCTACACTCCAAAAAAAAATAATCAAGAAATGCCACAATTAAGGTAAAAGTATTTTACAAATTAACTGAAAAGGAAAACAAAGAGTAAAACGGAAGAATACTGCACTAAAAAGAGATTCTGCTATTAAGCTCTATCAGGAGTAAATAATAAACTAAGTGAGGATGTAACTAGTGCCCCTAAGACCAGGGAGGTTGGATAATAAATTATTAAATGTAAATCTTAATGTGTCTTGGAACATACGCTTTATTTAAAAAATAGGACCAATAGCAAGGCTAAGTTAATATCACTGTTGAAATCAATTACTTCTGCTCAGCCACAGAATGTGTTCGATTTTTACATTTACAGCTTCTGCTGAAAACAGCAGACAGGCTCCTATTAACAATGAGAGCTGGATCAGGCCCTAGATGCAGTATTATTAAAAGGAGGCATGATAGTGACCCTTTTATTTAGTGGTCTATATTCTATTATACAAGACTGTGCTACCTTTTCTTCAAAAACCTTTCATACCACATTGTTTGCAATAGACCTTTGCTCTTTGGCAGAGGCATAGCCCTAAGGCTAAAAAAGTGTCTTTTTTTAATCCTGGAAAATTCTATCCAGCTTTTATTGACATAAACTGTTAAAAATCATAATTTCCCTTCTCTCAGATGTGTTTCTCGGTAAATCATCACAGTATTGCCAACCCCAACCATTCAAAATTCATGAGTGAGGCCTCCGTGAGTTTTTTTTAAAAAAAAAATAGCAAGCATTTGTTTCTTTTTCTTTCCTTTCTGGTTTCTATGCCTTTAGGGTATAGTCAGGTCATATTTTCAATCTTTTCTACACAAACGCGAGGAATAGAAACTCATTTTTTTTTTTAAAGAGAAGCTGAGATTCTCTCATATTTCCATCATTCCAGTATCTATGGCATCATGAAAACACACCAAATATTGTAAGACCTGTGAAAAAACCATTAGGAAAAAAACCAGTGGAAGATGAACATCCTGAGGATGCACTGAGCAGCAGCAGCAAAAGCACCACCACCACCACCACACATTATACTGAGAACTGGGAGTTGCTGGAGCAAATACAAACCAATGGCCTACACCCCTCTCTCAGGATACCAAATAGGTCAAAAGGAGAGAGCAGATTAGGCTTCCCCATCCCCATTGACCCAGTGGTCCATTGCCTCTAGAATAACAGCCTTCTGCTGCCAGTGAATGTCATTAGTCCTGTCGCCCAAGTGTTAGCTGACTGTGCTGCAGTACAGAAGATTCATGATTTAAAATACAGATGAACACTGGAGGGGTTGTCACAGTTACACATAACTGGTAGGGGGGAGGAAGGGGGGCAATCATTTTCCTTTAAAAATGAAGGGAATCATACCAAAAAAAAATCTAAATTAAAACATTATGATTTAGTTTGCCATGCCAAACACTCCAAAATCAGAATTAAGATTACCAGTGCAACTTTAAAGCAAACCACCTTTTGCACAGGCATTTGATTATGTTTGACAGAACTCAAATTTATTTATTTTTAATAATTTTGATGGATAACACCAATGTTCATTTTTAAGCATTTTTAAAAAAATTTGATTTAAAATGTTTACAGTTGTGGAAAATTGGGGGAAGGATCAGATAATTATTTAATGACAGTAGATGCTGAGATTCAAAAAGAAAGCTTTGTAATCGTTAAAACAATACTGTCAACATTAAATGTCAAAATATATAAAAGACAAATCCACAAATCAAGACTTGAATAAGTTCCCAAACAGTCAAAGTAAGACAAATGTTACCTTTAAATTTTATATTTTTTCATCGGTTTGTGTATATACAGTGAAATTGAGGTTTACCACCATTTAGCAATAAAAATCTAATCCTTTCAAGCCTAATTATGTTACAGTCTTTAACTAAATAATCACATGCTCTTATTTCTACATGACATCTGTTTAATTTGGTGCACCGATGGATGCAAGAAATGAGGGAATTAAGGTTGCAAAGGCAACCCTAAATCTGTCATCTCCAATTTTTGAGTGTTTCACTTTGCCATCTGAATAATGTTCTTTAAATACAAATAATAATTATATTTGAAAAAATGTGTATTACAGTAATACTTTAAGGCTCCTCTGAGGTCACAGCCCCATGGTGCTAGGCACAAACACAGAGTGAGACAGAATCCTTGCCCCAAAGAGCTTATAGATGAGATAAACAAAAAGTAGGAGGAAAAATATTAGCCCAGTTTAATACAGAGAACTGAGGCACAGTGAGTGACTTGCCAGAGAGTATGCTTGTGACAGAGCTGGGAATTAAACCCAGATCTCCTGAATCCCAGTCAGGTACTTGAACCACAAGATCATCTTCTCTCTCATGTAGCATTGGATACTTCACAATAACTAAAAATAGACAATTAAAAACAAATACCATCCTCATCAGATAGCCAACTGCCAAATCCTGCTTTAGCCTGATGGTTACCTTCATTAGTGACAGATATTGGCACCCTACGGTTTTAAAGTTACTTCTACAACTAGAACAGACACATGCCTGGATGCTGTCCAGGTTTTTTATTAAGTGGATTTGATGTCTTGCAGGCTGGATTCCAATCTCGAACCATTAGATGAAGCAAGAGGATGAGAGGGGCAGAGCCCGCCTTTATCCTTTAAAGTGTATGTCTTAACAGATTAAATAATTTTGTCTCACCCCAGGTTTCAATTTTAATTTAATCTAAATGCAAACATCTGGTATGAAAAGCAACTCTCCATGGAAACAGGAACAGAGAGGTTGACAAAAAAGGGAGCCATGTTGCTCCTGTAGCAAAATACACATGCCATGTAACGGCCCAATCTTAAAAAGTGCAGAGAGCACTCAATCTAGCAGAAGTTGAGGGCTCTTGTCACCATGGATGTTCAGATCCTTTAAGGACCTTATATCATTTCAATGGCAAAACTCCCATCAATTTCAACATACAGAATCAGGCCATAAATAAAGACAAACAAGAAAACATTTTATTTTCAAGTTTCTAAGAGAGTATAACAGAGAAGCATAAATAAAACAAATTAAAAGTGACAAATTTTAAATGATACTATTTCAAAGTTTAAATATACTTGCACAGATAGGGACAAAATAGCCTGCTGAATCAAGTGTCACTCTATAAACCAATCAACAAGGGAATGAAGAAACAATCTTGGCAATCCAGTACCTCACATACATAACAGTAAGGGGAAAACAATTATACGCAGAATCATCAGCAGGGACAACAAAAATACGTGAGTAAACAGAATCCTGGGATTCTGCAGATATAGTTTTCCTGCACATTTTACCACATACTGCAGAAAATTAAACTTCCATTTTAAAAAAGGACATTTAAAATAGAAGCACCCAAATTTTAATGTTGTTGGTTTTGAAACATCCTAATCAAACACAAATTTAGCACTTCAAAAGGGAAGGCAGTGTTTGTTGTAGGGCTTGTCTATACTTGGAAATTGACTGGAATAGCTATTCTGCAGTACAGTAGAACCTCAGGAGTGGAGATCATTCGTAATTCTGAAATTTTCTTAACTTTGAACAAAACGTGATGGTTGTTCTTTCAAAGAAGTTTACAGTTGAACACTGACTTAATACAGCTTTGAAACTTCACTATGCAGAAGAAAAATGATGCTTTCCCTTTATATTTTTTTGTAGCTTACATTTAACAATTCTGTACTATATTTGCTTTATTTATTTATTTATTGTCTCTGCTGTGTATTTACATTTCTAAATGAGGTGTGTGGTTGACAGCTCAGTTCGTAACTCTGGTTTTGGTAACTGAGGTTCTACAGTATCGCCCCACACGGATGCTTATATTCTGGAACAAGAATGCCTCTTCCTGGTTTAGTTTATTGGATTAAGCTAATACAGAAAAAAGCACTCTTATTCTGGAATAAGAGTGTCCACACAGAGAGAATTCTAGAAGAGTTATTGCATTTTAAATTCACATCCTTCCTGATTCTGGATTAATTTCCAAGTGTAGACAAGCCCTTAGGGTCAGGGACGGGAGCATAGTATTCAAATCCAGATTTAGAAAAAGGCTGGGATTTAAGGTCAAATCAGATTTCAATTCAATAGTGCTGAAAACTTCCAAAACTTTTCTCAAACAATCTCAGGTACATCTGAAGCAAAAACAACAGGATTCTTCTGGATTCAGCTGTAACCGAGCTTCATACGAACAACTTCATTTACCACAAGTCTTCCCAGAGATTAGCACATTCTTTTCCTTCATACAGCACATTCAGTTCTATATAAAAGCTTTAGTGTTTTTTTAAAAAAGCACAACTCACTGGTACTAATCTGTACATCACTCAAACTGCCATGACCGTTTAGAGGTGAAGCAGACGCTAAGTAGATCTCTAAACTTTACATACTAAACATATCCTGGGATAACTAAACTCTGGTTTACAGCCCACATGCCGACTGAATGGAAGTTTTCTTTTAATGTTAGTGCCACTGGAAAAAAAAAACCAAACCCAAACCAAATCTTGTACCTGTCCAAGAAGCGTGTGCTTAGAAACTAGTCTTAAATGATATTCCTCACCACTTACTGTAATGTTTAAACACTAGTGAGAGGCATAGTGACTCTTAAAATGTCACCTCATCAAAATAAGACATGTAAAAATCTTGTTTGGGGTCCTGAACTGCATATGAGCAATTATGCAGTCATTTCCCCCTTCTAAGTTATCTTCTCCAGTTCTCCTAGTTTACTTTACACTACCTACCCTGCTCCACATCAATACATTATTTATAACAGAATTTTCACTCTGACTTAATTTGCATGCCACATAACTGGATTAAACATTCTTGCAACTGACTCCATTGTTTACATGATTTTTTCAAAAAAAAATAAAAATGGAACAGTCTGCCTATTTGTAGGGCACCAATTACACTTGTATTCTCACTTCTTTTATTATCCAGCATCGCTACTGCAAACTTGCACTCAAACAATTCACATCAGCACAGAAATATAAAGCCTCTGAAGCTCTGACTACTACTCCACAGAAACTGCGGTGTCCTGTGCTCCACAGTTTTTGGAGTTTCATCCCAACTCGAGAAAATCCTCTCTTCAATGACAGCAGAATCTCTAAGTATCACCTAGACCAATTGTCAAACAGAGTAGCCATTAAGTTGTTGAGCGTGATGTAGGGCAGTGCTTCTCAAAGTCGGGCCGCCGCTTGTTCAGGAAAAGCCCCTGGCCGTCTGGGCTGGTTTGTTTACCTGCCACGTCCGCAGATTCATACAATCGCGGCTCCCACTGTTCACTGCTCCAGGCCAATGGCGGCTGTGGGAAGCAGCACGGGCCAAGGGATGTGCTGGCCGCCCTTCCCACAGCCCCCATTGGCCTGGAGCTGCGAACTGCGGCCAGTGGGAGCCGCGATCGTCCGAACCTGCAGACGCGGCAGGTAAACAAACCGGCCCGGACCACCAGGGGCTTTCCCTGAACAAGCGGCAGACTCGCTTTGAGAAGCACTGATGTAGGGAACTTCAGACAGCATGCCAACATCCTAATAAATAGGTAAGTTCTTACCAAGACAAAGTAAGGTCTTGCTATCTACCATATAGACAAGCCCATAGTAAGACAGTTCTAAATTCATGGTACAAGTTCTTGACCTCAACAATATCCAGTGGCAATGAGTTTTATAGTCTAGTTATTTGTGTGATAAAGTATTTCCTTTCGTTATTTTTCAATTTTCCACCTGTGTTTTGAAACAGGGAGAACAGAAATGTACAATGTACCTTCTCTACACCATTCATTATTTTATGTACTTTTATAATGTCATCCTCCTTTGTCTCTTTTAAAGCAAACAACCCCATGCCCCTAATCACTCTCTGAACCCCCTCTAACTCTGCAATATCCTTTTGAGATGGGGTGACCAGTACTGAACATGGTACACCTCTACTCCAATATAACACAAATTCGGATATAACGCGGTAAAGCAGTGATCGGTGGGCGGGGAGGTTGCGCACTCCAGTGGATCAAAGAAAGTTGAATATAACGCGGTTTCACCTATAACGCAGTAAGATTTTTTGGCTCCCGAGGACAGCGTTATATCAAGGTAGATGTGTATTCCAGAAGAGGATGAACTACAGATATACAGAATGACATTTTCTGTATTATCCTCTGTCCTATTCCTTATGGAACCTAACCTGTTTTGACCACAGCTGCACACTCGGTAACAGTCTTCACTAAGCTATCCATAATGATGCTTGAGTCCTTTTCGTGAATCGATACTCATCTGCATTCAGGTTCCTACATCTAAATATTAACTTCCTAACAAGTAACCAGGTGCAGAACTGTGGAGAGACTTATTTGTGCCTGCATATCCAGGTACAAAAAGGGAGGGTAGCTTTTAAAAATAGGGTCTTAAGTGACTTGCCCGAGGACACATTGAAAGTTTGTGGAAACCTAAGAGTAAAACTCAGATTTCCTGTCTTTTACCACTAGACCATACTTCCTCTCTAATCTGCATAGAAAGCAGACAGAACCTTGGCTATTAAGGTTTTGTCTAAAACACCTCCACAGAGTAGCCTGTATGGAATTCTATTAGTCTACTTTGGATGGATGAAGGTGTTGAGTTGACTCTGCCAGAATTTTTTTTACTTTATTAACAAAAATAAGTCTTCTTATGAAACTTAGCAGTGAGGAGCCAATATAGCTGTGGAAGCAGGATTCTCTTTTACCTTATGTATTATCAACAAAATTATTACTTAGCAGCAAAAGAGCTGATTTCATATCCCAGGTTAATCTCCCAGTGTTTGCTAACATGAAAAAAAATTAAAAGGAAACTTGTAAATTGTACAAATGCAATATTGAAGTTAGAGAGAATATGCAGAGAGCAAGAATCCCACAAAGTTATTTGTATAAGGGTACTTTCCAGATTAAACCACACTTGACAACAATCAATAGCGCATAAAACAAAATATAGAAATAGGGTTCTCTCTCTTATAAAAACGTATATATTCATTAACTGTCAACAACAAATGCCCCCAAAAAAGAGTTTATTGAATATTACTTCTAACCTTTTCACATTAACCATTTTGGAACTTAACATAAGCCACAACTCTGAAAAGAAATGTGTGCCAAGACCCACTGAAATCAAGAGGACTCCATGTGGGTTTACTGGTCGGTCTGCAGAGATTGCTTTGGACCTTATTTTGGACAAGAACCTAATTTTGCATTGAACAAAGCTTTAACTGAGGACAACTATACATGGGTATTGTAATTTTATTTACAAGGATATAAACAAATTAAAAAAACCAGAAGTGTAATTGTACTTTAAAATCATCTTTTCAACAGCACACATGAAAAGGAGAAGTTTTTGGAAAATTCATTTCCTGTTAATGAGCACATTTTTTTTTAGTAACATCTTACAGGGAGAATAATAAATATTAAGCAATGTGGTTTATCTTTATTCAGTGTAAACAGAATTCCTCAAGGACAGCAAGAACGGGAACATTTTGATTTAGATTCCTTCTTTATTATCACTCTGACCATTAGCTTCCTGACGATGATATACAATATATTCCCAAACAAAAGTTGTGAATTTACAATTAAAATTATTAAACGCAATTCAAGAAAAGATGTAATGTACATTTAGGCACACTGGGAAAGAATTACAAATACTACAAATCATGAAAATCACAAGCCAAGGGTACATATAGAATTCCCACACTAACCTTAGCACTTCATTAACACAGACCAGTAAACAGTAACATTCCCAATGGCCAGCACCCATCCAGACAATTTTATTCTGCCTCTGGATTTATGCTACTATTTTAGGGTCCAATCTAAACTTCCAGTAAAGATAATGGTCATCTTTTCTTTGACCTGAATGGAATTGGACTGGGTCTTTCGTTTCCCTTTTCAATAAAATATATTTAGATATCTGAGGCCTCAGCGACACACAGTGTTTGTGCCAGTATAACTAGTGCACTTAGATGAAAAAAAACCAAACTCCTAAATAATATAATCCTACTATGAACACAGTTATAAAGCTGCCTTAAACCAGCATAGCTTATTCCCCTTCCTGGAGGGGAACACCGGTATAAGCACTTTTATACTGGAATTAATGCATCAACACTGGGAGCGGAGCAGTTGTACCGCCAGCTATATTGGTAGAGTAAAGCCGTACAACTCTCCCAGGAAGAGAAGTGCTGAGTATACGTATTGTATGTATGATTTATTCTGCAACATCAAGTCTGAAGGCCGGCACAAGAATTATGCTTAGTCTATGTTCACATAGCAACTCTGTCTCTAATGATATTTGGTTACAGATACTACGAATTATTTGACAAGGGATTTTAATAATTCTGCCCCCTCTCAGGTGAGTGCCCAACTACTATGCTATTGTCATTCGAACTCTCTCTCCGGCCCAATTAGCATTTAATTATTAAATTTTTTTATTAAAGTAGAACAACAACAGAAATTGATGGAGACACACAGATCACTCCATAGCGCAGTGATTAAGGCACTCACCTAAGAGGTGGCAGATCCCTGTTCAAAGCCTCTCTCCTCATCAAGCAAGAGGGGACTAGAATCATTGGTCTCCTACATCCTACCTTGGGTGAGTGCTCGAGCCACTAGAATAAAGACTGTAAATGGGGTCATCATCCTCTCCCTCCCCTCAGCTGTTTTGTATGGAATTAGGCAGCCTCCGAGTACTCCTACCAGATCCGCCCCCACACGCCACTCCTACCAGATCAGCCCCAACAGGGCACAGAGGAGTGCCTATCTTTCTTTCACTGGCAGATAAGCGTCTAGAGATCAGCATCACTGCACATACCTAGAGGCTGAAATATAGATACCTAGGGAACTTTCACCGCAAAAACTTAGGCACCAAGAGAGTTAAGCAGGTTTAGATTATGCAGAGCAGAGGTTTTGTCGATTGCAGTGTCTAAAATCACGACTTAGGCACCTACGTACCTTTGTGGGTCCCTGTAGTGGGGGGGTTGCAATCTCCTGCCGCTCTGAGCAGCATGGTAAGGGGATGGGGAGCAGGGTTGGATAAGGGGCAGGGGTTCCTGTGGGGCAGAGGACAGAGGGCTGTTGGATGGGGCAGTTGGGGGTGATTGGATGGGGTGGTCTGGGAGCAGGGGGGGTTGGATGGGGTGGGGGTGTGGATAGGGGTTGGGGCAGTCAGGGGACAGGGAGCAAGGAAGCTGTATAGGGGGTGGGGTCCCAGGAGGGGATGGTCAGGGGACAAGGAGCAGGGGGGGTTGTTTGGATCAGGAGTTCTGAGGGGGGGCAATTGGGGGCAGGAAGTGGGAGGGGGTCCAGGCTGTTTGGGGAGGCCCAGCCTTCCCTACCCAGCCCTCTATAAAGTTTTGCAACCTTGATGTGGTCCTGGGGCCAAAAAGTTTGCCCACCCTGGCCTACACCTTGGCTATGTCCTTGCTCCGTGGCTCCAGAAGTACTGACCACTCATCTTCTAAGAATATTCTGAGTGATAGTGGGGTGGGAAGTGGTGGTAAGAGAAACAGCACAGAAGACACTGACAAGTTTTTGTATGCAATATTGGTGCTGCATTTCTTTAAGTTATACATTCTTTAAAAACACTTCTATGTGCACATATTTTGCACTCTGTCTACAACTCAAGAACGGTGAGAGCTGCACTGAAGTCTACTCTAATGGTGAAACCCTGTCTTAAGAGACCCCCGTGTGCTAGCTGACTCCTTCTCACTGTGTCAGGTGCAATTCCGTTGGGTCTGTAACTAAAGGTCACCTTTAACAGGCAATCAACGTTCACTCATCTCTTGAGTTCTCTTATTTATAACAGACATCACTCTACTCCTGAACCACACAATGGATGTTTAGGGAAATGAATAAAATATACAGCCTGGGTAATTTACACTGCTTTGCTTTAAGAAGCAACCCGGACACCCCAGCAAACAGCCAGTCATTGGGGTGATGTGTTCTGGTTCAGTGTAGAGGAATCTTGCCTTCAGGCCATGGAATCCCATCAGAGTTCCATAAGCTGTGCACAGCAGCAAGTCCTGCTCCCTGCCTCATTTTCTGCAGAGGGAGGCTCCATACAGCACAAGGGCTGAATATCCCAAACCATGTCCTCTGCTTGTACAGCTGAACACCAGTGCCACTACCAGGAAGTCACCACAGCAGTGGGATGAGGGAAGCAGGAGCAGGATTCGTCCCTCAGTAGTGTAATAGCCTTTTCTATTATGTATTGCTCTAGTTCCCAGAAATGCCTCTGTGTTCACACCACCATAAATTGGGATAGGCTCTAGTACTTCAACGACCAATGCCAGTTTTCTAACTCCCAGCTGAAAGTCCCATCTGCTGATCTAGGGCCATCACCTGTATTTTTTAAATACAAGACGGATAAACCCATTAAAGCTTTAAAAAAAAAAAAAAAAAGTCAAAAGGTATTGGTCTGAATAAGCACTGGGTCCTCAGGCAGAGAGTTACACTGAGGCGAAGACAGAAGAAAACAAGAGAGATGCTAGGGGCCTTCACAGCTGTTCTCAGGAAAGTTCTGTTACATGTTCAAAACACTTATTTTTGCTTACTGTATGTATTGTTCACATTCAGGGCAGTGATCCACAAAAATCTCCAACAGCTAATATTGTCTTAGAATTGTGCAAGCGTCCAGTCTCTAACATGCATTCATCTAGCAATCACCACTTCCTTTGTCCTAAACTATGTCTTATATCAGGAGTCGGCAACCTTTCAGAAGTGGCGGACCAAGTCTTCATTTATTCACTCTAATTTAAGGTTTCGCGTGCCAGTAATACATTTTAATGTTTTTAGAAGGTCTCTTTCTATAAGTCTATAATACATAAACTAAACTATTGTTGTATGCAGGTTTTTAAAATGTTTAAGCAGCATCATTTAAAATTAAATTAAAATGCAGAGCCCCTTGGATGGGTGGCCAGGACCTGGGCAGCATGAGTGCCACTGAAAATCACGTGCCATAGGTTGCCTACCCAGTCGTATAGTCTCCCTTTCTACTGAAATTCCCAAAGGAAGAAGGGGGATGAGTGTGCAGAGAGATCTCAATATACTCGTCCTTCTTTAATGGCAGATCCTTCCCACTATGATTGAAGGAGGGGTACCTGAGACCTGCAAGGAAATCAAGTTCCATCTTCCCAGATCATAAGGCAGCTATGCAGACAGTGGGATCTTCCATTCTGCTCCTTACTCCATGAGCCACTCCTGGCAGCACAATTCACTCAGGAGCCACGCAGCCAGGAGCTCGCTCTCGCCATCACCAAAGGATGTTCAAGCTGTGGAGTGGGGGTTATGTTGCAGTGAGTAGGGAATTTGAGCACTTTTGAGGGGCTTCTACAGGCTGGAGTGGGGTGGGGGGCAGAAGGAAGAAAGCCATATAGTTTATCCTCACTCCTTCCATGAGTTAAACTTTCTAGCTGCCCATGTGCTCTAAAGCACAGAAGAAAGAAGAGAACAGGGATCCTGTCCCACCAGGCTGACAAGAAAGCAGCTTTCTGTATCATGGGAACTTCATGCGTTTACTGTTGACGTTCTTTTTAAGAACATTAGTAGTTCGCACAAGATGGAGCATAAGTGTCTCACCCTACTTTATCTTAAACTACATTGAAGCTGGGAGCATGACTCCCAGGCCAGGTATACAAACGCGCTAGCTCTGCTTGAGCTAGCACATTCAAAGTTGCAGTGTGGACACTGCAGCACAGGCTAGCCACTCAATACAAGCCCACCTGATCCCTGGTAAGCAGCCAATAAAATGTGTGTGTGAACTCAGTATCTCTCTTCCTTCTGTATAAAAATTGGTGCCTTTGAAAAATAACATTCTTTCTGTGTTCCACCAGCTTTCAAGCTAACCTCCCGTCCCTTTGTATATACTTGGCTGCCCAGTGCCCCAGATAACTATCTTCAAATGTCTCCTGAGCTAACAGTAATTCACTGACATCAGTTCAGTTACAGTTCCCATATCTTGAGTCCACATTCAGATGGCTACCCCATACTGCTGCTCATACCACAATGTCTACACTGCTACTTTTAGTGCATTAGCTCAAGCGGAACTAACACCCAGCCTGGGAGAGACAGTCCCAGATCCACCATAGACATATTCTGAGGAGTTATTTTAGAGTATAGGAAAACCTAAGGAAAAATGTTCTACAATTCTGTAGACCTTACCATTAACAATGATTCAAAGCAGAGCTCTGCATGTGATATTCATTGTTAAATCAAGAAGCATTTCACAGTGTCTGTTCCACTTCTATAAAAACATTTTAGAACAAATTTATTGAATTTAAAGAGTCAGCATTTTTTCTAGGCGGTAACAGACTTTTGGCATGTAACGCTTTACCAGGGTTCATTCCTGAGTACAGAGTTGGGCCTTGAGCACAAGACCTCAACTCCTGTCCCCACTCCCTCTGCTAAGCCCATGAGACAAGCTGGTGTAACTGTCCTTAGTGCTTGTAACCATATCAGCACTACTAGATTGACTAGAGCAGTGGTTCCCAAAATGGGGTTCATGAAGTGTTACAGGGGGTTCTCGAGGAAAAAAAATATCCTAATAGTGAACAGAGCTGTCCATAGAGACTCCAGGCATCACAGGGCCAGCAGCCCAGAGCCTTGGAGACTTCCAAGAGCTAAGCAGATCAAAGCAAACATACCTATCACACAGGAGATTTAAACTTCAAGATTCCGTATACAAAATAGAAAGGGGGGTGGCTATTTTTTGCTGTTTTTAAAATTAAATAGGCTGCTAGTGTTGTTTTTAAATTATTATGAAGAACGAGTTTAAGCTTTGTTGTAATGTGCATTGTTTGCCTGGATTGCTTAAGACCTGAATGCTTGTGTAGGAGGAACTCTTTGAGTTGGCTTCTTATATACCTTCATGCTGTTTCACATCTGATACTCCTTGATGAAACACAGGAGCCAGAAGCGCTAGTATGGGGGTGGGATGACAAGGGTCACGTGCCGTCCCCGCAGCAGCATGTCCGCCTGCATATCCCTCCCCTTTTTTCCTCAGCGGGACCCCTCATTTTGCTGGCGGTGCCCCCCCCCCCAACCTCCAGGTGTGCAGGGACTTTGCCCCCACACCCCTTTTTGCTACTGGTGCCTTGATAGGAGCCTTGTCTTATAACAGGCTGAATCAAAAGTGATACAAGCTACAAAAAAGATCTTGGAAGTGTGTGGCCATTTTCATAATGTAATAAATATGTAATGATAATTAATAGCATGTAATATCATAAAAACAAATTTTATATTTCCAATATCACTGCTTTTATCATTTATGCTGAGGTAAGAGAAAATCCCTAGAAATATTTATTGGGGGCGGGGGGAAAGAGTTCACAAGCCTTGACATTTTAGTGAAAGGGGTGCACAGGTTAAAGTTGGGACCACTGTACTAGAGGCAACTAATACTGCTAAGGCTGCAAGCACCACCACCATGAGAGAGCATCCCAGGAATTGAAATAAGCAGGTAACATATCTTTACTGTTCTCCTCCGGTGCGGTGCGGCGCACTGCAGCGCAGCCCTTCTTGGGGCACTGACAATGGGAGGTAGGCTTTGGTTAACAGCTCTGGAGCACAGGGTTCACAAGACAAATTGATTTAGAATCCATCCACTCCAAAATACAGATGACACAATAAGATATACAATCAATATAAAAATACCCCAATCAGGGGCCAAACACTAGTTTTGCAAACAGAAAATATCCCAATATCAGAAGATGATGGATAATAAAATGCCCTTATCATACTGAAGGCATGGCACATTAAAAACACAGGCTTAATTTGCTTACAGCTCTCATGGAATGGAGAAGTAGAAAAGATGCATGTTATACATTTAATTTTCAGTTTAAAAGGAAGGATATTTCTGAGCTGAAGTTGTGTGGAAAGTATTAGTTTCGAAAAGATCTTTCTATAATATACTTTCCCATTCTCTCAAAGGCCCATAGTCTTGTGGTGGAGCAGCTAGCATAATCTCTCCTTACAGGCATTCAGCCTACTAAAGTTTTACTGCGTGGATTGAAAAAACCATCAGGACACCAACAACAGAGGATATTCCCAGAACTTGCAGTAAGTATAGATGCTGAGGTTGCTTGTAATACCATCCTCAATTTCTTCAGTTCTCAGTCAGCAACTCCCATGATTAAACCAGCCACAAAGAGAGCTTTCTGAACCCAGTGGTTTTACAATTACTCTTGGATGCATTTCAATGCCGATGAAACTCAAACAGCATGTAGTATATGCAAAAAGTCTACAGGAATAAAAATACCTTTAGAAATGGCACAGCCAGTTTCAAAATTGTATTATGAAAAGACGTGCAGATGCTGGGGATTATAAGGCGGTGTTTGAAGGAATGAAAAGTGATTTTATCAAGAGTGCAAAAAGTCATTAACAGACAAATGAAGTACCATCACAGCAGATCTTTAAACTGTGTATTGGTGAGCAAAAGAAAAACTAATTTTTGCATGAGAAGCATAAGAAGTGTTCTTTATAAGCTAAAGTCACTGATAATGGGAAACAGGCTATATATTCTTCAAACTATGGCTAAAGAAAAACTAGACTCCTTGGCTTTGTGCAACTAGAAACTAAATGACAGAAAGGGAGGCCTCTTCTCTTTTTAGCATCCTTATAGATCTAAGTTCTGATACAGAAACAAGAGAAAAAAACCTTTTCATTTATGTTAACTTGCTTGACCCACAGACATTTGTTCCAAGTACTGTGTCCAGTAAAATTTGAAGAAGAGCTCAGTTCACAGTAAGACACCAAAGCAAATGGCCAGATTTTTCAAGAGTTCAGCTCATTTGGTGCAGAGCTCTTCACACAACCAAGAACAAAATAATAAACCATACTTGGCTAACATGGCCAGAGTTATGGAGGCTGGGCGTGATGAGGCAGATGACAGTAATGACAAATAGAGGGGATGGTGTTACAGGACATCTGTTAAGGCTAAGGCCCTTGCTGATACATTGCAACTACATGGGCCACAGGTTAGCCCTGTGAACTCTCAGTTCGCTGGTGCAGTTCCTTATTTGAAAAGAACAGCAAGCTGTTTTGGCAGTTCTATATTATTTTAAATCTCCTCCTACGCACTTTTATAAACAAAGAGATTCAGAATTTACTTAATGAGCTATCACTCAAAATAAAGGACGTTCATGATATGAATTGAGTAGCAGCATAGATTGCACTGCAAACTGTATTAACATGCTGCATTCTCTAATTACTTATTTTATTTAACATTAGTTTTTTAATGCTAAAGTCAGTAGGTATGCAAAGAAGTTTTCCCAGGCAGAAATTACGTACATCATTGTCTTGCTATTTATCATGAAGTGGTTCCTTGTTTTTCAAAAGCAGGATCTGGGTACTATAATTGTACAGGTATCAGTAAATTACTGTTAGCTCAGGAGCAAATAAAAGATAGGTGTTATTCTGGGGCACTGTGCAGCCAAGTTTAAAGGAAGAGACTGTAGGATAGCTTGAAATCTAATGGAACACAAAGTACAGGTTATTTTTCAAAGGCACCAACTTTATATAGGAGGAAGAGAAATACTGAATCCACAAAAACGTTTTATTGGCTGCGTATATTAAGTCATTATAAATACCTCACACAGTATAGCCACAACATATTGGATGTATATGCAGAATAAAACCATAATCCTGTTTATCCTCAAAATTATTAATATTCTGGGCCTTGCAGATCCCACAATTTAACAGCTGTAGAATCCACCCCTTACTATAGAGTTGTCCTCTGGAAAATAAGATTTTTTGTTTGTTAGTTTTTTGTTAAAGGAAAAGCCATGGTTGTGAAGAAAACTTCAATATGTGAACAGAAACAGACTTCATGCGACTACAGGCAGCCTGAAACATTAGCTGAGAGGTGTGTCTGTGAATGTCTTATTCAACTCAATCAGTTGTGAACTTGGAATCCTAAAGATGACAACCAAGATGTCAGTGACGTTGGATGTGTATATATATATATATATTTCTGCTAATTTTAGCTTGGGCCCCAGTCCTGAACTCTCCGCAATGTCTCTTCAGGTGCCAACAGTCAACTGTCAAAACCTCCAGCTTCCCACCTGACAACTTCTTTAAACACTGTTAATATAAAAATGTCTTATGTTGAAGACTGAAAATGTTAGGAAAGCATAAAACAGAGTCTGTGCAAATAACTAAGGGTGAATACAGCATTTATTGAAAACCTCCATTTTTTAAAATAGAATTTGAACAGCTGCAGAATTTCTAGTCTCCTACAGAGGGCCACAGAACATAGGCACAGGTGGACAGGAAACCTTGATGCTGGTCCATTGTAGCGCAATAGCCTGCTGGAATTGTACTCCATCATCATGGAGAGGAAGATGCTCACAAACTGAGTCACTAGGCAGCCAAAGCAGAAGACTTCACAGACTCTTAAGAGCAGACAGGGAGAAGCTTTTACAAATAAATAAATAAAACATAGTTCCTGAACAGAGAAAAGCACACCGGAGCACCCACCCACGGAGTCCGCACCTGTAATCAAGACAGCAGGTAAGAGCAGGTTAGCTCTCACACACCCAGTGCGTGCTGCAGTCTCCTTACTAAGCAGAAGGCAGGGGCCATATTCACAGAGCCGAATGTGCCAGTGTAGGAGCACTAGTTGTGCTGACATAGGGGCACCAGTTTAAAAATACTGCGTATGCCCCCCTAAATCCTAAGGACGGCCCTGTCAATAAGACATCCTTTCTCTTCACATTCAAAAGAGACTTACTGAAATAAAAACCAACCCATTACAGTGGGTTTGTCCCATTATAATGGGCTATAATCCACTTTTTTTGTGCACAATTGTTTTTCCCATTGCTGGAACACTGACTCAAGTCAAGAAATTTCAGTAATAAATTGTGTTTCTCTCAGAAACTGAACAACACTTCATTACAGGCCCAATGCTACAAAGACTTACTATTAGGCACGCTGCTTAATTTCTGTAAATTGCTTCACTGGTAACAGTAAACACAATGCCCAGCAGCAAGTCTTTGGGATTGGGGCACAAGAATGCAGTATTGCCAATGCCAAGCATTCAACTATCTTGAATCAAGCCCATAAGAGTCAAGACCTTTTTTTTATAATTTCAATCACAAACTCATTTTTCAACCAGCTTTTGGGTTATTTTTATTTGCCTTCCAATGCCAAGGCCTCTCGATTGATATTTTCAAGTTTTTTTTCTATAACCACAAGGGCTTCCAT
This sequence comes from Chelonoidis abingdonii, assembly GCF_003597395.2. Classification (NCBI taxonomy): domain Eukaryota; kingdom Metazoa; phylum Chordata; order Testudines; family Testudinidae; genus Chelonoidis; species Chelonoidis abingdonii. Next base: position 203,500,663 of record NC_133771.1, read on the forward strand.
TTAAAAAAAAATGTTAAATTGTCTATATCATGACTTCAGGAACTAGGGCTTGAAGAACTGCATCAAATATCAAAATACATGTAAAAAAAATATACATAGAGAGAGAATAAGAATGAGAATGAATGCACTGTGGAAATAAGGTAATCTAGCCATAACGTTTTAGAAGGGTAGAAGGAACAGTGCCAGGAGAATATAATCAAGTAAGCCTTTTGCATCTACCTAGCAAATCTATCTATAAAACATCCTAAAGACGTAGCAAGAAACATTTCCCACCCGTCTTCAACTCCTCCTTCCCGTATTTCTAAACATCTTTGGGGGTGGGGGGGACAGCATTTAATAAAAACCCACCCACTCACACACTAGTCTCGATCAGAGGTTCCCTTCCCAGTGCCCTGATGGCAACTCTGGGTAGCCATAAGGATGGTGGAGGGGCAAGTAGAAAGTTTGAACAGAAAGGGTAACGAAGTAGAAGCTAGAGTAGGGAAAGAAAGAAATAAGCGTTAAGGAGCCAGCGACTGGAAAAGGGTGTTGGCAGGAAGCAATCAGAGAGCCTGTCATAAGTAGATAGGTAAGGGTTAATTTTCTTTTACCTGTAAAGGGGGAACAAAGGGGGAACCAAACACCTGACCAGAGGACCAATCAGAGAACTGGATTTTTTTAAAAAGTCAGGGGCAGGAATTTGTGTACTCAGCCTTGTTTCCCCGGCTGTGAGTAAACAAGTTTTCTCTAACTCCATCTTCTGTCAAATCTTCTCCTAACCTCTGTGGTACAAAAGGAAACAAGTTAATCGGGTGTGACTTGATTTGTTTACAGTGTTGGTACGTGCTGGGACTGGTTAATTTGGCTATCTTTTTAAATCGAGACTGTAGTCCATATTCTATAGCAAGAGCCGTATTGATCGCTAAGCAGTCAATATTGTTTGTATTTTCTTTTCTTTTATATAAGTTCTTTTAAACCTGCTGAGGTTTTGGGGTTCTCCATGAGGCTACAGGAAGGGGGGTGGAAATCTCTGAATAGTCTTAACAGATTTGGAATGCATCGCCTCATGGGGAGGGTGATTCGCCTTTGTTTTGCCTCATAAGTTAGTTGCGATCCCGCCAGCTCACAGGGAACGGGGACGGGAACAGGGGGAGCAGAAAACGAGGAACAGGGAGAAGCGTGTTTTCCCGTTGAGATAGGAGACCCCGGGGGTTCTGGGTCTTGGGGGTCCCCCAGGGAAAGGTTGGGGTGACTCAGGGTAACTAGGAACCCTAAATAGTCCTAGTTGGTGGCAGCGAGATAAATCCAAGCTGGGTATAAGCTTGGGGGAGATTCACAGTAAACACTCAGATTTTGTACGCTAAAGTCCAGATCTGGGACAGACGTTTACCACAGAGCCCAACAGCTATACACTTGGGAGCAGGGACAAGAAAGAAAGGAAAACAGAGTTTCAGATGAGACGGAGGAACGGATTTTTAGAGCCCTGTGCAGATACAAAATTTGTATCCGCATCCAATCCATGAACCACAAAAATGGTTCACGGATGCAGATATAAAGCGGATATCCGCAGATTTGCAGGGCTCTACAGATTTTGATTTTGGGAGGAAGTGGGTAGCTCAGAGTGTGAAGGCTGAGAATTGATTTTGACTGTGGAGAAGGAATTCACTTTGATTTGTTGGAGGAGGGGGAAATTGATTTGTAAAAGCTGATCGTGGTGGTTGGTGGAGAACTAATTTTGATTTGAGAGTTGGTGAGGGTTAAAAACTGACTTTGGGAGAAACTTAATTGATTTTGGAGCTAGGGACAATTTTCAATGTGGGAAGCAGGGAAGCTGAATGCAAATACAAAGAGGAGTAGAATTGATTTGAGAGAATAAAATCCTAACTTGTGAGGGGGGAAGAGGGGTAGATGTAGGAGGTGGGGGGCAGAGCCAAGCCTTTTCTTAAGCAGTTGCTCAAAAGGGAAAGTCGCTACACTATAGTGGTCCACAACATTAAGACTTTAGGAACTCCTGATATGAACTGTAGATTGTGTGGCAAGGCAAGGTCAATTATCCTTACTGAACAATCAAACCCTACACTCATAAGACTCTCCACTGTGGGCCCAATCCTGCAAGGCACTTCCTTCACTTGACAGGATCAGGCCCTGCACAAGCAATCTCTATTTCTGCAACAGCCAGTAAATTCCAGTTCTTTCCTTCGGTGCTCAGGAGCTTGTTGGAAAGCAGAGACCAGAAGGCAACCTGACTAGAGTGAACTGTGGAATCTCAAAAAGCCTGAAGAATCTCTCCCATGCTCATTAAATGCCAAATCTTAAGTTCCTGCAGCATCCAGTTATGAAACTACCACGGAGGAGAAAAACAGATGAAAAAAATTCAAGTATTGCTTCATTTCCAAGAGACAGAGAGATTTTTTAAGACGCAGGGACTACACTAGAATACCTCTATTTGATCCAAAAAAAGTTAGACATTTGTCACAAGAAAATTAAGCCTTAAGTCAGTGCGGGCAGTTTGAAAGAAGTCTAATCACTTTAGAAATGTAAAAGGTTTCGCAAAAAAGCTTTATAAAAGCAAGAAGTTTTACACAGAAGGTGAAGGGTATCGTATATATTGCAAGGAATAGGCACAATGAGGTGAATTCATAGCCATAGTTACAGCACTTTAGGGCACCCCTTATGGAGGTCACTCAGTGCTGTAACTGTGGTGAGGAAAGCGGGGCAGCCACCTAGGGCACAGAGCCAGCAGGGGCACCAAAATGGGGCAGTGCACAGAATCAGTCCTAGCGACGTCAGCACCATCAGAGCAGACTCTCCTCGGTGCTAGGACCGTAGCAGGGTGCTGAATGCACTGGTTGGCTCCTATTGAGCATGCATACACAGAGTGAGTGTGCTCAGAACATCTGCTGAAGGGGCCCAGGGGCAAAATCGTGGTGGGGGGGTGCCTAAGAGCAGGGGTTAAGCCCATGGATGAGGCACTGCCAGAAGGTGGCAGAAGGTATAACCCTGGAACTTAGAGGGGCAGAGGAGGTAACAGTTACCCCAATAGGGTAAGACACCTGCAATGTTTGCAAAAATAGAGCAAGGGCAGAGCAATTTTTTTTTTTTTTATTTCCCCTCCCTCAGAACAGTCCCAGGGCTGTTTTTCCAGGCATAGGCATCCCAGTGCCTAGATGCAGCAGCTCCTCTCTACTAGATATAATATACTACGGTGCTGCAGGAGACTTGATTTCATGAAATATTACACACACACACACCCAAAAACCCATCACACATTTTGAGTATTTAAAAGAATCCCTAATCAGTTTATATGTCTGCATAAAGTCTCCTAGCAATTCATAAATCTGTCTTATCTGCTGCTGCTGCAATTCCCTAACCTGCACTCCCTTTGTTGTAAACCATTTTAAATATGGCTTTGCTCCTTTTGTTTGTTTACTTTTTAAATGTTGTTATTACTTTTAGCATTTCATCATTTACTTTTGTCAACACTGTGAAGACGGATGTCATTGTACTATTTAATGTATATTTTAATAGCATACACTCATTGAAAATATTTATAAGCAAATAGTTGCTAGTATTTATAGCAATGACATCTGTGTTTCTGGCATAGCACTTCCTATGTTTTTATTGTGATTTTTAATTCTAATTTTCTCTCTCTTTTTATAGCACAAATTTGTTCTGTAGGACCATGTGACTTCCAATCTATTTCCTAGTCTGGTGTCAAAACAACTTCATTTTCATTTGTTCCATCAATGGAGATTGCCTTTCTCACTGTTACTTTGCCTCTCAAGCCAGCTCTTAGTGCTTTTTAGCGTGTCACTGCTTGCATGTAGAACAATATATCCACTAAGGGCAGTATACAACCTCATATTACATCCTTCTCAAAGGCAAAAATCTACTGTAAGTTTTACTGAACATAAGAACGGCCGTACTGGGTCAATAATGGTCCATCAAGCCCAGTATCCTGTCTTCCAACAGTGGTCAATGCCAGATGCTTCAGAGGGAATGAATAAAACAGGCAGTCATTGAGTGATCCTGTCATCCACTCCCAGCTTCTAGCAATCAGAGACTAGGGGTACGGACACCTAGAGCATGGGGTTTCATCCCTGACCATCTTGATTGATAAACCATTGATAGACCTGTCTGTCCTCCAGGAACTTATCTAATTCTTTTTTTAACCCAGTTACAGGTCCATGATTGCTTGACAACCACAAGAATTCAAAAATCATGAGGTATATACCTCCAAGCCATGAATTTTTTTTTAAAAAAAAGATCAGTTATATTGGTTCCTTTTATGCGTCTTTTGTTCCTGAGCCATTAAGGTGCAGGAAACCCAGATCCACAAAAGTAGGAGTCTAAACCCCTGAGTGAATCTTGGCCTCGCCTCAGACTTTTGCTCTTACCTCTCCCAAACAATTCATAAATCCAAGGCCATATCTACGCTACAAACTTATGTTAACTCAAGTTATGTCAGCATACAGTCGTCACAGCTAGTATGTCACTTGTGTGCATGCCTACTTGACTCCTTGTGTCCGCTGTGAGTGTTCTTACCAAGAGCGTTTGTACTGATTCAGAGTGCAGCGCACTATGGGTACATATTAACTACATGTCACAATTTGCTGCCTCTCACAGTTGTCATTCTCTGGTCTAGGGGCAGCAAATTTGTAATGGATGGTTGATGCCCTATCACAATTTGCTACACCTGGACCAGATGGGATAGGCAAGAGGGAGCAAATTGTGACAGGTGTACCTGGAAAGGCACACTCCGCAGTCTGAAAAACTCCATGCTAAATGGAAGGCAGAAATCTGGGGAGGCATTTGACCCCACAAGTGCACACACACGTGTCACCTCTAAGTGGCACAAATACATTTGCTCACCCCAGGTGCTAAAATGCTTAATTACAGCTCTGTGGCCATTTATTATTTCCTGTCATAATCTCAATGTTTTTAACAGTGAATGTGTTGCCTCTTGGTATTAGAAGCATCTGACAAGAAACAATACATAAGGAGCTTCGCAACAGGTTTAAAATCAACTCTGTAAGATTAAGGCCTATCTCAGTGGAAGCTTAGTTATTATATATATTGTGGTAGCATCTTGGGGGTCTAGTTAGGACCCAAATTTGCTAGGCAACATATAAATGAGCAAAATAAAAGAGAGTCCCTGCCACAAAGAGCTCACTGTCTAAGGGGATATCAGCAGTTTCATTTCTTATACACTATGACCAACATGAGTGCACTTCCAGATGCTGAACACTATCACACAAGGGGAGCTTGGTTGGTTGGACTCTTCCATGGAGACTGACTGAGCTAGACATGCAATCTAACAGAGTCATCAAATTACTCCCTCCACAGGTACTAAACACATCAAATGTTTCAGATAGAGAACAAGTTTTGCTCTGGCAACCCAGATACTGAATAGATGTTGTAACCAACCAGTGGCTGTTCAGGGGCCTGTATGAACATGACTGGTTTTCAGTCCAATTCCCACTAAGTGCCCACACCATAAAAAGCACACTACCACCATTTGTACTAGATAGATTCAGAAGGTGGGCCAAGGACTGAATGGATAGAGGATAAGCTATTCCCACCCTACTATATGTATTTCATCCAGGTTAAATTTGAAATACATTAGCAAGAATGCAAAGCCTGTACTTCCCCGACCTGTTTTAGGGTAAGCAGAGGATGTCAGAGACCAGGGCTATCAAGCCAGCACCTTTTATATGAACTAAACTCATGTGACTCATGTAAAAATATTAATTTTTTGAGGTATTTAGAGTCACAAATCCACATTAAAGACCAAGGCCATTTTTTTTTAAATGTAGGGAATCTAAAGTAGTGACCTGATTTTCAGAGGTGCTGAACAGCCATAACTCTTAAATGTTTCAGTGAGAATTTACAGTGCCATATCTGAGCCCAGAAAAGGCAGGTCTGTTCAACTGAATGCCTGAAAATAAGATTTTATAATGAAGTACTAAAATCTTTAAATATACCATCACAATTAAAAAAGTGATCAATGATCTCTCTGGAAGTAGCCGTCTGTAATCATTAAGAGCAGCAAGCATGAGAAACTATACAGACCAGGAAAAGCAAGACTGAAAATCCCTTCACTATGCTGGACATATGCTGTTTACCTAGAAATAATCCAATTAAAGAGTAAAGCAATAACACAAGAGTGTCTGTGACCTCCTACATAAACAGCATAGCTACCAGCTTGAGGACCGAGCGCATTCAGACCACCACATGAAAATTCAGATCGGTACAAGAAAAACAAACAAAAAGTTACTCAAAACGAACATGAAGGTATTAGAATTTTGCAAGAATACATCTAGTGTTGCACAGTGCAACTGACCAATTAAAAAACAATGAAATTCACAAGAAATCCATTTTTGAGAGGTTAAAAAAAGAACAAAAGATTATTTCTTCTTATCTTCAACTTGTAAATAAGCATTCTTCCTGTTGAGTTCATACACAATCTTTTTTCCCAGCCATATGTTGCTCTGGTTGTGTTTATGACTGCATTGTCATTTATTTTAAAATATGAATGGATCATTATTTTCTTACAGAACCACTGTATTGTTGGAGCGCCAATACATTAAAATAAGACTTTGTGCTTACTACATTTCCCATCAACCGGCACTTACAGCATGGACCTAAAAGAATATACTGTAGCCCTGTTGCTCCAGTGCCACATCATATACACATTAGGCCTGACTTCAGAAAAAGGCAGGGCAGAGGCAGTTAGTTTCTCATATTCTGTTGTCACTCATGCTAATTCTGCTCTTTACACCCCCCCATAAACTCAGATGCAAGCTTAAAAAAGGACAGCGTTGCTCACCAACACACAGAAATTAGTGTCTATTTCAGAGGCAGAGAAAGCTGTACTTAAAATGTTATAAAAATATTTTCATCATTCCTGTGTTTTATACAGAATTTCCACTTGTGGAAGAAACATTTAATTTTAACTCTCAAGCTTATGGAACATTTTTATCTTAAAACGGTTTCCTCTTTTTTAAAGTGTAGAGGAGTCTACAAATCAAGTGACTGTATAGGATGGATTTGCTTGTTAAGAGACTTATCTCAAACTTTATTTCACTACAGTGTGGTTATCCTGGTTACTAGTATGGCCCAGATCCTATAAACATTTACACCAGGGCAGTCAATTTTTTTTGTCAATGTCCAAATTTCTTGATCAAGGTATAGTCATGGTCTAGTCTCCAGAGAAACATTTTTCAGGCTGCAATGACAATAATGACAATAAGTAAATAAAAAGATTTAGCAGTCCATTCAGAAGTGTCTGGATTTGGCCCGCAGCCTGCCTATTGACTGCCCTGATTTACACCTATGTGGAGTGTGGAACCAATGACACTACCCACATGAATTAAGTTGTGTCAAACTGACTAGTTTAGCTTTGTTGTCCAAGCTAAATGCAATGTAAAAAAGTAACAGAAGCACAAGCGGTAAAATAGGCTTGATACAGTAATTACTGGGTCAGATTCTGTAGCCTGTTCTATACAGGAGATCAAACTAGTTGATCGTAATGGTTTCTTCTGGCCTTAAACTATTAAAAATCAATTAAATTTTCTAGACTGTAAAGATTATTAAAACTGAAATAGAGTTAATATCAAAAGTGAAGAGAACGTTTTTAAAGGTGATTTTTAATTTGACAGTGTCCCTTTAAGATAGGGGTAGTATTATGATTCAAGTATGTTTGATTGATATTTCTAACAATTTAACTTAGCAGAAGCAATTACTCATAACTACTAAAAGCATCCAGTGCTAGTGTCAAGCTGGCCAACAAGAAGAAAAGTCAATGATAGAAACTAAGTTTTAAGTTTGCTACAGATAATTTACAGTGCCGTTTTGCAAGTTTCCAAGAACCCTCACTTCCCACTGACATTACAGAACTGAGCCCATTATGAACATGAAAAATAATGCAAGCCCTCCTGGCCTACTAATATATAACTTCAGTTTTAGTATAACATATTTTAATGTGACTTTTTTTGTCTTTGCATAGTAAAACAAGAAACACCAAAACCAAAACCTAGATCCTGGTCCTCCATGCAAAACAAGACGAAAAAATCCAATCTGCTCTAGGAGTCCACTTTGTATAAGGAGAGAGGTGTGACTGGGACAGACTCACACAGTTAATTGCCTGCTGCAGTCTAGCCAGCTCTAAATATGTTCCACTGGGCCATTATAGCATGAAATTCTTGTCTGACTAAGCAAATAACTCAAATAATTCCCAAGGCTCTGTGTCTTCACTCTTCCCATTCAAAAGACGGAAGGGGAAAGAGAAGTCTTTAGATAAGAAAAGTCATATCAATCGAGAATAAAATAAGATACACTATCAGTCTTGAAAAATGTGTCAAATCCCTATATCCCTTTGATGTTACAGTTGACTTGTCACACCCATCTCTGAGACTGGTGGTGACATTTGGAAAAGTTTCCGTTAAAAAAAAATAAGGCTGCTAAAAATCAAAGTTCTTATCTAATAAATGCACAGTCTAATACTGCAACAATCACGTAAGATGATCAAACTAGAGTGCAATAATTAACCCCATGGGAGTGGAAGGCACTTGTTCAGAGACTGATCTGCACCCTACCCAGCAGCTTCTGCACTAAAGGATGGAAACCACAGAGTGGAACAAGCAACAGACATGCTCCAGCATCAGCAACTCACTTGACCATTCTTCTTACCATTTCTTGGTGCACTCGACCATCAGCTCCTGGTAAGAGGCCACAAACTGGAACTTGGATGCATGTTTCCCAACACGCTGCAGTCTCTTCCAAACTGAAGCCATGATGATGAGAAAATATCAGAGTCCAACACACAGCTGCAGCTCTTGGATCTAGCAAAGCAGGTTTAACAGTGCATGTGCCCAATGCTCAGGGTTTTACACATAAATACCCCAAAAATCATGCACAAGAAAGAGCTTGAGGTTATGTTTAGGACTCATGTTCTATCTCTCCCTTTCACAGGGTAAATCCCAGTCTAGGTGAATGGCACGTTATTGGCTAGGAGCATCATGAAACATGACTGGGTGAATGAGTGATTGAAAAGAAGTTCCCTCATGGAGTCGTCATTCCTTCTCATGCGCAGGGTGATGTGCAGACTGCCAGACTGGAAAACAAAGCAGAAAGGGGGAGAAACAATGGTTAATGTGTTACACGCGATGATGTTGCAACTGCACACAACCTTGTACCTTTCATCCATAGAGAACCACAACACACACACACACACACACACACACACCGTTCCCCAAATAAATAAATAAATAGAATAAAAATGCAGCAGCAATTTCAGGAATGCAAAGTCCATCTGGAAATACATCAACATGTCCTTTTATCAGCACCACCACCAACAAAAAAGCACAGGTCAGGGCCATCTTAAAGCTTTATGAAGCACCTCCTGGAAGCGGTGCAGAAAACAGCTGAGGTGCTGCCAATATGCATCCAGAGGGAGAGACAGACATGAAGCAAAGACAAGTTCTTTGTCTTCAAGCTGATGACAAAAGGTGTAACAGTTGTTTCCTCCCCCTACTTTTCTTCCCAGGGGAGCGTGTGCACACACTGTATGCAAGAGGGTGTTGATGCTGTAAATGTTCATGCTAAGGGAAAGAGGAGACAGGGATATTTCCTGAACCAGCGCTGCCTAGGATCCCCATCTCCCTCACTGCATTGAAAAACTTCTCCCTCTTGCCCGGAGAAATACGAAATAGTGAAACATGCATCATCTCTAGGAAAGGGACAGAGGCATGCGAGGGTTGGTTAAATCCCCTCCTCCTAGGCAGGGGATCTGTTGGGTGCGAGGGGTGAAATCTTTGGTCTGTAAGAGGCGGAAGGAAAAGCTGATGCCCTAGCTGGGCGACGGGATGGGATGAAAAGGGGGGGGGGGAGAGGGTTGGTGGGCGATGGGATGGGATGAAATGGGGGGGGAAGAGGGTTGGTGGGCGATGGGATGGGATGAAATGGGGGGGGAAGAGGGTTGGTGGGAGATTGGTGGGGCGGGTAGTGGGAAAGCCTGGGGCGGGGAGCGAGCTCTCCTTGCTGAGCGCGGCCCCCAGGAGGCATTTCACTGCCTCCCCAGACATGTGTCACTGTTACTGACGAGCCCCAGTCCCCGGCAAAGCAGCTGGCCCAGCCGCGGGCAGGACCAGAGCCCGGGATGAAGCTGCCTGGGGCCGGGAGCGAGGGAACAGGATGCAGAGGGATTGGGGAGGGGGAACCCAGCCGGCACGAGCAGCCAGGGGCCCTGCCCCTCCTCTACCTACCTTCCTGCGGCTCCTCACACAGTTAATCCCGGCCAGGCTGGAGCGGGCACCAAGCAGGGCAAGCGCCGCTGCCCATTACTGCAGCGGCACCAGGGGACCGGTCCATTACTTCGGGGGCCACATGGCACAGCTGGGCACGAGCTGCTCCAGGCGCCTCTGTCCCCCCCTCCCCACAAGGAACAATCCAGGACTCCCCGCAGCCGCTCACTCCACAACCATCACCCTCCGCCTGGAGAAGTGCGCCGCTCACACTAACTTGCCCCCGCGCAAACGAACTACACTGCTCTGGGGACGCCATTGGCAGAGGCGTGAGCCTGCCCAACTGCGCGAAAGATAATTGGCTGAGGACAGACGTCAATCATTCAGTGGGCAGAAACGAGGACCGTGCATAACGAGGGGGAGAGGAGGGGTCCTGATTCGCACTCTGATTGGCTGCTGTGCTTAAGGGCGGGGTTCTTTTTGTGAGAAGCCTGGCGATTGGTGAATGGCGTTGTCAATGAGAGAAAGATAAAAAGCGATTGGTTGATGTCTCCCGGGTGTCGGGTTGACACAGGGAAGGAGGTGGTGAGTGAGGAGTTGTCATTCGGGGGGAGGGGAAAGTGACACGAGTAAACGAGCGAGCCGGGCTGCTCCTCTGGGCTGAGGGGAGGGCGAGATGGAGACGGAGCGTCCCTCACACAAGGACCCTGTCCCCCACCTCGCTCACTAGGGGGGGAGGCTCCCTCGCACAGACCCTGCCGCCCCCGTCCCCGCCCCACTAGGGTAGGAGGTTAGGATCCATCATGCAAATATTGGGCAGAATTTAAAATTAATGCTTCCTACCACCTGACAGCAGGGATGCCGGCCAGTTACAGCACTTATTTGGAGCCCTTCTGTTTTGCACGGTACCATCTTTGAAAGCAGTCACTAGAAGGATGCGGTAGCATTGCTTTGCTTTGGTGCCGCCTACTTAAAACTGGTTTATTCCTTGCTTCAGTCACTTTCACTTGTATGGAATTAAGCTCAAGTAATTTAAGTGAGGGTTAAACCAGTTTAAGCGCATCTCCAGTAGGGGCTTGCACTGGTTTTAATTGGATTGATTTAAAATCAGAGTAGGTAGACTGGGACGAAGGATTGAATATAGTAAGTTTAACACTCAGGCCAGTTTAATTTTCACTCTGTCAGTTTGGTTGACTTTCCTGATTTTATTGCAAGTCTCGTGATACTTGATATTTTACTTAAAGCCCCAGGTCCTGGAGATAACTGATTATGTGAGAATCTCACTTACTTTTTAACAAAAAAAAAAAAATGATTTTGCAGAAAAGCTTGAAAATGTGACCTATGTGTGTGCTCTAAAAGCTCAGAAACCAGAAGGCAAATAAAAATAATGCAAAACTCTTTAAAAAAAAACACATGTTTTTTTTCAAGTCAAGCTCATGATTTTTGGAGCCCTGACTCATCATTTTTAAATGTTGGGGTTCGCACTACTGCAGGATTCCATCAAGTTTCAAAACATTAGTTCACCATTTCTTCAAGAATCATGTGCAATGGAACACTTATGGTGACTAAGTTATATGAGAGTCTGTTCATAGAAAAGTTGGATTCAAGTCCTGAATTGTTTGAATGCACTGCTCTGTGTAAATTGCATTACCAGCTACAGTCAAGGCTCCAAGTGCTCTGTATCAAGCTTGACCTAAATTGTGCAGCCAGTTCTCCTACTTTCTATAATGCTCTGGTGCAAATGACTGGAAATTCACTATATATTTCAGGTAGGTTAAAAAATTGAAATATTTGATATATATGAAAATGAATAATTAGCACAATACTTCTTGTTATTTAATTTAACATTAAATTCATTTCAATTTATGTTGTCTCCAAACATTCTCCTTTCAATGTGCTGCACAGTTTTATATAGGAGTAAGTCTTAAGCCTACTAGTCAACCACCTATGTAGCCAGGCCAGATAGTGAATAGATATGCAGGGAGATGGGAGAGGAGGAGCCCCCACAACCCAAGTCCTGAAGCAGCTACAGAGTTGCTCTGTGGAAGCTGTTGAATCCTTATGGCTGCACTAGTCTTTGCAGGCTCTTCTTATTGCATCCACTAACTTGCAGGGTGGAACTCTACAGGAATCTATGTAACTAGTAAATGTTCCTCTCCTGACCCTGCTCTACTCATGCTTCTCCTTGACCTTTTCCTCTGTGCAGCTGCACTATAGGGAGTCCCCACAATCACCAGCTGGACTGACAAAAGATCCTCTGTGGCCCTGAAGGTAGCAGTAGGATTTCCCTCATAGATGAGTGGTTTTGGGGGTGGAGAATGACTTTGCTATAAGAGGAGCTAACTATAGAAAGAGTACATTTGATGGTGGGTATTGGATTGCTAATTTTATCTTTATTGCTGACCTTCCTGACTTTCACTTACGTACCAAGTATCAGAGGGGTAGCCGCGTTAGTCTGGATCTGTAAAAAGCAACAGTCCTGTGGCACCTTTAAGACTAACGGATGTATTGAAGCATTAAATTTCGTGGGTGAATACCCACTTCGTCAGACACTTTGTGCCATGCATCTGACGAAGTGAGTATTCACCCACAAAAGCTTAGGCTCCAATACGTTAGTCTTAAAGGTGCCACAGGACTCTCTGTTGCTTTTTACTTACATACCAGTACAGTATTCTCCATTCCTTTTCTCCTCGCTCTCCTTTTTTTCCCCCTAGGCAGGGCTTATAACTTATGAGAATCCAAGCTACCAGACACTGTGATTTGACACTGAGTTTCTTCCCCATATTACCCCATCCTGGAAAGAGGATCTTCATTGGCAATGAGTCTCCTTAGCATAGTGTACTATTGCTGGCATGTGGATACTGAATCAGCCTAGGAATTGCTGAGATATCACAGAACCCCCATAAATGCAGTTTCAAATAGTCCTTTGTGTTGATCTGATGCTAAAGTTGCCCCCACTCTGCACATTAGGAAAAGCAGATTTGCCAGACCTTACATTTATCTTCTTAAAGTTACAGTGTCCAGCTAATTCCTAATGTGCAGCTTTGACCAATATTTTTATTTTTCTCTCCAGAAGCAGACAGGCCATGTCCCTCCAGTGGAATAAATGCAATGGATCCAATGGTTGTTCAGCACTTGTGTTTCAAACATCATTATTTATTAACATTTTCCATTTCCTCATTGCTTTTAGGTTCATATTTCACAAGCCCACAGAAGTTAAAAGCACATGCATATTAGTCTCCTTTTCCCTGCTCAGTGTGGAGAGTTTTAACACACAGTAATAGGCATTTCTTACAAATTAGTTAATTTCAGTGTGTTGATTCAAGACTGACAACTTTATAACCTGCGAATGTTTAGAAAATGAAAAAAAAACCAAAAGTGATCTATTTGGAAGGCTGAGAGCAGCTATTATTAACTATGCAAATAGGGGCCTAGATCTTAGCTGCAACTGAGGAGCATGAATAGTAAGTCAGGAGTTGGGAATTGGCAAAAGTGGTTTTAAGCCACTTTTGTGCCCCCAGAATCCTGGGCCAGCTCCGTATGGGCCCTATCCTCAGACATAAATTAGGGGAGCCAGGGATTAACAGGTCCATGGCTACAGCACCCCCATGTCCTTTTCCCGTGGGCTCACCCCTACCTCTGCCAAAGAGGAAGGGATCATGTAGGAGTCCTAATGTCAACTACATCACCAGAGGATCACTCTATACTAAGAAGATCCTATCATGGCTAACCATGCCAACTTTTAGGGCTGCTTTGTGCCAATAATGAAGTATGAAGCACAGCTCTGAATCTGACCCAAAAATCTAAAGAAATATAGTCCCATTTTAATTTAAATGTTAGTTATTAAGATTGGATTATGTTACCAGCTTTATCATGAACATAAGAGCAAAACTAGTTACCCACACTGTCCAATACTCACTTTTAAGGTCAGCAGCTGAATTTATAACTCATGTCACCCCAAACAGGCTTTCTTATAATAAACAAAATGTTGGGTCATCTTCACAATATCAAATTTTCTCCTCTGCAGTGGGTCTCTTTATTGTTTTTCCATAGCCCAACAATAATTTAATTAAAAGCATTAACAGAAAATCAAATATCCACATGATTAATAGGAACTTTTAAAAAAAATATTCAGGAATATATAAATATGTATGCCGCTGTGTTTTCTAGTTAAACTATATTCCTGTTAAAATTACTGTTTTTCATAAGGAAGGTAAAGTCCAGGAAGGTATATTTATATGTGTGTTTTGGCTATGCCCTCAGCTACAAAACTTTTGTAACTGTTACATATGTTAAGTACAATTCTGAGAATTGTTCTAAATCAGGGAGGAGCTTACAGGGGCAGACTCTGGAAATTTCCAGACCTTTGGGATGCCTTCCCATAAGCAACCAGCAACAGTTGCAGTCAAGTACACAAAAAGTCAGGGACTTCCAGCCTTTCCCAGCTGGCCAGACCAGTGGGAACAGCCCAGGGCACCAGATCCAGCAGCCTTCTCTACCTGTATTCACATTTTATAGTTTTCTAGGCTTAGACTCCTGATTCTTACTGGAAGAAAGAAGAGTTAGTTTCCATGTAGATCACAAGTCTAATACATTTCTCCTGTCCAAACAGAAAGGTTAGTTACTCTGCTCCTCTGTTATTCCCTGTTATGCTTTCAAGCTACACATCCTTTCTCTTGTCTGTCAACTCCTCTTCACCAGAATAACTAAAGATAGGTTGTTCCCCAACAAAGAAATGATGCCCTTTGCTAAAAATAGCTATAATAATAAATCTGTTTCACCATTACTCTGTATATGAATCTGTATGAATGTTACTAAATAAACTAAATTTATAAAAATTATTGTAATATATGGGTTTGTACATTTTTATGAGGATGTGTAATGTAGGTGAATGATATATACATGAGGTTGTGTCTTTCGCTCTTACATGTCATACATTTTCATATTCCTACTTCTCACAGAAGCCCAATCTTGCACCATAAAAGTCAGTGAAAGACTTTGCATTAATTTCAGTGGGCATTGGATCACTTCCCAGATGCCTGTTCCCTCACATAAGTCCCCTTGCACCAACCGATCAGTGCCACATATTTGGTATTGTTTTATCTCTTCTCAAATATGCTTTCATATAATACAATTGAATTAATTAAACAAAATTCTCATTACTCTTAATGGGTATCCAAATCATTGTATTAACTATTATACTATTACTGCTAGAGGTGAAGTGTGTTTATGTCTTTGTCAGCAAATGTAATAGTATGTGCCAGGATCTGCCAGGCTGGACAAGTTTATTTCATAGGCATCCTGGTATAGAAGGAGGTTGTGACGGGATTCCCAGGGTGCAGCCTGGGTCTGTGGGACTGCAGTGCCCCCTTAACTCTTCACCCTGGGCTGTCTCACACAATGCTTTGCTAGTGACAAGCAGCAAACCCCTCCAGGCACTGTTATCACTCAGCAAAACCACATGTGGAGCCCACACCAAGCTAGATTGTATGAATGCTCCCAGAGCCACTCATGAATCACACAGAGAAAGGCATCAGCCAAATCCCCCCAGCTCCCAGCACTGTACCTCAGGAATATACCTGGCAAGTAGTGCAAGTTTATTAATTGGTTCACCACTTAATCAATGGAAAGTGGATGTACACCAGCCATTGTAAACCTGAACAGATTTGCCAAACAGTTCAGGCAAGCTCACTAGTAAAGATAAAAATAAAACCAGTTTATTGACTACAAAAGAGAGATCTTAAGTGATTATAAGTGATAGGCAAAAAGTCAGAGTGGTTACCAAAAGAAAAGAAAATATAAGCATGCAGTCTAAACTCTCAACCCTGTTAAACTGGGCAACATCTAGATTAAGCAGTTTTTCCTCACCCCACTGGATGTCGCAGTTTGAGTACACAGATTTCACCCTTGAAACCTGGGCCAGTCCCCTCTGTTGGAGTCTTCAGTCTTCTGAGTCTCCTCGTGTAGGCCAAAAGCCTAATGGGAAGAAATTGTCTCAAGTAAAATTATACCCCGTTTTGCTTATTTTGCTTTATATTCCATTTTGCTAGCTTTAAATTAGTAAGAAGAAATTGTAGCCTTGAATTAGTAAAGGAAAAAATTGTTCTAAGTTTATTCTTTACTAATTGTGTTAATTGTTTTTAAAAGAATAAAAGTTTTATGGCTCTAATTGCCTTATTTACTATTTGGTGTAAAAAAAGTATGGTAATTAACTAAAAAAAAAGTCAGCTGGGCCAAATAGTCAAAAAGGGAGTGGAAAAGTCGAGAGGCGCCAGCTTTCACCCAAATGGCAGATTGACAACCTGAAAGCAAAGGCATACACCCCAAAAACAAAATAAAAAGTAAAACCAAAAAAACAAAATAAGAAACAGCTTCAAATAACACCCAGTAACAACCCAAATAATGCTGATTAAAACAATCTTGAACAGCTCCGGTGTAACAGAGCAAAGTCCAAAAACTTGTATATAAACTTATTACTATAAGACAAGGGTGTAGTGCCATGGGACTTTGGGTTCGTTTTGCATCAACATCAGAGCTTCAAACCAAAGGTGCCAACTTCTGGCACCAGTGAGTGCTTGCATCCCCCCGGCCCCCTCCTGCTTCTGCCCCAGCCCTGGCCCCATTCCAACCCCTTCCCCAAAGTCTCTGCCACAACTCCGCCCCCTCCCTGCCCCTACTGGACCCCTTCCCCAAATCTCCACTGCATCCCCACTCCTCCCCCCCTCCCTCCCACAGCTTGTTACGCCACAAAACAGCTGTTTCACAGCAGCAAGCACGGAGTGAAGCAAGGACGGCGCGCTCAGGGGAGGAGGTGGAGGCAGAGGTGAGCTGGGGCAGGGAGGGTGGGGTGCTTGGCTGCCAGTGGGTGCAGAGCATCCACCAATTTTTCTCCATGGGTGCTCTAGCCATGCGACAGAGCCCAGCTCCCCTCTCCCTCATGCACAGTTTCAGCTGGCCAGTAGAACTGATCAAGCAATACTAAAAACTGGTAACTATAAGATCTAGCTGCAGAACCTTTTGGTGTGTGTGTGCTGTGACTGAATGCCTATGCTAACTGTTGTATCTTCCATAAATGTGGCATATTGCCTTTTCCCCTGAAAAAGATCTTGTGTGCTTCTTATAAGCATAACACTTGTTGCTTGCAGCATAGGTGGGGAGGGAGAAAAGGTGAAGCACGGGGCCACTGTATTCTGTTTTATACCCTTAGTCCATGTGCTTGGAGAACACAAGTCCAGGCATGTCTGGTGGGCATTGCTGAGTCCCCAGGCAAGACTGAGCAATTCCCCTGGTGTGGCCCTCTGCAAGTGAGTCATTGCATTGTAGCTCCCTTGCTGAACAATGGCTGGTGATGTCTGTTCAGCACCCACCCATGCGTTGGTTACCTCCCTTGTCATAGTTTCTGGAGAGCTAGTATCTGGGCACTTCCCAAACCCACAGCATATTTTAGTGAAAATC
This sequence comes from Chelonoidis abingdonii, assembly GCF_003597395.2. Lineage (NCBI taxonomy): Eukaryota > Metazoa > Chordata > Testudines > Testudinidae > Chelonoidis > Chelonoidis abingdonii. The sequence goes on from NC_133771.1 coordinate 203,518,341, forward strand.
ATACAACACAATTTTTAGAATTTTATATGCATTAATGATACACATATTTAGACAGAACAATGGGTTTCAGCAGATCATAACCTTTCCCACGAGACCTCACATGGCATGCTTATATGAAATATCACAGTTATATACAGATGATGAATATGGGGGTTAGAGGGCATTCCCCCGAGGTATAGAGTGTCACAGAGGTTATGTAGCCCAGCTAGATCCATCTACCTCTGTAACCAGTGTTTCTACCCTGTATCAACTCTTCATGCCAGATCCCAGCCAAAGGAGCTGGGCTGCACTCACAACAGATTATCAGTGGGAGGAAGAGTTCTCCCCTTCAGGCCGCAGAGCCATTCCCCTCACCTTACTGACAGAACTACCCCTCCATGCCTCTTGCACCAACACACCAGAAACAAAGGACTGCACAGGATTTGCTCAACGTTGGAGACTCTTGTCCAGCTCTCATGTTTCCCAAGGGCCTAACGAGCCTAGTTTTGCCAACCCCAAATGATCAACAATCATAAGTCAGGCTCACCAAAAATCATGGATTTTCTTTAAAAATCATGAGATTATGTAAAAATAATAGATTTGGTGTTCTTTTTATTTGCTTTCTGCTCTTTGAATCTTTAGGGTGCACTGGGGTCACATTTGGAAGCTTTCTCCACAGCCACAAAAGCTAGAAACCTACTTTTTCTGAAAGGATGAAGACTGAAATCATCACATATCCACTAGACTGCATAAGACTCATGACAAAATCATGAGTGTTGGTAGCACTGCAAGCCTCTCTCCCATCTACATGCTACTATGAGGGCACTACACCACACAAACAGCCCCAGTCCCACCTCTCCCTCTCTGCACAGCAGAATCATATAAATCCTGCTGCCAGGGGATCATCTGTAGAAACAGGAGCAAGATTTGTCCCATAGACCCTTTTTAGAGCAAATTTGAGTTAAAACTTGTATACCTACCTTTGCTTATCCTTTCCAATTCAGTAAATATGTATATAATGATATACATATAACTTATATGTAAATACATTCCTCCTGAACTGCTTTAAGACATGGGCTCTCTGTATTTGGCCCAGATGAAGGCCACACTGGCAGTTTTTCCAGGAGCCTCAGGGACATGACTCATACACGTGAAATTGAGCAGATTTAATACACAGTTGCTGCCCATGGAGACTAGGAAAAGGTACTGAAAGCTGGAACCTATAGAATCTAGACTATAGTCAGCACTTCTGTATTCTGGAGCAGAGTTGCTGCAAGCTGCATTATTGAACCCAGGGCCGGTGCAACCATTTAGGCGAACTAGGCGGTTGCCTAGGGTGCCAAGATTTGGGGGCGCCAAAAAGCGGCGCCCCCCCCCAAATTTTTAAATGGTCTCAGCGGCCGCTGCGTAGTCTGAGTTGCCGGCAGCCCGGCAGCTTAGGGCGCCCCCGCAGTCAGCGCGCAGCTGCAGCAGCCCGGCAGCTTAGGGCGCCCCCGGGGTCAGNGTCTGGTCCCTCTTAATCCCAAGAGCGAACTACCCCCCAAAAAAGAGCACAAACAAAAGACTTCCCTCCACCAAGATTTGAAAGTATCTTGTCCCCCTATTGGTCCTCTGGTCAGGTGTCAGCCAGGTTTACTGAGCTTCTTAACCCTTAAAAGGTTAAAGAGACATTAACCCTTAACTATCTGTTTATGACATGGCACCTCTCCCCCAACCCCTCCCCCGAACCTGCCAAGGCCGGGGGACAGGCCCCCAACCCTGACCCAGTCTGGCCTGAACCTGCTGCAGCCAGGGGAGAGGCGCCTCTCCCCCTTAGCTCTGGTGCTGCTACGGGCAGAGAGAGCTACAGGGGTGTCCTCTCTCCCCACCGTAGCCCCGGGGAGCCCCACTGCATCCCAAACCTCTCATCTCCAGCCCCAACCCAGAGCCCACACTCCCTGCTGGAGCCCTCACCTCCCCTGCATCTCAACCCTCTGCCCCAGCCAGAGCCCTCATCCCCCCGCACCACAGCCCTCTGCCCCAGCCTGGATCCCCTCATTCCCAGCCCCACCCCAGAACCCACACCCCCAGCCGGAGCCCTCACCCCCCTGCACCCCAACCCTCTGCTGCAGCCTGAGCCCCCTCCCACACTCCGAACCCCTTGGCCCCACCCCGCCATATAAATTTTATGTGCACCAATATGGAGGTGATGTGTCACACATCACCTCCGTATTGGTGCACATAACAAAATTCATTCTGCACATGGGTGGGAAAAATTAGAGGGAACTCTCATCTGGATGAGTCCATGGAGAAAAGGTCCATCATAGCTGTTAGCAAAGATGGTCAGACATGCAACCCCTGTCAGAAGCCAGGAGTGGAAGACAAGGGTGGATCACTGCATAGTAGCCCTCTTCTGTACATCCTCACCTCCCAAAGTTCTGGTATGGACCACTACTAGGGAGAGGATACCAGGCAAGATGGATCATGGTCTGACCTAGTATGGCAACTTTTATGCTCTTATGCCAATACAAGGCAAGAAATATATAGCAAAGGCTGAAACTTAGATATCATATTACACCATGGATAGCAGTGCCTGAGGAATACAACTGATATGGTCTGGGCCGGTGCAACCATTTAGGCGAACTAGGTGGTTGCCTAGGGCACCAAGATTTGGAGGCGCCAAAAAGCAGCGCCCCCCCCAAAATTTTTAAATGGTTGCAGCGGCCGCTGCATAGTCTGAGCTGTCGGCAGCCTGCCAGCTTAGGGTGCCCCCGGGGTCAGTGCGCAGCCGCAGCAGCCCAGGAGCTTAGGGCGCCCCGGGGTCAGCGCGCAGCCGCAGCAGCCCAGCAGCCCGGGGCGCTCCCGGGTCAGGGAGCTGCGGCGGCGGCCCAGCAGCCCGGGGCATCCCCCAGGTCAGGGAGCCACGGCGGCGAAATATCCTTGCACCGGCCCTGATTGAACCCTATGTGAAGGCCACCCCAGGTCTGGCCTTTTCTTAGCTTATTTTGTAGTCTCTTCTTCACTTTCTTGATCTTTAGTCTGTCAAACTCTGAAATAGTTATGTGCCATTCACTTTCTGACACCACTGAGAATTATGTATACCTCAGTAATGGCCCCTGTTAATTTTTTTCTAAAGAAAACAAACCTGGAGTTCCTATATACTTTGCATAGACAATAACTCTTGCTTATTGTCTTCTGTACATTTTCAATTCTTCAGTACCCTTCCTGTGTGATCTCATCAGCTTTTTGTGCAGTGTTATCATGATCTCATAATATATCCGGCAGAATTAATGGAGTTAACTGTACCTTTTTGCCCCCTAAATTGTTACCAAGTAGCCCAAGTGCTAATGTAATTTAGGCTGCCCTTCAGGAATAATGATTTTTATGTGATATCATCAGGAGCATCTCACTTTTTCTCATTGATTTAATACTTTTTTTAAACTGTTCCCTTAAGTTTCTAATATGGTCTCTCTTATTTGTAACATACTACTATTTTTTATGATCTCAGTGATCACTACTTTGACTATCACAGATGCTTCACAGAGAGACTCAAAAGAGACCAGGCAGGTGTTAAGACAAGGTAAAGTGACGAAGTGACCTAGTGGCTAGAATTTGGAGAGAAAGTTCCAGATATATGTGGTATCATAAGTAGAAAAGTGGCAGCCTCCCTGCAGCTATGAAGTCACAAGAAGAAGCCCAGTTTGTGTGAGCAGACAGGGGAGTTGCTGGACATGGGGTAAGAGAAATGGAGCAAGTGCCCAGAGAGATTTCTCACTCACACACACTAATTCTACACCAAACTACAGTTGGCAATTTGAATTTGTAACCTTCTGGCTAACCTGCTATATAGCATATCTTTTCTTGCAAGCCTTTGAGGAGGTTGTCGTTTCAAAGATAGAGAGGTTGAAGATTGAAGGACAATTTAGGAAGGGTCTTATGAGATGGTTGCATACAGTGCCTTTTATTTTCCTCCCATGGAAGAGTTTAATAGGAAAATGTACAATTGAAAGTATGATTAATGAAAGTATCATACTGAAAATATTTAAGATCTTCTAACTGTGTTTCTAAATTTTTGGAGGAGACTTGAACTCTTAATAGGTGCTAGAGAAATTATAAAAATATAATACAGCAATCTCCAAAGCTTATATAGGAAGTCAGTCTCTCCTAAACTTGTATATTTTCCTTAAAGAGAATGCCCAATTAACTTTGGATCTACAACATCAGTTACCCATACAATATATTATTAACAGAGTTATACTTCCTAGGAACAGATATATTAAGAATTCTTGGGGTTCATAGATCAAATCTGAGACCTTCCTGGAAACCTATCTAGAGAAAATTACCCATCAGATGTGATAAGGCCCTATGGATGTGTGAAACCATAAGTACATGAGTGAACTTATACCCATATGAATAAAATTACTCATGTACATAAGTGTTTGCAGGACCTTAAATCTTTGAGAGGTGTGAGATGGTGCAGGAGAAGAGAAACCATCTAATACTGAAAGAACAGGCAAGTGCACTATTAAAATGTTTTTATATTGACCATAAAGCTTTTATCCAATCAGGCATTTTAAGTCTCCTAGACTATCTGGGTTTGTTAAATATTTCTAATTCAGCTGTAAATGAAAATATTACACCCAATTTATATATCTATAGACCAGGACTACTGCACCTTGGTATGTCCATCTTAATGCATAAATCATTTAAAAGGCTTGTAAGTTATTTTTAACTGAGTTTATCATTATAAGTTGTCATCAAATAATATAATTTGGTTACTCAAGGTTAACAAATCGGAGATACAATCTAATCTCCTTGGGAAAATATTAGCATGTTAAATTTTCACAGTCAGAAAATACTGTGAGATAATTGCTTGGGAGTCCCTAAATGCAGCATTAGCTGTAGCTTCATACATATACATTTTGTAAGTTTCCCTACCAGGTTCTCTGTAGACTATACAGCACCGCAGGCAGAGAAGTACCTTTTCCAAATGTCATTAGTGCAACAGTGAAAACAGCATTCTAATGCCTATGCTGTGGAAGTGCAGGCTGAATTCCTTCTGGTGATCAATCATTAAGCACTTTCAATAGATAAACCAACATTCCTTACAAACCAAAGCTCTTCATACAATATATTGTTGGCATTCATATCCACTAGAAGAAATACAAAGAGAAATCAATTCATGTAGTGCTTCTTCCAGTTAAACATAGAATACTAATAATATAGAATAAAGCCAATCTTCCTACATCAGTACAAGAGTAGCTCAAAGAACTTGGGCATGATGCTGCCATCCTTTCACAGATGAGAAGCCTCCCTGACAGGACTGGGCCATTTGAAAACACATTTGGAATGGAAAAGGTGTATTATACACCTAAAAGTAAAGACCTGGATTCTAAGAAGTAATTAATATCCCACTGTACATATCTAGGGGAGTGAGTGTGGTTCTCTCTTCCTAGAACCACGTCTACACCACCCCTGGCCACAGCATAATTTAAAACAAAGTTCAGGGCATGCTTCTATGACCTTCACAAGTCAGTATGCCAGCCTTGCTCTATCCTCACTTGCACACTTTTGACATACCTGGTGTGGGAGCTGGCTATGCTGAGGAACACCAAATAGGGAGCCCCACACATCCAGGGAATTCCCAGCTTGGGAGATCTGCTGAGAATATGGCTTCTTTGTACCAATGAATTCAATTCCCTCCTGTGATTCAACAGTTCATATGGTCGTTTGCATTTTGTCTCTTTCTGCATAGTTTTAGGATTCTTCTCATTGACTCTTCACATGGGCTCAGAACTCTGTTGGTGCTAGAGAGAGGCAATCAAGAGGAAATTGCGTTAGTTTTTCCATTTCCTCAATAGCATTTTACTGGGGCAACTAATTGACTGGTAATGCAGGTTTAGGCTTTAATTTTTAATTGTTAAAGGTTTTGGGGGCTTGGGAAAGGGTCATTCAGCCCCTTAGAAGTCCAGCCATATTATGATAATTGCAAGCACTGTGAATGTGCCTCTGTCTAATGGCAGAATTTTTCCAATATTCAACTGCTGCACACAGAGACAAACTGTAATCACAATTGCTACAAATTACTGCTATTCTTCTCTGACCTGAGTTCTGCAATTCAACAAAAGAGAGAGATCCTTAACGTATATAAAGCTTGATGATGGCATCTCTACCTCTTTGTTCCTGGATCATCCATGCTATCAAAATGTTTCAGTTTGGAACACAACAAGTATATCAAACATTCTGGCAAAGACTGAGGAGAAAGACAAGTCAATGATGCTGAGAAAAAAGTATCAGAGATAGATTAGTTTGTCTGATAGCCATTTTTTATGCTTTGTTTTTTAACACAAGAGCCCTTCCATGCATATTGAATTTACTTATAGTATGAATAAACTTCTTCTGTCTAGTACTGTTCTGTAAAGGGTGCAGTTTTAGGAAAAACAGTGATCACTTATATCTGGCACCTATCCATTAACTGCCCACAAATAGCCTTTGGACACTTATCTTGCTGCACATTTTGCTTCCTGATTATTTTATACTTGAATGTGTCCTTATGGAAATAATACATAGATCATTTGCTGTGCTTCTCATTTTTGCAATCGGCTTTTTCTTCAAGAACCACGCAGCATAGATTTCAGATTGTGTCTCATTGTCATCTGATGTTTACAATCTAAACAAAGTAGGGAAAAAAACCTCCCTCTGGAATGTATATCCACACTGACAGTGTTCAGAAGTTGTGCTTAATACCTGCCAGGGGATCTGGCACAAGCACTACGTCAGCTAGCAGTAATTTGAAACAAAATCCTATCCTCCCTGGTGCACCAAACCATACTAGTTACAACAGACATTGACAACTGCTGTTGAACACAATTTTTCTTAACGGCAGATGATGTTTGACATCTGTTTTTAACATAGCCACACTTTGCACATTGTGGTTTTCCAGTGTATGATAATCCCTGAACCAATGCAGGCCTTAGGTTATATAATTACATTGGATGTACTGAATACAACTCCTCTCCAGAGTCTTTGCAAAATATATAGCAAAAGCATACTTTGAATCTTTCAGACATTCATCATCCAGCATTTTTCCAATTCCAATATCTATGTGGGTCTCTCAGTGATCAGACCTCACACCACCGAGACTATCAGCGTTACTTCTTACCCTGATACCAGTGGGGTGCATACCTGCGATGACTTTGATTGGGTTGTATATGTAACTGGCCAGATCTTGGCCTGTTTTGCCTTCTTTGTGCAACATTGACAGCACAAAGAAGACAGAAAGCCAGTTTAACTATCTTGCTGGGGCTTCCTTGGTATAAGGAAATTCCCAGGGAGTGTTATGAGCTGGCACACCTCCACCAGCCTTGACATAGAGGGAGTAGCCAGAGCACTGCTGTGTTCCAGCAATCCCTGGCTGTCGGAATAGCCTCAGAGAGTGTGTCTACGCCACAAAGAAAAACCTGTGGTGGCAGACCCATGCCAGCTGACTTGGGCTTGTGGGGCTTGGGCTGTGGGACTGTTTCACTGCTGTGTAGACTTCCAGGCTCAGGCTGAAGCCTGAGCTCTCAGACCCTGCAGGGTGGGAGGTTCCCAGAGCTTGAGCTCTAGCCTGAGCCTGGAAGTCTACATAGCAATGAAACAGCCCCACAGGCCAATTCCCATAAGTCTGAATCGGCTGGCACAGGCCAGCCACAGGTTTTTCTTTGCTATGTAGACATACCCTTAGGGACCATTGTATCTGGTGCTACTCAGAACTACTCAGTCCTGGGATCTGGCTCTGACACTAAGCATCCCTGTATTCACACCCGACACACTATTGTAATAATCTTTGTACAAAATATACCTTGTGAGGTATCATTTGAAAACTAATAACTCACTGATCTTGTGTGATGTATGTATGCGAAGTGTATTAAGAGTTAAGATATATGCTGAAATGATTACTACAATGTGTTTAAATCAGGCATGCCCAGGGGTTGGTAAGCAGGTCTACCCCAGACAAGGAATGTGTTTTCCACACCTGGGAGTTACTTCCAAAGTACTTTGAAAGACAATGAAAATGTATTTACATATCAACCCATCAAGAAACAAGAGGTGGAGGCAAACCTCACACTAACAAGCAGGGGAGAAGACAGCATGGTGTCTACAACCAGCAGGAGAGAAAAGCTTGGTCTGAGTTTTACTTTTCAAAGAATGCATTGCAAAGGTTTGCTTGTCTATGAAGACAGAGGGCAGAATCTCAAGTGATAAGCAATTGAATCAACTGATTGTATATAATATTACTGCAGGGGTTCTCAGACTTTTGTACTGGTGACCATGGGAGGCAAGTTTGTAGAAATTTTGGTGGTGCCCAGAACCCGCCCCCCCAACTCCGCTCCCTCAAACTCCGCCTCCACCTGTCTAAGGCTCTGGGTGGGGTTTTGGGGGGAGGTCTGGGGTGCAGGTCCTGGGCTGGGGATTAGGGTGCAGGAGGGGTGCAGGTTTTGGGAAGGAGTTTGGGTGCTGGGTGCAGGCTCTGGGCTGGGGCACGGGGTGGGTGTGTAGGAGGGGGTGAGAGCTGCAGGCTTTGGGATGGAGTTTGGGTGCAGGCTCTGGGCTGGTGGTCGGGGTGTAGGAAGGGGTGAGGGGTGCAGGCTCTGGGCTGGTGGTTGGGTGCTGGGTGCAGGCTCTGGGCTGAGGGCAGGGGTGGTGTGCAGGAGGGGGTGAGGGGTGCAGGCTTTGACGGAGTTTGGGTGCAGGCTCGGCTGGGGGTGGGGTGTAGGAAGGGGGAGGTGGTGCACGCTGGGGCAGAGGATCAGGCTGCAGGGGAATGAGGGTTGGGGCTGAGGATGAGGGGTTCGTGGCTCAGGCTGGGGCAGGGGATTAGGCTCAGGGCTGGGGGCAGAGGATTAGGGTGCAGGGGGATGGGCTCTGGCTGGGGCTGAGGATTCGGATGATTGCATGGGGGATGAGGGCTCTGGGGGATGAGGATTAGGGTGCAGGGGGATGAGGGCTCTGGCTGGGGATGAGGATCAGGGTGCAGGGGGATGAGGGCTCTGGCTGGGGATGAGGATTAGGGTGCAGAGGGATGAGGGCTCTGTCTGGGGATGAGGATTAGGGTGCAGAGGGATGAGGGCTCTGGCTGGGGATGAGGATTAGGGTGCAGAGGGATGAGGGTTCTGGCTGGGGATGATGATTAGGGTGCGGGGGATGAGGGCTCTGGCTGGGGATGATGATTAGGGTGTGGAGGATGAGGGCTCTGGCTGTGGCTGAGGATTAGGGTGCAGGGGGATGAGGGCTCTGGAAAGCCTAAAGAGGGCTGGGAAGCCCAGAGGAAGGGAAGAAGAATATGAGGTCATCCTTCTGCTTGAAACAAGTTAATTTGACTTAGGAAGAAATGAAACCAAAGATAGAACCATCTTTGGCATCCATCACTAGAATCATAGAATATCAGAGTTGGAAGAGACCTCAGTAAGTCATCTAATTCAACCTCCTGCTCAAAGCAGGACCAGTCCCCAGACAGATTTTTGCCCCAGATCCCTAAATGGCCCCCTCAGGGTTGAACTCACAACCCTGGGTTTAGCAGGCCGATGCTCAAACCACTGAGCTATCCCTCCCCCCGACAGACACAAGGGAACTGAACTCTTACAAGCTGAGAAAGATGGGTCCTTCAACCAAGGCAGGGGGTAGGCCTGAAGTCTCTGGAGCTGAATATAGATGGGAAACCTGCTTAGGCAAAGATCTTTCACTTAAGACGACAAAGGAAGCAGGGCCGGCTCCAGGCACCAGCATTCCAAACAGGTGCTTGGGGCGGCAATCTGCAAGGGGCAACAGTCCGTGTGTTTTTGTGGCCCCAAGCAGCGCACCGAATTGCCAATGCAGACGGTGGGGGCAGTCTGTGTGCTGTTAGGGCGGCATGTGCATTTCCGCAGCTGCGGCAATTCGGCAGCAGCTTCTGTCTTCAGCTGCCCGCAGCAGCAATTCGGCGCGCTGCTTGGGGTGGCAAAAACAGTAGAGCCAGCACTTTGTACTTTTGTGGAAGGTCCTGACTATGGGAAAGTCAGCCCTGGCTGGGAAAAAGAATGACTGGTGAGAGAAGCCATCCCAAACAAAGCCTGTATCTTGATACATTCAGTTTTCCATTTTTAGATGCGTTTTCACTTTTGTTTTACTTGTAACCCTTTCTAACTTTATTCTTTTTACTAGGCATCATTTAACCTATGTCTTATAGTTAATAAATTGGTTTTATTCTTACTATAAACCAATTCAGTGCTGTGTTTAAGGGAAAGGTTTGTAATGGGGTCTACAAACCTTATATTGAACATAGACAGAAGAGGGAGGAGAGCCTCTTTTGTTTACCAGCAAGCAACTTGACCAAACCCCCATGCAGCTACACAGCTGCTAATCAGGGTGGCAGGCACCCACAGCTGCAGCCAACAGGAAAAAACATGGCCTGCTATAAAGAGGAGAGTACAGAGATGGAAAGGGAGCCAGAAAAGCCTAAAAGAGCAAAGGGGCCATACCCCTGCACTAGACTGCTTCCACAAATACAACCAAGAGACTGAGTCTGACTGCTAGGCTCAATTAGAAGTGATCGGTGACAAACTAAGGAGGACCAGTGAGAAGCAGCAGGTGCCCTGGAAAAGACCACACTAGGAGCCAGACAACATTATACCAAAAGTGGGGTTTGTGCAGCTGACGATCCCTGCAAAAAAGGCAAATCAAAAACAAAACAAAACCTCTTCTCTCTTCTTCTGTATATACTACAGAACTATGGAGGGGGTGAATCAGCTCCTGCAATGGCTGGCAGACTCACAAGCCCAACAACAACTGAGACAACAGCAGCAGGCAAACAGAGGCAGCCCATCAGCACCAGCTGTTACAATAGGTGGCAGAACTAGTAGCAGCCACTCTGCCTCAAAGTCCTGTAACTATGGGAAACGCGTCCCCCTTAATTCAGGGAGGTTTTTCAGCCCTGACGCTCCCCAAGATGACAAAAGGTGATGACCCAGAATCATTCCTCATAACCTTTGAGAGGGTAGCCACAGCTTCACACTGGCCACTTGCCAAGTGGGCAATCTCTCTTGCCCCACTCCTCATTAGGGAAGCCCAAGCCGCGTACCGGGAACTGGACAACACAGCAGCCAAGAACTGCGAGCAGGTGAAGGCATCCATATTGGACAGGATAGGCCTAGATGAAGAGGCCTACTGCCAGCGTTTTCATCACAAGTGCTACCTTCCCCTCACCCCCTTCCCAGGTAGTCCTAGACGGTCACTCAAAAGTTTAAGGACTTCTGCTGGTGATGGTCAAAATTAGAGTCTCAAACAGAACCCTAGACAGCCAAACTCATAGTCCTGGAATAGTTAATACAGATTCTTCCACCCACTGACCAAGACTAGGTTTGTAGACATCAACCAGTATCCCTACCAAAGGTCACTGGCCTCGTGGAGGACTATAAAGCTGCTCAAGCCATTTGGGGACCCTCTGTGGAGGAAATAATGGCTCCAGATACACTGGAGAAGGAAATACTAAAGTTTGAGAACTGCTGAGCTATAGCAAGGATTGGGACTCCCATCTAGACAAGGTAGCCACCGTTCTCGGATCACTAACAGAAACTAGGTTAATGGCAAACCCCACTAAGTGTGCAATAGGGAAGGAAGAAGCCCACTAACTGGGACACAGAGTTAGCAGAGGACAAGTCCGCTCATTGGTGGATAAGGTTCATGCCTTACAAGCATATGAGACCCACACAACCAAAAGACAAGTGCATGCTTTCCTAGGCTTAGCTGGCTACTACCATCAATTTATACCTCATTTCGTGATGATAGCAGCTCCGCTAACTGATTTGACTAAGGATGCCACCCCAGGATGGATACCGTGGACCGAGAAAGGACCTTCCAAAAACTCAAGACCATATTCTGCACACATCCCGTGCTATATAGACTGAACTTTGAAAAGGAATTCATATTATAAATGGATGCACTGGAGGTAGGAGTAAGGGCAGTCCTTTCTCAAGAAGCAGATGTGGAAGAACACTCAATAGTATGCATCAGCTGGAAACTCTTCCCCTGTGAGAAAGTATATTCAGTGATAGAAAAAGAGTGTTTAGCTGCTAAATGGGTAATAGAGAGCCTGCAGTACTACCTCTCAGGAAACAAGTTCATGCTAGTTACTGATCATGTGACTGTGCATTGGCAAAATGTGATGAAAAAGACAAACCCAAGGATTATGAGATAGTACTTGTGGCTACAATCATACGCCTTTCGGACACAATACCAAGCAGGACATTTGCATTGTATTGCCTATTTTCTGTCCAGGGAAGTATTGTGTGCCAGCCAAGGCCAGGCCTTGGCCTGGGGTCTACAAATGCCATACTGAGCACAGACAGAAGGGGGAGGAAAGCCTCCCCTGTTTATAGGCAAGCAGCTTGATCACACCCCTATACAGCTGTCACAGCTGCCAATCATGGAGATAGGCACTCACATCTGCAGCCAATAGAGGAAATGAAGCCTGCTATAAAGGAGAGAGTACAGAGAAGGAAGGGGGGTGGGGGAAGGGGGCAGAGAAATCCCTGGGAGAACAAAAGGGCAACACCCTCGCACCAGGCTGCCTCTACAAACACCTGAGAGCTTGAAGCTGCTTGCTAGACATTTAGAAATGAGGGTCCAAGAACCGCTGGGGACAAACTCGGAGCAGCAGGTGTCCCTCAAAAGACCACACCAGGAGCTGGTGACATGGTATATTTATCCCGATGAAACAGTTGTGATGTGTTTTTATATCTTCACAAGAACAAATGAACCATATTATTTCTCTGAACAGTACAGGAGAGGACTGGATATTGCAGAGCACATGGTTTGGGGGAAATTTGGGATTGGTAGTGTGTTGGGGTCATCTTTCTGGTTGTAACCAATGCTGGTGGAAGCCATAGTGGGGTTGTGGGTCTGTAGGCAGGCTGTTCGGATCAGAGCTATTGAATTTCTAAGCACACAGATACTCAGGGTGTGACTTGCATGCTTGTAGACTGATTGTGAGTAGCTGAGGCTGGGAGCTCCTGCAGCAAAGCATTGTAAGACACCCATTGTTACAGGGCAAGTGATAATACAACCCCTTCCTGGTCTGGATTGCATTTCTGAACCCCAACGGGACCATCACACTGGCTTACTAAAGTTATTTGATAGACACAAAGAAATGTTGGGAATAAGAATTTCTGTGTTCTCTTCCTGTCTGTGGGAGGAGAGAGTGATCTAATAGTTAGAACAATGGTTACAGCCAAGCATGTTAATGACACATTAATTCTAACAGGCACAGTCACTAAGTGAATGAGACTTGGGTCTATTCCAAGATCTGCCAAAAATGACCTTGTGCAACTTCTCTGTTATCTTATCTGCAAAATGAGAGGGTAATGACACTTGCCTGTCTTCTGAGGTAGGGCTATGAAGTTTTGTTCAGTGATAAGGTTTCTGAAGTGCACAGATTCACTAATACCATCAACTGAAGAGATAAGACTTGAGCTTATGCTTGTGGTGATTCCTAGCCAGTTTACCTTTCCCCAGACTAAAGGGCACCTCAATAAGATTTGGAAGCATACACTGTACAGTTGGAACATTCAGAACATTAAAGGACAAGTGTTAAATAAATTCTCCTGTGTATGTGCAAATGTTGTTTTTCAGAGGTTTATAACTGACTCAAGTCTGTATGGATTTTCATGGTGCAGCAAGAGATACTCTTAACCCAAGACTATCCCATTGCAACATTTCAGGTTCCTGCTCCAAACTCCTAATGTGGTAGAGCTGTTCAGTTAACAGCCTATTTTGGTTTGGTTTTGTGAACATTGACAAAACTACTGATTTTTCCTAACCTCATTATTGGAAATCGTTGAATTGTTTCTGATTAAACTCCCCGCCCGACACACACACACATAAATGTTCAACCTGAAGCAGAATCATGGAACCAAGCATGAAAAAATTTGGCCCAAAGAATTAAAATTTGGCAAAGTTAAATGCAACCGCAAAAAGGGGCTACAATGGAAATTGTCAAGTAACCTTAATATTATGTATCACTGCATGTCCACCTACAACACCAGACACAGTTACCCTCTTCACCCGCCTCAGAATCATCAGGCATTTCTCACTATATACTAGCATCGCATTCAGTGAGACTAAAACAAAACTCCAGAGTAGCATAACGCCACTGTTAGAAAAGCAGTAATGTAGTTTACTGATTGTCCAAGAAGAGCCAAGAACAGCTTAAATTCTTTAGCTAGTGGTCTTAACAATGAAGGACGCAGACAATTACTATGCATGTCACTCAACTGATTGTTTCTGTGTAAAGGCAACTCAACAAATTATTGCTGTCCCATAAAGAATGACAATAATATCTATTTGGAAAAAAAATCCATAACAAGATGTAGACTAATGCTAGATAAATTTGATTTTTATAGATGAAGTCTTGGTGGAAAATCAAGATTTTATTAGAGACATGGACAATCACATTACACTTTTATATTATATAAAGAATTCACTATTGAATCAAGAAAATAGATCACAGGAAAATTTTCCTCCATAACACCCATCAACTCTAAGTGCATATCCCATAGCTTCTCTAGTACTTCATCCTGTAATCTAATAGCTAGATACTGTCTTAATTCCTGTGTTTATTCATAGAAAATCTGAAAAAATAGATAAGGAACCATTAAAACTAGTGAAAAAGCTCATAGCTTTGTAAATGGTGGCTCTAAGTAAATTTCTTGAGGAATGTGGAAAAAAGGAAGCAGATCTGCCATGCATCTGGAATGGCAAAACATTACTTCACTTCTGTGGATTTAATAAAATCTGACTTTCCATCAAGCTTTAATTTAGGAAAACCATAATTTTTCAAGACCTCAAGGCTCATAACAAACTGGTACACCGTCTATAAAAACAGCTACAACAGACTTAGGATCAAATTGCCTGAAGACTGTGAGCCTGATTTTGAAATGATGAATAAGTGAATGAAGAAAATTACTTCCAAACGTGGACAGGGAAAGGTCTCCCCCACCACTTCCAACCAAAAGCAAGATAAATCAAGCACTCTGTACATCTTACATGCAGATGCACTAAATACAAAGTGATGCTATGGAGAAGATGTGTAATCTGGATCTGTCAACTGATGTAGATTAAGACTAAATGGTGTCCAGATCCCCCCCAGTTTCAGGATGCCATCTTGTAATTTCCCACAAGAGCAGAGAAAAATGTTGCCAGGTCTTTGAACTGAGCTCAGTGGTACCTGTTTTATGGCAGAGGGAGCTAGGCAAACCCTGTTCTCTACACAAAAGAATGCAGAGGTGACTCTCTCATATATTTTAAAGTGTTCCCCCAAACCTATTTATTTCCATTTAGCTACGTAATAATACCATTGACTTTATATATAAAGTACTAAATTCTAGGACCAGATCCGTAGCTGATATGAAGGCAAAGCTCCATTGACTTCAACTTCAACTGAAGTTAGGCTCCCCACTAGGCGTTAACTCGACCAGCTAGCACATGTTAAAATATACACTGCATTCTTTACATGACACTCTTACAAGGTATTAGTTAAAACATGTTAGCTAACTCCTTTTTCTAACATCACATCTTTAAATCCTTATCATCCTCCATCTCCCCTTGTTACATTTTCAAACAAGCACCTTTTGCTTTATCTCATGTGACCCCTCTTGCTTGGGAGAAGCTCCCAATAAACATCCACAAAACAAATTCATTATCTTCCTTCAAAACCCTCTTACGACTCTACTTTGCTGTGACAACAGTGAGGCTGCAGGTGTGCATAGACCACAGCCTGTCATGCTGACCAACATTGTTTCATTATTTGCTTATACCTGTTGATCAGTCTGCATCTATCTGTTGTCTCTTGTCTTACACTTAATCAACACTGAAAAGTTATATTGGCATAGCTACACTGATCGGGGTGGGGGGAAACACATCCCTGACCAAGGTAGCTATGCTAATATAATCCTCAGTATAGACCCAGCAAAGTTGATGGAAGAGGGCTTCAGTTGACATAGCTAACTTTGTTTGGTAAGATGATATTCCTATACCAATAGAAAAACCCTTCTGTCAATGTAACTGCAGGACTATGCTGGAGTAGTCTCCACAATGGAGACATACCTTAGATCAGTAGTTTTCAAACTTTTTAGGCTGTGTATCCTCCTCCAAATAATGTCGTCTACCACATACTTCCATCTCAGATCGGCAGAGGTGACATCTTGTGGGGAGATGCAGGGTTGCAGGCCCCCCTTAGATTTCTGGCTTCCGTTTAGCAACAGCTTCCAGAAGTTTTCAAACTGTAGGGTGTGCCTCCCCAAGGGGGCATGGAGGAATGTTCAGGAGGGCAGCAGCGATGCCAGGCAGCTTGGGCCAGCCCTGTATGGTGGGGCTGTGGGAGGGAGTGCCACCTCCGCCTTCCCCTGACTCACCTCAGTGGGCCACCCAGCCTGTTTGGGTTGGGGAGAGTGCAACTAAACATTGTATTCAAAGGGGGAGGGCTCAGCTCAAAAAGTTTGAAAACAACTTTTTAAACTGAGTCCCTCGCCCCCTTTGAGTTACAATTTTTGGTTGCACCCTGTGACACTCCCCTGGTATTATTTGGACCAGTGATCTGCTAGGTAACTCCAATCCTCGACTCTGGGAGCCAGCCTTACCCTGCTCTGCTGTGAGAACCCCCACTCCTGGGCTGTTCATGCACAGCCTCAGGCATGTAAGCTGCTCCTTGGATTGTGCAACCAACTGACACTAGCCAATATCTCTGGTCCCAGACACAACCCTAGGTACCTCCGTCTTGCAGTGCCCAGTTATGCCCAATGGATGCTGCAAGCTTATATGAGTTCATCAATTTAATAAAGAAATTGGTATGTACTAGGGCTTGTTATCCCAAGGGGAGTCTCTGACACTCTTCAAACTAAACACACTGCTTCAGGTAGAATAAACAAACAGATTTATTAACTACAAAGGTAGATTTTAAGTGATATTAAGTGATAGGCAAAAAGTCAGAGTGATTACCAAAATCAAATAAAATATAATCACACAGTCTAAACTCTCAACCCTATTAGACTGGGTAACATCTAGATTAAGCAGTATTTATCACCCCACTGGATATTGCAGTCCTTAATATACAGGTTTGTTTCTTAGATCTGCACCAATCTCCTCTGTTGGAGTCTCATCTTAGTTGCTTGCAGTGAAGGTGAGGACAGGAGAAGGGCACAGTATGTGTCCACTCTGTCTGTTTTATACCCTCAGTCCATGTGCTTGGGGAGTACAAGCTGAGGCATGTCTGCGGGGCATTGCTGAGTCTCTCCAAGCAAGGCCGAGCAATTCCCCTGGTGTGGCCTCATGTGGGTGAGTCATTGCATTGTAGCTCCCTTGCTGGACAATGGCTGTTGATGGGTTGTTGGTGACTTTCCTTGCTGTTGCCTCTGGGGAGCTAATATCTGGCTGATTCCCCAACTCACAGCATGTTTTAGCGACCACCATACAACACAAGTCTCATCACTTCATATGCATTAATGACACACATATATAGATAGAGAAATGAGTTTCAGCAGATCACAACCTTTCCCCGATACCTTACATGGCATGTTTTATATGTAAAATCACAATTATATGAAAATGAGGAATATCAGGGTTACAGTATGCTCCACCAAGGTATAGTATGTCACACACCGCTCCCCCAAATTCAGACAGGCTGGGGTGGAGGTCATGCTCCCTCCCCGAGTCCCCACCCTGTGGGAGCCGCCTGGCATCACCACTCGCCCCTCGAATGTTCCTCCGCACCCCGCTGGGGGTGTGCCCCACAGTTTGAAAACTTCTTATTCTGAGTCGCACAGCAGGAAGGAAACGTACACCAATGCGGCTGCAGTTTTAATTGAAAGGCAATTAAATGTTGATTAGATTGCCAAGTCTTATTAAATAAAATGCGTTGTCTGCCATTACAAGATTTTTCTCCCATCCCCCCCCCGATGAGAGCTCACACACACCAGTTTGTAACCCACTGCCTTAGATTGTAAGTTTCATGGGGGAGTAATTGTCTGTTTGTTCTGCCTTTGTCCAGTGACTAGCACAATAGGGTCTGATCCATGGCTGGGAGTCCTAAGCGCTATGATAATGCAAATAAGAAATAATAATAATTGTAAAAGATAATCCCTATGAGAAGAGGCACCGTGTAAACCCAGCCTTACCCAGAGCCCTCCTTCAATGGAACAAGATAATGTGCCACCAGGGCCGGCGCTACCATTTAGGTGACCTAGGCAATGGCCTAGGGCACCAGAATTTGGGGGGGGGGGGCGCTATTTTGCCAAGGGGGGTGGCACGCGGGTCCAGTGGACCTACCGCAGTCATGCTGGTGGATGGTCCGCTGCTGGAAAGGCTCCGGTGGAGCTGCCGCAGTCATTTTGGTGGACGGTCCGCTGCTGGAAAAGCTCCGGTGGAGCTGCCGCAGTCATTTCGGCGGACGGTGCGCTGGTCTAAAGGCTCCGGCGGACCTACCGCAGTCATGCCTGCGGCAGGTCCACCGGAGCCTTTAGACCAGCAGACCGCCCGCCTTTATGACTGCGGCAGCTCCACTGGAGCCTTTCCAGCAGCGGACCGTCCGCCAGCATGACTGCGGTAGGTCCACCGGACCCAGGGGGGGGCGGCGAAATGGCCGTCCGCCTAGGGCGTCAGAAACCCTGGTGCCGCTCCTGTGTGCCACTTTTATCAGCTTA
Organism: Chelonoidis abingdonii; assembly: GCF_003597395.2. Taxonomy (NCBI): domain Eukaryota; kingdom Metazoa; phylum Chordata; order Testudines; family Testudinidae; genus Chelonoidis; species Chelonoidis abingdonii. The sequence continues at coordinate 203,537,009 of NC_133771.1, forward strand.
TGGGAGAGAGCCAGCAGTGTTTACATGCAATTTTGAGTTAAATTAACCAGTGCAGGAAAGTAAAATAATGCCAGAGCACTATGAGAGCTGCTCGTTGGCTGGCCCAAATGGTTGTTTAACTGGCTGTCAAGGTGTTTCTTGTCCTCTTGGTTGGGGGCTTTGTGGTATAATGTTCAGTCCCTGCTGAAGAACTTCCTAGAACTCCCAGTCTCAATCACTGAGATTCTTAAAATAAACAAAGCCAAAGGTGAATTTTAATATTCTACCATGCCATATGCATGCAATTATGATTCATCCCCTGGGCTCTGATAAGTGTTGTGTAATGTTTTACCATGTCTTTTTCCCTCATCGACTCAATAGTATATTGTATTTGTATATTTTCTCTTTGCAGCTGAAAGAAGCAATAGACATATAATATAAGCCTGTAATAAAATTTGCTATATGTAATATATGGAGTGTTACACATTAGGAGATATGTCATGGTTTTTATTTTTGGAAAGTCCGGAAAACATAATCTACGTTCCAGTGAACCCTTTAGGGTCTTAACATACTTGTTTCTATATTAAAATATGTCAAAATTATATGGAATATGATTTTGCATCATTTCCATTACACTATGATAAGACAGTTAGTATGTATAATTTTTAATGCACTGAATTATTACAGAAAGAATTAGTATGCTAAGTAAGAGGCTTTCCATTAAAATACAACACTTTATATTTTAAATGTTAATATTAACAGCATAGTTTAAATACTGCAAATACAGGTTAGTTTGGAGAAAAGAAATTCAATTTTCTTTCGCAAGAGGTATATCACTAATAATGAATCCAGACACATAATATTAAATGCAATATTCCCAGATGTCTGGGAGAAAGGCAAGGATATCAAGCGGTGCCAATCTGAATGAAAAACTCCAAAAGAGTACTGCATGCTTGAGATTTTAAAACTCATGGAAACATCCAGCAAAATCATTGTCCTCTTTTGAAGATCCTATTAAAAACTGGTTTTAATTAATGCAAACCAATATTACATTCAGAGCATACTGTAGTCTGAGTTTTCTCCAGATCAGGGAGAGTCAGCAACTCAGCAAAATCTTTTTTTTTGAAAAACCACATACACACAGGATTTTATTCCCTTTTTTGGATACTAATATGCAACCAATTATAAACTGAGCTGAAGCACTGGATAATTTCTTGTTTGAGTGCCAAGCAGCTCCTGCATTATATCAGTGTGTGTGATAGCACTGACACCAACAGAGTCTGTGACAATTTTTAGTAACAACTTGTAAACTATTTCGCAGAAGTTTATAAAAATGCTTAACAAAGCAGGAAAGCTGTAGCAAACAACATTCCAAGGACCACTTTGTGTTACTGAATTTTAACCAGTTGGTTGTTCTCAAAAATAAAACGAAAGGTACCTTTTAGTCCCAACTTTGTCAATGGAGGGACAGAGGAGTTCAGGTGAGAAAGGAAAAGTTGAGTGTAATCAATGTATTGTTGCAGGAGTACTATTTTCACTTATGCTATCTGAAATTCAGTCCTTGCAATGGCCCCAAGCACAGAGAAAAATCTCATTTACTATTCACTTAATCTTCAGTTTCAGGGGTTTACTTTATTAGTTAACATTACTGAAGTGCCCTTTTCTTTTATATTTTAAAAAGACTAATTCTGTTGTAAATCTTTTTTTCTTCTACATATAAAAAGAAAATCATTATTAATAATAGACGTTCATCTGCATGAGCAAGTCTAACTAAAATCTTAGCGATACTGGTTGGGCTAAAATCAGCCTGGGATAAGAGGTCGCACCTCCACTGAACTCAGTGGAGTTGTGCCTGAATTTGGATTACTGATTTTAACATTCAAAAACACCACCTAAAAGAGGAATTTGCTCACCTTGTGCAGTAACGATGGTTTTTCAAGACGTGTGTCCTTATGGATGCTCCACAGGGACAAAGTGTGCTTGCGTTCCTGCACTGTTGATTGGGTAACTTAGGTAGCTGTATTCGTGCAGCCCACACATGTGCTGTCTCCTCCTTGTGCTCTGCCATGAGGCTAACCAGCGTTGCACAGGCAAACCTGCCTTAGTTCCTTCTCTATTGCAGAGTCCCTGACAAGAACTCTGAAGTAGAGAGGAGGAGGGCAGGTTGTGGAGCACCCACAGGGACACACATCTCAAAGAACCATCGTTACTGAAGATTTCCAGGATGGGGACATCCTTGAAGAAGGGGACAGAGGAGGAAACAGATCTCATGGAGTGTCTACAGATTGCAGGTGCCTGATAACAGGCTTAATGAAGCTTAAGGCCCATTTAGAGAGTCTCTGGGTTGATATTGCTGCGTCTTTAGACCTATTCACAATGAAGAGGAAAAGCTTAGGAGATTTCCTAAAAGCCTTTGTCCTGCCAAGAAGGCCAGGGCTCTCCTTATGTCGAGTGTGTGTAGAATGGCTCCTGCTCACTGTCCGACTCCCCACTGGAGAACGGGTGTGCAATGCATGATGGCAAAGGGGCATCTGGAGCTTCAGGAGCTGTCCCGGAACCCAATATAGAGTAGAGGAGACTTGGGTACATCAGACTCTGTGTGGTCTCTTGAGTATCTGAAGTTGTGTGGCGCTGTAGGCATCGGTACTGCCGGTGGTTGTTGGTGCCAGGACAACTGTACTGATGGAGTTGGTGATGTAGTCCAAATTAAATGATTGGACGGTGTTTGGTCTACCACTAACCATACCAATGCCATTCTCTGCACTGACGGAGTCGTCCCCAGGGCAAAGTTTTTTTCTTTGTCTTGCCCAGTCGATACTGGTGTTTCACTGCCTGTGCCAATGGGTCCTTAGGCAGTCCAATGTGCTCCATTGGGGTGGTACTGTGTGTGACGTTGCACCTGGTAATGCTTTATAGAAATATGCTTATGAGTGCAAATATGTCATAACTGGAATATGTTTTATGCTAGATATGCCACATAACATATCTTTGCAAAGGACATGATCTACTGAATATATTCATCCTATTTGTATGCATGTATCATTTTTATATCTGAAAAGCATTGGCTCTATGCTTGTATTTCAAGTGTTTGCTGTAGGAAGCACATAAGGCAGATTTGGTCAACATAGTGTGAAGGGGTTATTCAAGTAATTAGGAGTACTTAACTAACAATGGACTTGGGATCCACATCTGAACTTTCCTGGGAACGGTCAAACTAACATGTAAACAACGGCATTGGCCTGCAAGAAGCTGAATTATTCCTAGACATGTGACCTGCCCGGGTGGCTAGAGACTCCATCTTGTGGCTGTGATTCTGCACCGGAGAACAAAGGGGTTTCCACCCACAAGAGAGAGAGAATATAAAAGGCCGTGGAAACCCCTCCATTTTGTCTTAAGCTGTCTTAAAAGATAGCCTCTCCACCCCAAAGAGATGCCTGAAAGAAACTGGAACAAAGGACAGTAACTATGGGGGTGTGAGTGACTGCTGGACCCAGACTAGGAAGGAGTCTAGTCTGTGAAAGAAACTTATTGGAACATCTCTGAGGGTGAGATTTACCTTCATTCAGTTTCCTACTGTATTAGGCCTAGACTTGCGTGTTTTTGTTTTATTTTGCTTGGTAATTCACTTTGTTCTGTCTGTTATTACTTGGAACCACTTAAATCCTACTTTTTATATTTAATAAAATCACTTTTTGCTTATTAATTAACCCAAAGCAAGTAATAATACCTGGGGGAGCAAACAGCTGTGCATCTCTCTCTATCAGTGTTACAGAGGACAGACAATTTATGAGTTTACCCTGTATAAGCTTTACACTGAGTAAAACGGATTTATTTGGGGGTTGGATCCCATTGGGAACTGGGTATCTGGGTGCTGGAGACAGGAGCACTTCTTAAGCTGGTTTCAGTTAAGCCTACAGGTTTTGGGGGATGTGGTTCAGACCCTGGGTCTGTGTTTGCAGGAGGCTAGAGTGTCCGGCTAAACAAGACAGGGTACTGAAGTCCCAAGCTGCCAGGGAAAACAGGCTCAGAGGTAGTCTCAGTACATCAAGTGGCGGTCCCAAGGGGGAGTCTCTGTGACCCAACCCGTCACACTGTGCAAGCTCTGAGTACCACATTTAGACAACTTCAGTGCCATCAGTACTGATGATACCGAACAAGCTGGTGATCTTTTTCAGCTGGTTCAGGGCTTGCTCTTTGGAATCACAGCTCTCTTTTAGAAGCCTTTTGTGAGTAACTCATAGTTGCCTTCTTAGGCTCACCTCCCTTGGATGCAGAAGGCTGTGGTGAAGATTCCTGCAATCCTGGTGAATCTTGATGCAGACCTGAAGGTGGTTGGATAGCCACTTCCATTAGAAGGAATTTAAGCCTCAGCTCTTTGTTCTTTCGGGACCACAGTTTCAGTTATTGGCATAAACCACACTGCTGAGGAATGTGTTTTTTCCCAAGGCAACGGGCAGAATGAGAATATCCATCCATCACCAGGATGGCTTCTTTGCAGTTGAGACACTTCTTAAAGCCTGATGAATTGGGCATACCCCATCCTGGGATGGTCTCTGGAAAACTGGGAGCTGGGGGGCAAAAAGTTAAATAAAAATTGATTTTCTTTAAAGAATGAAATGAAAAGAAACCCAAAGGAAACTGTAATTAATATCCAGAAAAGAAACTCAAAGAAATGATTAACAAGTATTTAAATAGCTAATAATCTGACAAATGGACAGCTAAAAACTCCATTTCTAGCCCCAGGCAACTGAGAAGGAACTGAGGAGGGTTTCCCGGTGCAGTGCAGGTTAGCCTCGTGGCAGAGTACAAGAGGGGACAGCATGAGTGCAGGGCAAATGGACACTGCTACCAAAGTTCTCCAATCAGCAAGCAGGCTTACAGTGGTGCTCCCAGGCAGACACTACTTGAAGAAGAAATTCTGGTTCTGGACCAGAATGTGCACAGTGCCTGCATGGATCAGAGAGTAGAGAGGAGTCTCCGCCACTTTGCACCCCTGCTCAGAAGCAGGGCACAATGGCAGTCTTTGTGTTCTCCTGAGCACATGGACTACTTGTAGCTACAGTCACTGCCAATTTGATGCCGCAGGGGAGGCCAGGCCAGGATGCTGTCCCGGTGTGTACAAAGGGAATACATGCTGCACTCTCAGCATGGATGATTCAGTGACCATGCTCCCCTAGGGCTCATAGAAGAGTTGTGTCAGTCTATTATTATTCTATATAGGAACCAACTTCCTCTCTCCATAGTACCTGTATAGAAAATTAGGGAAAGGAATGTTGTTATAACGCTAACTCCAGTAAGACAGAATAGGACAGTTCTTCTGTTCACTTGAAGTTCAAATTAAAATTAATATTCAAAAGAGAGAGATACAAAAAAAAAAAAATCTGATACTTAAGAACATGCTAAAATAGGACTGTGTCAAGGATAAACCCACAGAAGATAAGAGTATCATGAGCTAAGGGCATGGTATCTAATGATCTGGTATGTCTAGACACTGCAGCGAGCATCTATAACTTATCAGGGTATTTCAAAACAATGTGTAATGTAAAGTATATACCATACTATGTGCTACAATGCCTAGAGACAACAGGATGAGTTGAGGACGATGTAGCAATCTTGCCCCAGAAATTCCTGAGATGTTTGTTTCTCTGGTTGCTAACGTATATTTGCTTTTTTAAAAAAAATTCTTTATGTAGGTAACAAAAGAAGCATGTGGTGAGGTACCCATCATAGAATTCCTAGGTCTAAATTTAATCCTTGGGGAAATGATCAAGAGAAAATTCTTTCCACATTGCAACCCATATTCCAGGTGATTTGTATGTGTGTCCTCCTTTCCCCTCTGCTGTCCACACAGCTCAGCTCTGCATGCTATTTTTGAGCAGGATGTTGGTATGTTGTCTCTTTAAAGGCGTCTTTAGGTACAGAGATGCACAGGCCACAGCTATGGTCAACACACACAGGGCAGATATCAATTAATAATTAAAAATAAGAACTACCAGAAATGTCCTTTGTTCAAGGTTCACAGCTGCAGAGAAGTTCAGAGCAGGCTAAAAGCCATTCGAAGTACAAGTACATGAATTAATCCCAATTCCTGCCCAACCCTTCCACTTCCTATGCACAGTTCATCTGAGGTCTGAGCAGCTGCACATGCACTTCTCAATGTGTGGCAATACAATATACCTTACAAACAATCCTGTGGTTCAATAGTATGAGTTTTTTATGTTTCTTCCTTCCTTAAGGGCCACAGAGTTTTCATTAGAGCTTGCCACGGAATCATGTTGATTTCACATATTTCTCAGCCTATTTGTGTAAAAATAATTCACATTTCATAGATATATTGTGTACTGAAATATACAACATGCCAGAAATAACTTGAATATTTTAGAAAGTCTGTATGGTAGTATGCCACCAGATTTATCAAGGCATTTAAAACACTTTAAACTTTAAAAGGTCCTTTCAGTGACTGATCTAGTTAATTTGTGAGCCTAACTGATTGGGCTAGCAAAAATTATCAACCAGTCTCACAAGAGACAATTGCTGTCACCTGCAAAATACAAATGTGAATATCTAAGCTTGTCATCCAAAAAGGAAAATATCACATCTCTTAGTTAACAATGAACTTACAGCCAGCTTCCTATGACAAACCATTTTGCATGTGAATGGGTAGCCAACACTGCAGATCTAGTTTTTGGCTGAAGGATATTTAATTGTATTTGATCTTAAGAAACATTAGGTTATAGAAATATAGACTGGTTGGGTTTGAAACCGTAAAGAAAAGGTACTTAGGTTAAAAATACTCCTGTGATCTGAAATAGAACATTGAGCTGACTTTAGAGCCTGTTTTTTCTATTTTCTTTAAATCATTTTAATTTAGAAAGGGGGCAAAACTTTAACAACTTAATTATGATGTATTGGAAGTGCCACTCAATGAGTTTCTGTAGCATTTTAGAATCCAAGAGCGATCACATAAAGTACATTTCCTTAAAATCAAGTTCACTCCTGGGTTGAAACATATTTCCTGTTTTCTAATGGAACTGAAATGTGCCTAGTACTCATAACTTTCTGTGGAAAGTTTTCAGGAAAGCAGTTCTCAAACAAGAAAAACATCAGTATTCTTTCCCATCTAGAACGGAGTTTGCCTTTTAAATTAGCTTCCAAACCCAGACACACACACACTGGTCTAAAATAATATCCCTTTTAGACTTTGGCACCAAGCAAACTTATTTAGCCTCTGCCTCACTAGGGCTTGAAACAATGTTTACAATTGTTTTCAAATAAAGTTATGGCCAAATATGATTGTAAAGAGGCTCTATCTACTCTATAAGGTTAAATTGTTTATGCTCTGAGCTTAATCAAAGCAAAGACCTGACTATTTTATATTATGTTTTGATTTTGTCTTTATGGATAGGACTAGACAGTGTTATAATCATATTAATGAACCATGTTGGCAGCCATGCTGTTTCCATTTCCTTGATGTTTCAGAATTTCTGAAGTCAAAGGGTCATTTCAGCCGAAGTGAAACTCGGCCCCAATCACAAAGCGTTGCCAGTTTTAGGTCAACGTTTTGCATGTTGTCCACTCAAACCCATACACTGGTCCATGTTCTCTCAAAACTTAGTCTAGGTAATGGAACCATCTGTGGACCTCAGTGAACTTGGCCCAGATTTATAGGCATGTTCCTCGAAGGACCTGTGTTAAAAGTATGAGTTGTGGGTCCTCGGGACTTCTCAGGATCAGTCTCCAGGTTTGTAATGAAATCCAAACCCAGGCATGTCACAGCAGGTTTCCTTTCAAAAGATTCTCCCCACAGCTCCAATTGTAATGTGATTTGCAACCACACAACAGGATTCCATGTTACAATTGTGTTTCTAGAGCTTGTGGTAAAGCTAGCAGTACCAAGCAGCAGTCTCTGGGGTACAGTTTCTGCTATCGGTGATGTTTTTAAAATAATCCGACCAGACGGTGGGGAGGGAAAACCATGGATGAGCTCATTTTTTGACCACTGCCACTGTGTGTATTATTTATAGATCAGAATCTTGATTCTTTCCTGTTTAGGTTTTAGGAAAAAATAAAGGAAATGGGGAAGACAGAGGGAATTTTACAAACCACAATCTTAATAGGTATTGTTTTTTTCATAATATTAAAAGCAAGAATACAAAACAGGCGTCTGGATTTAAGGATTCCCCTGCACTGGGCCAGATTCTGCATTCTTTGTGCACCCTGTGGATCAAATCCTCAGCTGCTGTAATCAATATAGCTCTGTTGCAGCAATCTGCAACCCAAGCCTTGCAGTGTTGTGCTAATGGATACGAGAACTAGTGAAACTGATGAGTCCATTTTAATTGTTGAAGCTGAGTAGCAAGTGCAATGAGTAAGCAAATAGTTTTCAGTTTCAGTTTTTTCTAAGGTCTTATTTGTAAAGGCCAAGATTATAAAACAATGAGCAGTGATTTTGGGTGCCTCAATTGTTTGATGCACAACTTGATACAGCTGAAGATGGCTTGATTTTCAGAAAGAGCTGAGCACCTATCCTATGAAAATCAGGGAGGGTGACCACAAAGCAAGTGTGAAAAATTGGGACAGAGGATGGGGAGGAGGTAATAGGTGCCTATCTAAGAAAAAGCCCCAAATATGGGGACTGTCCCTATCTGGTCACCCTCAAAACGGGCCACTTTAAGCATGTCTCAAGTTGGGCACCCAAGCAAGCGAAGGCTGCAAAATCACTAGTCATTTCTGAAAATCTTGGCAAAAAAACAGCTAGGGAAACTTTTTTTTAAAATGTGATCTGGTTTTCCAATCTTCCCATCTCCTTTTCCAGACGCACAATCAGTATCAAACTTTGAATTCCCTACAGTAGCTTTCACTGTTTTGTATCACAACCTGAACATTATAATACACACTGCTTACTTTTTGGTCAGAAGTTCTATTCCAGTGAAGCTAATAAATTAAAGATGAGTTAGTTCAATGCCGAGTGGCTTAATATAATAGACCTTGTGTGTTAATCCTGATGTATATGGTACTGGGTGTTTTTGTTTGTTTGTTTTTGTACGCTGCTGCCTAGTAGATGTGGTTAGGCAACAGTAATAAATCAGAACAAAGGAATGAAAGTATTGGGGCTTTAGGAACATTGTGCTTTAGAAAAAACTTGGCTTGCCATTAAGGGCAGTATTGCACTAAGATGCATTTTTGAGATATAAGTATAAGAGATCCAGACAAAATTGTATAAATAATCCAGGAACCTGCAGTCTGTGCAGTCCTCAAGTGATATTGCAAGCCACTGCGCCTTCTTAATTCCTATTCCAACAGACCAAATGGGTACAGTGTATTGAAACAAATGTACTGGAGAAGTGGTTGCACTACCAATCTTTAAGGGCTAGTGAAGCTCATTAGAACGAGGACTGAGATTTAAAAGAATCAAAATCGACCCAGGTATTTGACATACTGTTTTGCAGGATCAGGGCTTTCCAGCTTCAGTAGACATTCCTATTGCAAATCAATGTCAGCTAGAAATGTGTCAGCTTGAGGAGTGAGTGAGATCCATACATCCCCTACACGTGCGTTATTATGGAAGAGCTGCAGTTTTCACACGAAACGATGATCGTGAATTCTTCCAGACATCACTCTCAGCCCCTGGGCAGGAAGGAGAGCTCTCCATTACTCAACAAAAGCTATGGTCAATATAGGAGTGGTACTGACAAGCACATAGGGCCAGATTTTCAAAAGGTATTAGGCATGCAGTAGAATTTTCAAAAGCAAGCATGAAGGTCATGTGCATAAGGTAGAAATAATTTACTCCTAGAGGTGATGTTTTTCTAGCAGCTATTGAACCTGGGAGTTAGATGCATAACTTGCTCCAGTGTTTTTAAAAATCCTACTAGGGACCTAAATACCTTTGAAAATCTGGACCTTACGATTTTATACTAGTACTCATCACTGCAGTACCTGAGACCCGATCCTAAAAGGTACTTAGGTATCTAACTCCTATTGAAAGCAGTAGGTGCTAGGTGCCTCAATAACTTTGAGGCTGTGGTCCTGAGAGCCCAAATGGAGTAGAATCTCCCCCTAGATTCTCTTGGCTTGTGGGATAGAGGCCACAGCATGGGAGAGATCTGGGTCTAATGTAAGAGGAGAGGAACAAGGGCATTTGCTGAGATTTAGCAGCGATGTGCAGCCCTGTCCATAGATTTTATGCAAATCGGACTGTTAATACACATTTCCAAAATACATCCACCTTGTATCTTAATCCTGAATGCAGCATTTGCCTTCTGTCATAACATCCCTTGCTCCATGTGCGTCAAGCTTAAATAAAAATTACTGATCAATAACGAAAGCAAGACACTAAGAGCTAGATTGTGACCTGGACAGCACAGAATCCTATCTTATATCTTTATGCAGGAGACCTGGTCCTTGGCTCTAAGTGTGAAGGAGAAAGTAGAGTTAAGGTGCCTTCCTTCTTCCGCCTCAGAACAAGTGGGCAGAAAGTGGGTGGGGATGAGGCCTGGTGACTGATTCAGGCCAGCAGCAATTATTAAAACTCTGGATCAAGGGTTGAGGAGAAGCAAAGAGAAAATTGTGGCTTCTTGAGGCACTTCTGCAGTGGCCCAGCTACTCAGTGTCTCTTACTAGGGGCTGCGCGCTACAGACACAATGTAGCCCTATGAGTTTAAGTGACCAAGTGTCACATATAAACAGACCGTGCAGTCTAGATGTGTGCACAGAGGGCAACATCAGCATGCAGATCTCCCCTCTGTGGGGAAGGGGGAAGCTCACCATCTCCAAAGCACTGTTTCTCCTTCCACACACACTTCTAGCCCCGCCCTGAAACTTAGGCCTGGTCCACACTACGCCGCTAAATTGATTTTAACAGCATTAAATCGATTTAACGCTGTACCCGTCCACACTACAGTGCTCTTTAAATCAATTTCTGTACTCCTACAAAACGAGAGGAGTAATGCTAAAATCGATAGTATTATTTCGGAATACTGTTAGTGTGGACGGAAATCGACATTATTGGCCTCCGGGAGGTATCCCACAGTGCACCACTGACTGCTCTGGACAGCAATCTGAACTCGGACACAGTGGGCAGGTAAACAGGAAAAGCTCCGCGAACTTTTGAATTATATTTCCT
>NC_133771.1:203886405-204083718 GCF_003597395.2 Chelonoidis abingdonii
CCCACCCACCCTGCCTAGGTTACTCGTAGCCCAGGAAGAGCTCAAATCTATTCCTGAGGAGATGATGTAAAAGAGATGTCAGAAGAGAATTAAAACCTCTGAAACGAAAACATTAACATGCTGTATTGTAGGGGTAGAATATAATGCCTTAGTAAGCTTATAACCACAATCATTAACTCCCAGACATAATATCCAGGACTAAATCCATAATGAATGTTCTTTTATCACAAAATCACAGGTTTTGCCCCTGCCTTGCAAGCCAACTGGCTACACTACAAGGGGATGCTTGAGGCTCCCCGCCTTGAAGCAGCAGGAGTGCTGGAACAATTTTATAGTGGGGGTGCTCAGAGCCATTGAATCAAGCTGTAAACCCTCTATACAATCGAAACTAATTCAAGCCAGGGGGATGGCAGCATCCCCAGAACCCCTAGTTTCAGCATCTATGTTAATAAGTCTCGCCAGGAAAAAGTGAGGGGCTTGGGACAGGGAGGAAGAATTCTTTCTGGCACATTGTTATCAAAATCAGTGTTTGAATAAAAATTAGCAACACAACTGATCTATATTTTACTAAAGATCTAAGGTGACAAAAAACACTGTTCAAGTTGTAGCCCTAACATATGGGATTACTTCACACATAAAACAGGTAAATTATTACTGACACACGACAGTCATAATACAGCAAGACTAATTAGGGGATATCAAGGAACACACAGGTAACGTTTTTATCAATGTGGATGAAATCAGAATGTTCCATTGACTTCTACAGAGATCATCTGGTTTCCTGTGAAACTTCTGGATTTCTAATCCCATAAGAATCTAAAACCAAGTAACATCTCTGATATCTATGACCATGTCTATACTGGAAATTTGCCCCAATTCCAATAATTGAGGGCCAGCCACTGGAGTAGTTTCTTACAACCAGTTGAGCTTATCCTGATTGTCTATTCTTGGAGTTAGCACCAGTACAGTTAAATCAGTGACAGGCCACTCAGGACTGGTCTTACCATGAGGCGAACTGAGGCAGCCGTATCAGGTGTCAGACTGTGGCGGGGGCGGGGGGGGGGTACCATTAGGACCCAGAGTGTAGAAAATTGTGTCTGTTGCTGCTATATATGTATTCTCTGTGCTATAGATGCACAGAGATGGAGGAATGCTGTGCTGGACGAAGGCAGAATCGAGATCTTTCAAAGTTGTGGCCCAAGCAAGGGGGGGGGGGGGGGGGGGGGGGAGTCATTACAGCTCCCCGCCTCAGGTGCCAAAATATTGTGGAATGGCCCTGTGGCCACTGAATGGCAGATCATCAGGGGCAAATTCCCAAAGAAGATAAGGCCTGTGTGTGAATGGGTGTGTACAAACCCAGTGAAGGAGAGTTACAAGAGTATCTGAGAAATTATAATTAGGCCTTGTCTACACTTGCAAGTTGCAGCGCTGGTGAGGGGGTTACAGTGCTGCAACTTAGCAAGTGTCTACACTTAAAAGCTCAGCCAGCGCTGCAACTCCCTGTTTGCAGCGCTGGCTGTACACCTGGTTCTTGTTTCGGTTGTAGCGAGCGACCGCGCTGGTGTGCCTGCGTCTGGTCATCAGGTGTGGACCTCACACCAGCGTTTTTTATTGGCCCCTCCAGGGTATTTAGGACTTTATCCCCAGATTCCTTTTTCAGCCTCTCTCGTCACTGCTTAGCTCCAACTTGCCTCTGGGCTTAGAGCCTGGAGAGAGAGGTGATTGAGGGGGCTTGCCGAGGCTCCGGCCGTGGAGAGCGGTTTGCGCCGCTCCGGCCGGAGAGCGGGGGCTTGCTGGAGCTCCGGCGGGGTGGAGAGCGGGGCTTGCGGGGTTTTGCCGCGGCTCCGCCGGGAGAGCGGGGCTTGCTTGGAGCCCTGGCGGGACAGCGAGTGGCTTGGGGGCTTGCCGCGCTCGGCGGAGAGAGCGGGGCTTTCTGGAGCTTCGGCCGGTGAGGCGGCGACTTGCGGGGTTTGGCCGCGTCCGGCCGTATGAGGCGGCGCTTTGCGCGGGTTTGCCGCGCTCGGCCGTGAGAGCGGGGCTTGCCTGGGCTCCGGCCGGAGAGCGGCGCTTGCGGGGTTTGCCGCGCTCCGGCTGGGAGGAGCGGCGCTTTGCGGGAGTCCGGCCGGAGGCGGGCTTGCGGCGCTTGCGGGATCTCCGGCCGGAGAGAGCGGGGCTTGCGGGGTTTGCGCGCTCCGCCGGGGAGCGGCTGCTTGCGGGGCTCCGGCCGGGAGAGCGGGGAGCTTTGCGGCGGCTTGCGGGCGCTCCGGCGGGAGAGCGGGGCTTGCTGGAGCTCCGGCCGTGGATGGCGCTTTGCGGGTTGCCGCAGCTCCGCCGGCGAGAGCGGTGCTTTGCGGAGAGCTACGGCCGGCTGAGAGCGGCGCTTTGCCGGGGTTGCTCGCCGCTCGGCCGGTTGTGGAGCGGCGCTTGCGGGAGGCTCCGGCCGGGTGAGAGCGGGGCTGCTGGAGCTCCAGCCGCGGAGCGGGCTTTGCAGGGTTTGCGTGCTCCGGCTGGGGAGAGCGGCGCTTTAATAGAAGCTGCACTGTATGTATTTTCAGCTTCAGACTTTGGCCTTATTATGTTTTTACACAGGGTTGAAGAAAGGGACAACAGATATCATGCTACCTGATTGATTTTGGAGTTCATTTTTTCCTGAAACTGAAGTACAAGGTATTATTACAGAAAGAAGAGAGTTATAAACAAGGACATTTTATGCAGTATGGTAGCAGGGCTGTAATGTTAGTGTTCTTGTGATGTAGTTATAAGATACTATCCTGCAGTGTGTGGTTGTTTTTGACATCAGTAGAAAAATCTTGGATATGAATTATAGCTTGAATCAATCTGGAATAGATGCAGAAATCTATTAAATCAGACAGAAAATACAAACCCCTACGGTCTCATTTTCAGGAGGGCTCTGTTCCTTTTAGAACTAATCATTGGTTAGTGTTCATAATACTTATGTTTTATCAGACTCCACCAATATAACCTAGTGCAATATATTAATATTTATACACCATTGAGCGGGTCAGTCTCCTGACTCCTCCATCTTATGAAGAAAAACATACCTAGTAATTGATGGAAAAAGAAAGAAATTAAGTTATTTGAAAACAACAAAATGGGCTATTAAAGTTTGTTAAAATGTAATAATAAAAAAAGCTGCATACGCATTCCACCACTGCATCCAAAGAAATGCCCTTAGACAAGGAGGATATCATCACCTACCCCCCTTCCTGTTTTATGTACTATTTTTTAATAAAGGATTTCTTGTCTTTTATTCCCTGTTTCATTATTTACAGAAACTTGTAACATGTAACTGAAGTAAAATTAGGAACTGCAATCCAATGAAACACTGCGGTAATGTCTGGGAGCACAATGCTCTTAACTGCGTGGAGGCACCCAACATTACTGTGGCTTTCAGCCTCAAGTGCTCCTTTTAAGGCATCCCTTATCCTTGTTGAAGCACTGTGCTGGGCCTCTTCTGTCGCCCTGCTCTTGGCTGTTCATTTCAGCTCCAGGCGTTGAACCTCGTGAGGTCATTTCGTCAATGAAGGTTTCCCCTTCCCTTCACAAATATTATGGAGGATACAAGCACGCGGTTTAATCGCTCGGGATGCTGCTTTCCCCACGTCCAGTTCCCGTAGGAGACTTTCTTCCACCCCCTTTAAACGGCCAAGCATGCTCCACGGTCAATTCTGCACCGTTCCGCCTGTGTTTGACCGGGGGTTTCCCTTTTTTGGGCCTTTTTCATTTTTGTTTTTTTTTTTAAAGGCTTTCCCCTGTTTTAATTAACGGTTTTTTCATGAGCCATGGCATTAACGGGTAATCCGGGGTCTCCAAGTTTGATCACAATGAGCATTGACGATCCCCGACCACTGTGTCTACGGTCGGAAAAAAGTCCCATGCCTGCAGATCCTTCTGAAGCCACTGTTCCGAAAGATCGTCTTCATGCACCTTCCAGCCATCCTGTGTAAGCAGTTGAAACGCCGACGTGATCCAAGCGCCTGTGGAACCAGTGAGGAAATAATACCCCGTTAATGTACTCGAATGTCATGGGTGGTGCCAGAATAGGAATATGCGTCCCATCTTTGCCCTCCACAGTAGGGGAAACCCATTGGGCAAAGCCATCCACAATGTCTGCACATTCCCAGAGTCACGGTTTCGTCTGAACAGGATGCGATTATAGGCCTGCCAATTGCATCACCACTATTTCAACGGTTGACTTCCCACTCCAAACTAGTTGCGACCGATCGTAGCTGTTGAGTTGCAGCTTCCGGACTGCAATACACACCGGCTTCTTCCACTGACAGTGCAGTCCTCTAGTCCGTGTCCTTGTGCTGCATCAGGTTGGGCGAGCTTCAGCACCAGCTCCATGAAAGGGCTTTTCAGCATCCTAAAGTTCTGCCATGCTCGCTCGTTCTCCAGACTTTGCAGGACGATGTGATCCCACCACTCAGTACTTGTTTTCCCGATGCCAAGGTGACGTCACGCTGCGAGCCGTCGTTACTGCGACACAGCAATTTTGTCAGCGCCGTCAGCAGCATCATTCATCATCTGAGCTCTCAGTCACTTGAGCATAAGAAAGATCAACTGCCAGACGGATGTGCTGGAACATTCATCAGCAACATCCTAAGCAGCTCGCGGCTCCATTTTCTTTACTGAAATCACACGCTTGCAGAATCACAATGGCACCAACGGCGAAAGGGAAGCGCATGCTACCACGGGTCGTTGAACAGGAAGCGGAATGACCCGCACCTCTATCTACCTTCCACAACCCCGCAGCACGCAAACATGGATGAGGGCTCTTAGAGGAGCTGCCCACAATGTCACCATCTCAACATGCGCTTGCACTGGTGCAAGTGTGGACACACTGCAGCGCTGTGTCGCTGTCAGTGTGGACACACTGCAGCGCTGGCTGTACACAGCTGTACGACCACAGCTGTAACGGCCAGCGCTGCAAAACTGTAAGTGTAGACAAGACTTTAGCTATTTTCTAACCAGAAAAGTGAAAATGCCACAGATGGAAAGGAAAACAACACAGTCCCAAGACCTGGACGACCCAGAAGGGCTTGTTATAGTCAGATTTTTATGCAAATAATGAGACCTTGTTTACAAAACTCAAGGTATATTTTATACCTCAGGTAAATATCAAACAGAACTTGTTCAACAAAGCCTTTGCTTCTTTTTTTGTGAGATGACTTAGCTGTCAACAACACAATATGGTACTTTCACTGTGTGGTTGAAGGAAACTCTACTGAAAAATGTTAAGTCTCTGCCATGCTTCTAAATCAGGGTAACTTAGCCAGAGTTATAGAAGCCATTCCTTTTCTGTTCAGACTTTTATACCACACCCATAAATTGTAATATCCAAGGACACATCAGCCACAAAAACACATGCAAAAAAGCTGATAAAAAAAGTCTCCTGCTTATACTGATTATATGACTAAAATGCTCATCTTGGACTCACAAAAGCCTCTTTTTTTCTCCACTGTTTACTTTTCCCTTCTCAGATTCTCAATTTATGTATCTTTGCTCAGCACTAAACCCTAGATGAGGGTTCTGAATACAGTGATGGGTAAGCGACACAAAGGCTGTAAATGATGTATATATTTAAAGTCTTAAGCAAAAGAAATATTTAAAAGCATTTGATACCATGAGGAAACAGTTGAGGGGAGTTTCCTGTGCGTCATTTAAAGAAAAGCCATAAATAAAGAGGCTAATCCAACTCCTGTTTCAGTCAATGGCAAAACATGTAATTGTCAATTGGAGCTTTAGCATGCCTAAAGTTTGGAATGCTACAGCATTAGCATAGTTTAATAGCATTTGCCACTGGAAAAGCAAACTGATTTCAGCACAAAACACATCTTCCAACATATTAAACCATTCGTTTTTAAATAAATGTATCTGGGTTTTCATATATTCCTATACCTTGTTCTTCAGTCTCAAGAATTTATGTTAAAGCGAGTCTAACTAAAACCACAGTCTGATAGAAATATTAAGGGGGGAGGGGAGGCAACATTTTTTGTATAAAGTATGAACAGCATCCTACGAATGAAGCACAGAAAATGAAACCTTGACACCTTAGTCAAATGATATTTAAAAAAATGCTCTACAGATACCTCAAGCCCATGCACGCTTGGTTTCCTTGGCAAACTTATTAAATACCTAAACAACATTTAGTTAAGTTTAAAGTTGAGGTTGCTAAGTGATTCTCTGTTTAAAAGAACAGTTGTGAAAAATGTGACAGTTACAAAACAAACATGCAAATACATGGCAATTCTCAGAGGTGGCAATGAAGCACATAATAGAAATTTGTACAGTTAAATGCATAGCATTAATATACTTCACTTATCTGCATAGTGATGACAGTCTATTTACTTATACACATGTAAATATCTTTACTGTAATCTGCCCCCCACCCAACCTCAACCGTATTTATCCATTAGGTATGCTGGTTATAGTCCTGCACTCTGAGCACTCTGGCGCAGGAACTGTCTTTGTTTTACTCACCCATACAACATCTGGCAAAAAAGGACATCTAGACATTAACACAATATAAATAATAATAAATGCATCTAACCAAATTCTGCCCTTCAGGAATATGAATGTACACGTGAAGAGATTACATATAGCACATTAAAAAGTCAGGTAAAACAGACTATTAAATGAGTATTAATTCACCCAAAAACATACTATACATGAACTTGTTTCACCTACAGGTTCACATGAAGATTTCTCCATTATTTAAAAAAAAAAGGAAAGCATTTATATTTAACTTTAACATATTTATAACTTTTTTGGGAAATAGTTTTTAACTTTGAAGAATAAGAATTTACTGTTTCCAGAACACGGCTCTGCTCCCAGTGCAATAGTGAAAACACACACACGTCATCTGTCCTGCCCCATCATCGCGCGTGTACACACACCCGCATCTGTCCTGCCCCATCAGCTTGTCTTTTCTCACAGGATGCACAGAAAAAGGCATCAATAATGGTCTCTGACTCCAACGGCTCTTGGAACAACTCAACGCCCTTTGAATTATTAGAGACCCAGGCAGATACTGGTGAAAGGAAAGAACAGAAGAGGCAGAAGGAACCAGGGAAGATGACAGAGGAAAAGCAACAGGGGAAAGAACATGGAAGGCAGACAGGATGGTAGGAGCAGTACACTAGGAAGAAACCAGGGGAGTGGGAGAAGGAACTGGTCAGTGAAGGCAGGAGGAGGAAATGGAAGGAATAAGAAACAGGAATTAACAGATCAAGGTGTCACAGTTACTTGATGAAGTACTCCTCTGATATCTCCAGATCTCTCTGAAAGCACCTCTTCTAGGTCTCAGGATTCTTGTCGTCAGTGTGGAACCACACAACTCTCCCACTCTCAGACTGGGCCCTGGGATGCATTCCCTCCTGTATCAACTATGATTTACCTAGCAGGTCTAACTTATGTCCAGACCAGCAAAGCTGTTCCCGCCAGGGCAATGACAGTGGTAATCCATGACCAAGCAGCTCCTTAAAGCAAAGTACATTCAGGGAAAAATCTCCAGCAATGGTGCATGCAGCGCACATGCACCTAAC
This sequence comes from Chelonoidis abingdonii, assembly GCF_003597395.2. NCBI lineage: Eukaryota > Metazoa > Chordata > Testudines > Testudinidae > Chelonoidis > Chelonoidis abingdonii. The sequence goes on from NC_133771.1 coordinate 203,893,974, forward strand.
ATGGAATGGACATGAGAAAGCACTTGAAGAACAAAAGCATTTCAGAGAAAATATATCCTAAAAATAATCAAAGTGACTACCCATTTGCCTAGTTTACCAAGTCTTTAAGCATCATTGATAATGGGGACCCTGGTATACTCCTGGGAGAATTCTACACCACTGCACATGCACAGAATTTATGTTCTCCGCAGATTTCTTTGCTTTCCCGCAGAAAAATGACTTTCTGATGGGGAAGCAAAGGGAAGCCACAACAGCATCATGCGACCCTCTCCAGTGGGATGTTTCAGGTGCTCTGAGCAGCCGGAAGAGAGGTAAATCACTGTGGGGCAGGAGGAGGGACTGGGGAAGACCCGGCTGGTGGTTCCTAACCTGCGCTGGGCTCAGCTGCTAGTCCTGGCTGGGCTGGGGAGGATGGGACTACTGTGTCAGATGCATCCCCAGATTTCTTCCCCAACTATAGGAAGCTCTGCAAACTCCCCCTCACTCACCGTGCTTTCTGCACCCATCGTTACTCAGCTGCAGGAGCAGGTACAGAGACCTGCTCCCCCATCCGCCCAACCCCTGTGCATCCACACCCCCTCATACCCAGATCCTCCCACCAAGCCTCCCCCCCCGCACCCAGAACCCCACCAACGAGCCCCATTACCCCAACACCTGGATCAGCCCAACAAGCCACCCACAACTGGATCTGCACCCAATCAAGCCTCACTTTCCCAGCATCTGGACCCCGCACTGAGTTCCCCACACTGAACCCCCTGCTGAGCTCTATCCCTTCACACTCTGACACCCCCTCGCTGTGCTCCAACCACCTTCACCTAGACCCCCCCGCAGAATCCCATTACCGATGCACCCAGAACCGCCCCCCGCAATAAGCCCCTGTGCATCCAGATCCCCCTGCACCTAGATCCCCCAATAAGCCCTCTCAGCCCATACCTGGACCCCCCACGCTAAGTCCCTCCACACTTGGATCCTGCCTTTCTGAGCCTGCCTGCCCATACCTGGTGCACCTGACTTAGAGGGGCAGGCCTGGTCCTTGTGCTGTGTCAGAGATGGGTGCAGCTTCACCACTGAGTCCATGTCCTGGGGGGAGCTGCACAGTGATCTCCCACCTCTGTGCAGCAAGTGGCCTGTGCTCCCCATTGCTATACTGCAGTCTCCACATCTATTTGACAAATAAAATTTGCAGAATTTTAAAATACTGTGCGCAGAATTTTTTATTTGTTGGTGCCAAATGCCCTCAGGAGTACTGGTTGGACTCTCCTGCCGACATAGCACTGTCCATACCAGACTTTTGCAGTGAAACTTCAGTTGGTCAAGGGTGTGTTTTTTCAAATCCCTGAGGGACAAAAGTGGTAGTGTAGACAAGCCTAACTTCTCAGAGATTCCTCTGAAGAGCCTCTCTCTGCATCAGCTTCTCTCTCTGTCAGAGTTCACTGACAACACCTGGGCAGCCCCTGACAACTCACCACCCTTCGCAGGGATCAAGACACTTAACAGCTTTTAGCTCTTTTGATTTCTAGCCTCCCAGCCTGGCAAACAAAACAAAAAAGGTCATTTTGACCTTGAGCCTGGAAGATTGCCATTGTCTTTCAAGTTAGTCTTGGGTATTGTTACCTAGGAAACCATCGAGTCATCTTCCTCTACAAACACTACTGAATTTGAACCCTATTTATACAGTAACTTTACATCACTGACAAGGTCACATACAATGCTTATAAAATGGTGACATTTTTACATATTAGTTCCATGTTTGTCCCACAGGGAAAATGGAAGCTGCAAGGAAAAGATGAGGCTGGATATTTTGTATATATATTTATTTTTACACAGGAGCACAAGTTTCTTGGCATACTACAACACTTATTAAACTAAGAGGCAGTGGATGGACTAGGAAGATGGTAACAGAGAAAAAAGGGCTTCTAACTATTTCCCACCCTATGCCCAGGGAGGGGTTAATATTTCCTTTCCAAACACCCTCATATTGAATTTTCTTTGCTTGAAGTTGTCCCAGCTGTGTTTTTTTCTGAGTCTTATAAATGGTCAAGAGTGTTCCTCATTTATTTGCATATAATCCTTAAATACATTTATTTAACTATAGGTAAATGTTCATCTGTACACACAGGAGGTCCAAGTCAAATAAATACCTTTCCACAATCTGAATCTTCTTTCCCAGCCCACATTGTTAATTTTTAAAGAAAACTCTGTTAAAAGCAAGACAGACTTTTTTAAAAAGTTCACTACAAACCAGACAGTAGAAATAGCTCTGTTCCATGAATATCTTCTCTGTGTGCCAAATCAAATAATATTTCCCACCACAGCAGAGAACTCAAATGAATATCAGATAACAAAACTGACCTTTTAAAACATCTTGATACAACAAGGTTTTCCAATAGTAAGACTATTGTACGAAAAATAAAATATTTTAGTACTTTTAGCAAAGATTAGTTTTAAGAAAACATCGGGATTAGCAAATATTACAACTGAATTTTTCAGAATCTAGACAACTGCATACGTATTACATTAAATAAAACTTATTTGAAAAGAACATAACAATTCCAAAGTCAATTACTCAAAAATTAGGAACGCCAGAATTAGAGTTCCCTGTGGAACCCTAACTCAGCCTCCTTGTGCATATGGATTATGATATCGTTGTGACGTTGCACTCCATACGCTTTACGAAAATATGCTTGGAATGTGAATATAATGTAACTGGAATATGCTTTATGCAAAAGGTCTCTTGCAAGGTATCATTACAAAGCTTATAATCTACCGAGTGTGTTCATCTCATTTGAATGTATGTATCATTATTGTACCTAAAACTAGAAATATGAAGTTAACTCTGAGGCCCTATTGTAATTATGCAAAGTGTGGGCCATTAATGGTGGTTTAGAATCTTGATGGCACCCACTGACTAGGGCAATTGGCTACAGATGATTTATTTACCTGCAAGCCTTCTTGTGGATGTGGGGGCCAGCTTGTGGGTAATGAAGAATGAGGTCTTACAGTGACATGTGACCATGTCACCTGATGCTGGAATCCATCTTAAACCTGATGCATTTCCATTTAGAAGGAGGGGTGGGAACCCAGAGAGACAAAGGATTCCCGCCTGGGCCAAAGCTATAAAAGGGGTGAAACAGAACAAAGGGCGCTGCCAATCATGAGAAATCCCAGAATTACCACCTGAGCTGGAACTAACAAGAACTGTACCGGAGAAAGGATTGGGCCTACACCAGGAAGGAGCCTAGTCTGTGAAAGAAGCTTACTGGAACATCTCTGAGGGTGAGATTTACATGTATTCAGTTTCTTAAATGTACTGGGCTTAGACTTGCATGTTTTGTTTTATTTTGCTTGGTAACTTACTTTGGTGTGTCTATTAATACCTGGGGGAGCAAACAGTTATGCATCTCTCTCCATCAGTGTTACATGAGTTTACCCTGTATAAGCTTTATACAGAGTAAAACAGATTTATTTGGGGCTTGGATCCCATTGGGAGCTGGGTGTTGGAGACAGGAGTACCTGCTTAGTGGTTTTCAATTAAAGCCTGCAACTTTGGTGACGTGGTTCAGACACTGGGTTTGTGTTGCAGCAGGCTTGCAGGTCTGGTTCAACAAGGCAGGGTTCTAGAGTCCCAAGCTGACAGGGAAAAGGGGCTCAGAGGTAGTTTCAGCATGTCAGGTGACAGTCCCAAGGGGGTCTCTGTTACCGAACCCATCACAATTGTCTTTAATTATACAACCAAATACTATATTTTTCATGGGACCTCTGCCTCATTTAGGGTATAGGATGGATTGTGCTCAGGGAATTAATCAGGGTTATGTAATGAGTAGGGCTGTTGTCTGCAGGACCCCTGCTTTATTTGTTACAAAAGTTGTAAGGTATGTAGTGAATGAGACAGGGAACTGCAGAAAGAAAATGGATGATCTCATGGTTAAGGCAACTGAATGCTGCCCTGGAAGACTGGATTCTCTCTCTCCCTTTGCCACACAGGTTCTAATTGTGTGTTCTTCATTTTCTGAGTGCCCAACCTGAAACATTTGCATCCTGGTTTGCAGAACAATTGAACACTTGTGACTGCAACTGAATCCAGGGAAGTTGTGCTCTGAACATGAAAAGTGTATGTAAGTATTGTGCCTCATTTCCTCATTTTTAAAACGGAGATTATAATACCACCTCACCTCATAGGGTTCCTGTTGAAAATAAACTTTACTGTTTGTGAAGCACTCAGACATTATAGTGATGAGTATTATAAAAAAGCCCATGAGGAAATGAACAGTTCTGAATTTGGAGCAGAATATGAAGGGTGCTAAGCCACACAAATAATGAACATAAAATATTTAACAGCTACCAATTCAGTGAACCCTCTCCATCCTGTGCAATGAATGAGGCAGTAATTCTGTGGAACAATTTATATAGTGAGGGTGCTGAGACCCATTGAATCAATCTGTAAACGCTGTATATGACAGAAACCACTTCAAGCCAGGGGATGCAGTAGCATCCCCAGTTCTAGCACCTACAGGCCATTTCTTCCCCTCTTCTTCTTTTGTTCAGTCTTTCTGATCTCTACATTCCCAGCCTGGCAAAACAAGCTTTCCTCTTCCTTGGAGGCAGGATTTAAGATCCTTAAACTGACAGCTTTGCTCATTGTCTTTCAAGTGTGTGCTCGGGTGTCCTTATCTGGAGCCTTTGTTTTCATCCAGGCTGGTCTTCCCAGAGCCCACTATTAAACTAAATCAATGCATTCCTATAGGTAAGTCTTATAACCCAATATACAGTAACTCATCCTCACCTACCAAGTCACATACAGTGTTAATAAAATCATTACATCTCAGAATTAGATTACTATGTACCAATTCCACAACCATCACAGGTTGCATTTGGAATTTTCAAACTCTAAATTTCTTTTCTTCATGTTCTTTTACTGTGTTTTTTTGTACATAAAGCATTTAGAGAGGTTGTCTATATCCATTCATCCATGTATATGATCTATATTTCATCCCTATCACACATATTGATTTTCATTCACAAACAGGATTCTAATGCAGAAGACAGCAGTACCTTGTCTTTCAGGGTGTACTGACATCAACTCAACACCCCCATAACTATTTTCCCAACCAAAACAGTGAAGCTATAATCACCTGTCCTACTATTCTGCATAAATCTTCTATAAAATGTAGTTTGGGGAAGAAAATCTCTGCCATCTCCCACCTTCCTAAGCAGGAAACAGCAATCTGTCCAAGTGAGGAAGAAGGCCACTGACTGCTATGTAAGTTATAACATGAATAATGTATGATACAGCCAAAATGACCTAAGCCCTTTCTAGTAAATTTCTTCACAATCATTAATATATTACCAAAACACAGAAGTTGCCAAAGTGGATCAAATCAATGGGCCATCCAGTCTCCAACAGTAGCCAGTACCTGATGCTTCAGAGGAAGAAGGTGCGTGAAACATGCTTATCTGACAATGATGTAATGACCTGCCTATCGTGGAGGTGCAAAGTACAACAGCACATCAAGTATTTTTATGTAAATTCAATAATAATTTTTATATGATTCATGCAGTGAGAAACTAACAGGTGAGTCAAGTGTTCTTTGCAAGTCTCCACAATGCTTTGCATGGCAAAGAACAGTTTTTCAAGCATTCTCTGTTTGTTCCCAACATATAAACTAGATATCTGTAAGCAGGAGCAGATTCCAATCTAATTAATCACACTCTAGCTTTTTCGTAAACAGTCCTCCTTCATAGCCATCTTTCTAAGCACCCTGGTACTGGAATATTTAAGTGCTCCATAAAAGCCGCAAAAGCAAGCAATTTAAAATTAACCGCGAATTACTTAAAACGACTGCTTCGAGCAGCAGTGTAATTTTCTAAAAGGGGTTTTTGCTTCTGACCATGATACACTGCTCTGATGATCTGTCATGCCTCATACATTACTTAAGACTAAATATATTGGGCTACTGTAACTTCCCACATCAGGAGTGGGCAAACTTTTTGGCCTGAGGGCCACATCAGGGTTGCGAAACTTTATGGAGGGCCGGATAGGGAAGGCTGTGCCTCCCCAAACAGCCTGGACCCCTCCCTCTATCTGCTCCCTCCCACTTCCCGCCCCCTGACTGCCCCCCTTAGAACTACTGACACATCCAACCCCCCCCGCTCCTTGTCCCCTGAACACACCCTCCTGGGACCCCTGCCCCTAACTGCCCCCCAGAGCCTGCACCCCAGTCCCCAAACCCTAGACCTCCATCCTGCACCCAAACTCCCTCCCAGAGACCAGCCTCTCACCCCTTCTGCACCCAANCCCCCCCCTATCCAGCCCCCCTGTTCCCTGACTTCTCCAACCCCTATCCATACTCCCACCCCTATCCAACCCCCCTGCTCCCTGTCCCCTGACTGCCCCCCCCAGAACCTATGTCCCATTCAACCATCCTCTGTCCCCTGACTGCCCCCTGGGAACCCCTGCCCCATATCCACCCCCCGCCCTGCCCCCTTACCATGTTGCTCAGAATGGCAGGAGGTCACAGCCCCACCGCCTTCTTGGCAAGAGCGGCGGGCCAGAGCACTGGTGGTGCAGCGAGCTGAGGCTGCGGGGCAGGAGGGACAGCAGGGGAGGGGTTGGGCACCAGCCTCCCTGGCCAGGAGATCAAGGGCCAAACAGGACGGTCCCATGGGCCAGATGTGGCCCGCGGGCCGTAGCTTGCCCACCTCTGTCCTACATAATGTTATGCCGTGGCTCTGTTCAAGCTTGGGTTCTTTTAAGACGCTTCCTTCCAGGCTGTATTCTTGAAAATGACATCATCATGCTAATTCTTCCAAATCCTTTGTCATATTTACAGCTTAAGTGGAATGCAAATTTTACAGTACCTTGAAGTGAGGTTCTGCTTTTGAAAGTGATTCTATAAAAATGGCATTCTTGGATTTAACATTTATTGCCTCTCAGTAATCAAACATGATCAGTTTACATGTCAAAACAATTTTTCTGACTACCAGGAATCTTGCACATTCAAATGAGGCTCAAAAGCCTAGTGTACATTTGGGGATCTGCCCCAATTCCAGCAATCGGTGGCCAGCAACTGATGTGGATACACCAATGAAAACCTGAAGTGCAGACAAGGAAAGTTGTGATTTGCATCAGTGCAGTTTAACCTTGCTTAACCATAGGCAAGCTGTATTCTTTCCTTATCACACCTCACCAACGTAACAGAGGGTTGACAGTAGAAAATATGCGTTCAGACGTGCCTATGCAACCTTGTTGCCTTTAATAGATTTGCATGGGTGCAGCTGATTAGATAATTCTGATACACTAGAAGGAATAGAATTCAGTTACTCTTAGGGCTTGTCAATGCAGGTTTTAAATTGGATCGAGTTCATATGGTTTCAAAAGACTTGCATGCACACGACACAACCCATCACTGTACACTACACACTTATTGCGAACTTTTGCAAAGTGGACTAGGCTTGCTTTGAACTGTATTAGTTCGGTCTTTTGTTTATGTGCATGCCATTGCTGTGCACCATTTTTTGCTTGCTTCTGCGGCTATACTAAAGTTCTTTGCAGGTTGACAGTCACTGACCTGTCCATTTACTTGAGTGCCCTCCTTGTCCCGGTGTCAAGTTTCCAGGACTGCCCTTCCCCCTTTTAAAACTGCAGAGCCAGATTTTGCCCTCTTTGCTTCTGGTTCCAGTATATCATCATTCTGGTGATATAACCTCGATAGCATTCCAGAAGCCCTACAACATGCCTTGCACAGCTGCCTGGAGCTGTGCTGAGACCACCATCTGGGAGAAGTGTTGATTCAGGAAGCGCTTTTGGCCAGCCACAGGAACAAGGACCTTTTTGTGGGCGTAGCGAAGCAGATATCCACTAGGGACGCCAACCAGTGTCAGATAAAGAGCAAGCAGCTCAAGACAAAGTACACTGAAATGAGGGATAACATTAGGCAATCCAGCAGAGGACATGTGACCGGTCCATTTTTTGGTGAACTGGACAAGATTCTACACCACGGTATGACCCATCCCAGGCACTGCCCGGGACCTGCTACCCACACTCTCCCCCACCACTAAGGGCAACCAGCCAAACCCATCACGAGATGAGAACAAGAATGCCTGAGAGCCAGGATATTCTGGGGACTCAGGAACCTCATGACGGCCGGCTGGAAAGCCAATCCCAGTCCTGCCCTGCATCGCCTAAGCCCAAGTCCCAGCCAGAAATCTAGGCCAGGACAGAAGAGTCAGATCCTCTAGAGGAAACTTTAATATGCATGTACCTATCATTACAATTTATTTCTTATTCATTATTACTGGTGATGGATTTGAATTAGGAGCAACCTCTCTCCCTTTTGCTGTTTGAAAATGGCACAAGCACAGAATTTGAAGTATTTTAAAAACTGGTTTAAAATTAAAAACAAGATAATTTTTCCCCAAAAGAAGAGGACTTGGCACCTAGACATCCTTTCAGAAAAGTTCTCTTTCAAACCTTCAATCCCCTATGTGCAACTGCTTCTAAAAACCCAAAAATGTGTGTTCATCCCCACATGGAGGACAGAGGACCTTAATCTTCAACTAAACTGTACTTGTATATTTTAAGGTAAAAAGAAAAAGAAAAGAATGGGGGAGGGACGTACTATAAATTTTTTTGAAGCTCCCTCTCCCCAGTGCCTCCCGCCCACAGCAGCCCCGCCAATCAGCACCTCCGCATCCTTCCCCACATCTCCCAATCAGCTGTTTCATGGTGTGCAGGAGGCTCTGGAGGGGAAGGGGAGGAGTGAGGGCACAGCAGGCTCAGGGGAGAGGGTGGGAAGGAGTGAGCGGGGGCAGAGCCACTGGTTGAGCAGTGAGCACACCCTGACAACTGGAAAGTTGGCGCCTGTAGCTCGAGCCCCAGAGTCGGTGCCTATACAAGGAGTCACATATTAACCTCTGAACAGCCACCCCTGCTTTAGTAGGACTGACTCTTAAAGCAATAATGTACTTTTAACATTGCAGTGATGCACTGAAATACTTAAATGGTGCAATGTCAGAACATGTCCAAGGCAAATCAGATGTCACAGCCGGTGGTCGTGGTACATGTAGGTACCAATGATATAGGGAAGGGTAGGAGAGATGTCCTGGAAGCCAAATTTAGGCTGCTAGGGAACAGACTGAAATCCAGGACCTCTATGGTAGCACTCTCAGAAATGCTTCCAGTTCCACGCCCACCTCAGGCCAGGTAGGCAGCGAGCTTCAGAGTCTCAGTGCGTGGATGAGACGATGGTGTAGAGAGGAGGGGTTTACGTTCATTAGGAACTGGGGAACTTTTGGGATGGGGGAGCCTATACAGGAGAGATGGGCTCCACCTAAACCAAAGTGGAACCAGACTGCTTGCACTAAACATTAAAAAGTTGTAGAGCAGTTTTAAACTAGGAGATGGGGAAAGCCGACTGCTGCAGAGGAGCTTGTGGATCCGGACACAGACTTCTCTTAGGGGAGAGTCTGATGATAGGGAATCTCCAGGTTATAGTCAGGAACAGAGGATGGAAGGGATAATGTAAGGGCCGATCAGATGATAAACATAAGAATCTGGCACATCAAATAAGGCAGACAAATAAACAGGACAAGTTTTAAAGGCTTGGACACAAATGCTAGAAGTCTAAATAATAAGATGATGGTGACTAGAGGTGCTTGTAATAAAGGAGGATATTGATATAATAGTCCTCACAGAAACTGGTGGACTGAGAGCAATCAATGGGACACAATCATTCTGGGGTACAAAATATATCGGAAGAACAGAACAGGTTGTGCAGGGGAGGAGTGGCACTATATGTGAAAGAAATGTAGATTCAAATGAAGGAAAAATCTTCAATCCAAAATATCCAGTAACCGCATGGAAATAACATGCTCTAATATTAAATAACATTAGGGATCTATTATCGACCACCTGACCAGGACAGTATAGTGATGATGAAATGCTAAGGGAAATTAGAGAGGCTATCAAAATTAAGAACCCAATAATAGTGGGAGATTTCATTATCCCCATATTGGAACATCATCTCATAGGACAAAAGCAGAGATAAAATTTCTCGATACTTTAAATGACTGTCTCATGGGAGCAGCTGGTACGGGAACCCACAAGGGGAGAGGCAACTCTAGATTTTAATACTGAGTGGAGCGCAGGAGCTGGTCCAAGAGGTAACTATAGCAGGACCGCTTGGAAACATTGACCATAATACAATAGCATTCAACATCCCTGTGGGTGGAAGAAAGACCTCAACAGCCCAACACTGTGGCATTTAATTCAAAGAGGGAACTATACAAAAATGAGGTTAAACAAAGTTAAAAGGTACAGTGACTAAATGAATCCTGCAAGTTGCTGGGCCCTTTTTAAAGACGCATAGCAGAGGCCCAACTTCAATGTACCCCAAATTAAGAACACAGTAAAAGGACTGAAAAAGATCACAGTGTTTTCAACCAGTAAAAGAAGCAGTGAAGATAAAAAGACTTCCTTTAAAAAGTGGAAGTCAAATCCTAGTGAAGGCAAATAGAAAGGAGCACAACACTGCCAGCTTAAGTGCAAGAGTGTAATAAGAAAGCCAAAGAGAGTGTTGAAGAACGGCTAGCCAAAACTCAAAAGGTAATAACAAAATGTTTTTTAAAGTACATCAGAAGCAGGAAGCCTGCTAAACAACAGTGAGCCCCTTGACGATCGAGATACAAATAGGAGCACTTAAAGACGATAAAGTCATTGCGGAGAAACTAAATGGGATTCTTTGCTTCAGTCTCACGGCTGAGGATGTTAGGGGAATCCCAAACCTGAGCCGGCTTTGTAGGTGACAAATCTGAGGAACTGTCACAGATTGAAGTGTCACTAGAGGAGGTTAGGAATTAATTGATAAACTCAACATTAACAAATCACCGGGACCAGATGGCATTAACCAAGAGTTCTGAAAAGAACTCAAATGTGAAGTTGCAGAACTATTAATTAAGGTTTGTAACCTGTCCTTTAAATTGGCTTCGGTACCAATGACTGGAAGTTAGTTAATGTAACGCCAATATTAAAAGGGCTCTAGAGGTGATCCCGGCAATTTACAGACCGGTAAGTGTAACGTCGGTACCGGGCAAATTAGTCAAAACAATAGTTAAGAATAAAATTGTCAGACACATAGAAAAACAAACTGTTGAGCAATAGTCATCATGGTTTCTGTAAAGGGAAATCGTGTCTTACTAATCTTTATTAGAGTTCTTTGAAGAGGTCAACAAACATGTGGACAGGGGGGATCCAGTGGATATAGTGTACTTAGATTTCCAGAAAGCTTTGACAAGGTCCCTCACCAAAGCTCTTACATAAATTAAGCTGTCATGGGATAAAAGGAAGGTCCTTTCATGGATTGAGAACTGGTTAAAAGACAGGGAACAAAGGGAGGAATAAATGGTAAATTCTCAGAATGGAGAGAAGTAACTAGTGGTGCTCCCCCGGGATCAGTCCTAGTACCAATCCTATTCATTCATTCATAAATGATCAGGAGAAGGGTAAATCGTGAGGTAGCAAAGTTTGCAGATGATACTGAACACTCAAGATACTTAAGACCAAAGCAGATTGTGAAGAACTTCAAAAGATCTCACAAAACTAAGTGATTGGGCACAAAATGGCAATGAAATTTAATGTGGATAAATGTAAATAATGCACATTAGAAAAATAAGCCCAACTATACATACATATGATAGGGTTAATTTAGCTACAATGAGTCAGGAAAAGGATCTTGGCGTCATCGTGGACAGTTTTCTGAAGATGTCCATGCAGTGTGCCAGAGGCGGTCAAAAAAGCAAACAGGATGTTAGGAATCATTAAAAAGGGGATGGCAATAAGATATACTCTATCTTATGCCCTTATATAATCCATGGTATGCCCACATCTCGAAACTGTGTACAGATGTGGTCTCCTCACCTCAAAAAAGATTTCTAGCACTAGAAAAGTTCAGAAAATGATTAGGGTTTGGAGAGGGTCCCATACGAGGAAAGATTAAGAGGCTAGGCCTCTTCAGCTTGGAAAAGAGGAACTAAGGGGGATATGATAGAGGTATATAAAAGCAGGAGTGATGTAGAGAAAGGGATGGATAAGGAAAAGTTATTTACTTATTCCATAATACAAGAACTAGGGATCACCAAATGAAATTATAGGTAGCAGGTTAAAAACAAATAAAAGGAAGTTCTTTCTTCACACAGCGCACAGTCAACTTATGGAACCTCTTACCTGAGGAGGTTGTGAAGGCTGGGACTATAACAATGTTTAAAAGGAACTGGATAAATTCATGGTGGCTAAGGTCCATAAATGGCTATAGCCAGGAAGGGTTAAAGAATGGTGTCCCTAGCCTCTGTTCATCAGAGGATGGAGATGGATGGCAGGAGAGAGATCACTTGATCATTGCCTGTTAGCTTCACTCTCTCTGGGGCACCTGGCATTGGCCAGTGTCAGTAGACAGATACTGGGCTAGATAGACCTTTGGTCTGACCTGGTACGGCCATTCTTATGTTCACAGGAGGAATGGCCCTGGAAATGGGAGAAGCGCCCATGAGGTCAGCCTCTCATAAATAGCAAATTGTTGAGGAACTCATCTCTTCCTCAGGTTTTCTTTACATTTTAAAGAGTAGAAGCAGTCTTACAAACAAGACCGTATCCCATACAAAATCACATGCTCTTCCATCTAGTTCTCTCTCCTCTGAAAAAAAGCACCTCAGCTTTTTATACTGTACATCTGAATTGGAGCCAATGAGATACACCTCATCTGGCTGAGACAGTAGAACATCTCTGCATTTCCACAAAGGATCCAAAAGTCTTACTCTAAATATCATATTTAAAGCCACACAGGTTCCATGGCCTTAAAGTTATTCCAGGACACAATATTTTACAAAGTGTACTGAAGGTGCAATCACCCTGTCAAAATTAGACATGCCCTAAACAGAGATAGCAATGAGCATGCCTCAAAATTTAAAAAGATGCAGATAATCACATTTACAACCAAAGAACAGAGGTGTTAGCATCTTTAATCAACTGCTTCTTTGGCTGTGTCTACACTAGAACTTTTCTCGGCAAAACTTTTGTCAGTCAGGGGCGTGAAAAAACAACAACATAAATTTCACCAACAAAAGCACCGGTTTGGACAGCACTATGTCAGTGGGAGACATTTTCCCACTAAACATAGCTACTGCCATTCATTGGGGGTGGTTTAAATATGCAGGCAGGAGAGCGCTCTCCTGTCGGCATAGAGTGACTACATGGGAGAGCTTGCAGTGGTACAGCTGTGTCAATGTAAGGTCTGCAGTGTACACAGAGCCTTATTCAACCACCCCACTTGGTCAAAATACAGCAACACGTCTTCCTCCAGCAGCTACTGGAAATGCAAGTAGAAAGAGGAGAGAGTTTGCTCAGCTGACTTCTATGATTGAAATCCCTGGTGACAGGAACTCAAGTCTTCAGTTTATAGTGCGTTCAGTTTTTAGCTTACCACAAATTGCTTTGAAAAGCCATTCACTTGGAGTCTCATACAAAGCCCATTAAAATCAATGGGAGTCTACATTAACTTCAGTGGCCCTTGGCTCCTCCTGTACCATGCAGAAGAGGTAAATGTTAAGATACAGCTAACTTTAAAGGCCTTCCTTTTTGCTATGTGGTATCACATTCTGTTTTCTCTTTCAGCGGCAGTTACATTTCTTGACATAGTTATTGGTCCACATTTTCAGCAAGAGGAGGCAAAGGCCAGCCTGCAAAGCTATAATTGTAAAGTTACTGCATTTGTACATACAAATGAGACAACTGCACCTGCAGAGGCATGATACCAAAAATAAACATAAAAATTTCCTGTGCAAATTCCAGCAGCCACCTGACCTATAAAGCAGAAGAGAAGTAGACATTTAAAGATACTAACTTCATCGTTACAGTATCTACATGAAAATGATAATTTCTACAATATAAATTTACTCCCCCTAAAAGGAGCCTAACTTCTCCTAAAATATTTTCTATCATTTCTAGATTTTATAAATAAAAAGTACACTTTCCTTAATATTTACACAGGGTGAGGAGAGAGACATCCACACACAGGCCCAGTTTCTTTTGTACTGGACTCCAGCATGGTGTCCTTTAGTGTACCAGGGCCCAGCTGGGCCTCCAAACTCTTCTTGGCAGTGATGTAGCATATTACCAGTGTGGGGAAATGTTGGTCTGCTGGTAAAATGCTGTTTTGATCCATTTGGCCAGGCCATCCTTGTAATACCAGGATGCCTGAACAGCCATGTGAAAGACATTCACATTTGCAAGAATGCTTCTTTGTTGAGTTGTCAGCTTCTTGTAAATTTCGATACCTTGACTGCTCCCAAGAATGGAGAATGTGGACAGAACATGACAGAGCACCAACTAACGAAATCACAAAGAAAAACCAAGATATTGGATTTGCTGCACATAGGCTAGCCAGTAGAGAAAATTTCTAATACTTTGTGTTGCAGAATCAGGCAGAATTTTATTATTTTTTTTTTTTGTAAGTTAAGCTTTAGATTTCCCCCAACCCTTTAATATTTGTGCATTCCAGAGATAAATTATTTTACAAACTAAAAAAAACAACCACCATTCACAGTTTTATGAACGCATTTTTTGATGTATAAAGTTTATTCATCTCCAAACATGAATAATGGATGACATATCCCTGTAGTGGAGCATACCTAACATCAGAAAGAGGCTTTCTGGCCTCTCAAGAGCTGGAAATGCAGCATTCAACATACACAATCTGCGTGTAAGTACTGTATCTTCAATAAAAAAGCAGGTAGTTACTCAGCAGGAAGTGCAATCTGCTGTAGCTGCTGCTGCACGTTTGCTATTAGCCACAGGAACAGCGATAAAGATTTAGTTGTTTAATCCATCTGTTCTATTTTGCTCTGACCCTGCCTACACTGATCACGAAAAGACTGTCTACAAATGTGATTCTACCTTCCCAGGTTTCATAAATATATGACAGTTAAAACCTAGTTTAACCACAGCAAGGTTAAATCTCCATTTGGGAAGCACAGATGGGGCCAAACTGTGATAGAATAACCCGGCTCTAAGCCTAGGTATGACTGACGCTAGAACAGTGTTTCTCAATGACCAGTCCGTGGATGGGTGCCAGTCCCAGACAATTCCGACACAGTTTAGGAAGGCAGCGAGCCAGTCCCTGGTATGAAAAATGCTGAGAAACACTGGGCTAGAACCCATTTTGTTAATAAGGTTGCAGCACAGTTTGGCCTCATTCAGACTGGCCAGCCAGATCATGTTTCGTAGCTGCTGAGTTTCATGCAGCTCCACAATACATTTTGCACAGATACATTTGCATATAAGCCAAGCTCAGTCTTCAAAAACTGTCTGGATTTCATGCTACTGAAAGACAGCCCTACTGAATGAAGTTCTGTATCTTCAGCAGGGTAAACTTTGCACGTGAACTGTCAGCATGTCTCAACTCTAATCTGAGGGAAACTTCCTCTATGGCAGAGGTGGGCAAATTACAGCCCACAGGCCACATCCGGCCCGCGGGACCCTCCTGCCCGGCCCCTGAGCTCCTGGCCTAGGAGGCTACCCCCAGCCCCTCCCTTGCCGTTTCCCCTCCCTGCAGCCTCAGCTCACTCCGCCGCAATGCACTGGGCAGCCAGGCTCTGAGCTTCTGGGGCAGTTGCAGGGCCCAGCCTGACCCGTTACTCTGTGCTGTGCGGTGGCGATGGAGTGTATGGCTCCAGACAGGCGGCACGGCTGTAGCGCTGCCAGCCACCGGTGTTCCAGGCAGCATGGTAAAGGGGCAGGGAGCTGGGGGGATAGAGGGCAGGGGAGTTCTGAGGGGTGGACAGGGGTCTGGGGTTTGGATAGGGGTTGGGGTAGTCAGAGGGTGGGGAACGGGGAATGGGAGCATGGGCCCTGGGGGGCAGTCAGGAGTGGGAGGGGGGATTGGATGGAGGCGGTCAGGGGACAGGGAGTGGAGGGGTGCACGGGGCAGGTGTCCCGTGGGGGGCACCATCAGGGAACGGGGGGTGGGGTTAGATGGGGAAGGAGTCTGGGAGGGGGGCAGATTAGGGGTAGGGGCCGAGCCACAACCCTCTCCCCTAACTGGCTCTCCATACAATTTCCAAAACCCAATGCGGTCCTCAGGCCAAAAAGTTTGCCCACCCCTGCTCTACTGGCATGTGATGGTGGCGTCTGTCCCCTAAAGGGTAGGAGGACTGAAGGGTCATCTCATCTATCTCACGGTGTGGCCCCCCTTTAACTTTGGTATCCAAGGGTCAAGGAAAATGACAAAGGCAGATATGGAGACAGAAAGAGGAAGTGGACCCAGGGGAATAGGCTGTGTTTGAGGGAAAATCAGTGTTTCTATTCCTTTAAGGGCCAGGGACTATGAGTCTTGTATAGAGAGTGGGGCAAGGCTGTCCTTCCGCCCATCCAGTCAGAATCAGCTCTAGAAAAGATGGCTGTATATATGTTGCTTCTTCCCTCAGATTAGAGACACACCAAACAGAAGGGGGGCTGCTGAACCCTTTGAACTGGGGACTAATTGGAGACAGACACCAGCTGAAGGGGAGAAGCTGGTTGAAAGCCACAGCTGGCCTGAGGTAACAAGCAAAGCCTACAAGGGGACCTGTGCCAAGTAGGGAACAGCGTGAGAGAAAACCTCAGGCCCTAGAATGAGAAACCCTGAACTTGAGAGGAGAATGAGTATGTCAGGACCAGAATCACCAGTCCCAGGAGGAGAGTAGGATGATCCCTGGGTCTGAGGGGAAACTACAGACCATGGATACCAAGACAGACAGACTGAAAGAAAGAACAAAACACAAGAAGGAGGGCTGAGAAGACCCCTAGTCCAAAAAGGGAGCTGAGTGCTTTGGGGGAAGTTAAACTCCAGGAGAAGGAGAAAATCGTTTAAACACTCCAGAGGGAGAACGTATTATTTCTGAACCCCAGTAGAGGCAGTGAAGGGAAGTGTGCCTGCTTGGCCAACAGGGTAGGCATTCATGTTCTATTACAAGGTAATGGGGCAGTTCGATCGCTATAGTTCATGAGGTTCTTGGCTTCTCTGCTGAGTTTGCAAACTAATGCAAAGCATGTGATGAGTTTATGATGTGGGAACTGGAATGGAGACTCACTAAACATCCTGTACAGGAGCACCAATCATCAATCAGATGGGAACAGTTGTTAATGCCTATCAAATTCGACTGAATTCAGAGAGGTGACCTATAGGCAAAATGCTCTGAAGCTCATTAGCATCTCATAATGCATCCAATCCCCTATATGTGCTAGGGACACACCTTCAAGAGTGAAGTCCATTTTCTGGAAAGGTAAGTTTATTAAAACAAGTTCTGAGCTTTTCTGAATTTGCATAGACAGGATTTACCACTCGGTGAACATGGGCAAAATCTCCCAAACATTGCTCTCAGTCTCAAATACACTCATTCTGGCATACCACGTTCTTAAAAGGACAGCTCCCCTTAACCAAAGCACGGACCACTTATTTCACCTGAGTAATGGGGGATGAAAGGGGTGGAGGGAAGAAGCATGCAATTATCCTCTGACAAACAACCCATACTGAGAGATATTTTTTTTGTAAACTAGCATCAGAATGTTGGGTATCAGGATTCCTGAGTTCTGTTCCTGGCTCTGGGAACAAACTATGATCTAGAGCTTAGAGACAGCACAGATAAATGTAACAATGTCAGTTTGGGTCATCTGCAGGGAAGTGAACTCAGGACCTCTTGACCTAAAAGCATGAGCCCTGACAAAATGAAAATTAGAATTAAACTTACTTTTTTTTAACTGATGCTTCAAAGCTGTACTTTTAGAACCACAACATACTTCATAAAGAAATTGAAGTTCTGCTCTCAGTGATATGCTACATATTTCTTTTGTGCTGAGCTTTCAGGAAAGGATACGAATCAACAAAGTGAAGAACCACCACCAGTACAATGTGTTCTGTTTAGCAAATAATAAATAATAAATCAGTTTTGCTCTAGTTCTCTCTGAGCTATGTGACCCTTTGCCCTTTTATGTTCTTATGTTCACTTTTCACTGTACTTGGTTATGTAACTGTTCCCTCTAAGTTGGAAATTTCCAAGGTGAACAAAAGCTCCAGTGATTATGCTCTTCCTGGTCACTAAGGTGATTTTTCACTAACTTCTACTCACTGTTTTTTTTACAGTTTTAATCACAATGTCTATTAGGCTTGCTGTGGTTAGGCTGATCTATTTGTTTGGACTCTTAACTGAATGCATTTTCCAATATTTGACTGAAGCAATAGCTCCAGTAATGTAAGTTTAGACTAGTTTAAGGATGGAGGGAGAATAAGTACAGTATTTTTTTCACTGCATACCACGTTCTCTTTATTCTGCAGTTAATGGAATCTGTTTTTACATGGCAAGCATCTCTTTGCATTCTACAAAAACAGATCTGTCTTTTCAGAACATACAGTCTATTAAAAACAGATTCTCTAAAATTACCTTCAGAAATAGCTAGGTTACAACCTTAACTGTAGTGTTTATCCATCTTTGGCAGCAGCAATGGCAGATTTAATTTTTTCCCTACCCATAGCACGACTTATCATGACATATCCTCAGCCTGTTCTTTAGCAGTGAAAGCTACTGCTGGAACTAAACACAAACCACAGATTCCAAATTTCTTACAGAGGCCTAGATTTACTATGTAAGAAACACCAACTAAGAGGCTCTGGGAGGGGGTTGGGTGCTGGGTGCAGTCTCTGGGCTGGGAGAGTTGGGGTGCAGGAGGGGGTACGGGGCATAGGGCTGGGCCAGGAATGAGGAGTTTGGGGTGCAGCAGGCAGGCTAAACCTTGTGATCCCATTAGCCAATGCTTGTTTCTTGGGCCCAGAACCAACACTCATCCTCAGCAGCTCCGTAAATGCCACTAACAACCTTGAACTGATTTTCACTGTATCCCACAGCAATCTGTCCTTCAAGGAATCGTCACGTTCCCCACTCAGTTGGTTCTTCTTGTGCACCTGTGCTTGCAACGTTCATGAAAATAGTGCAGAGTCCATGTCCTCAAAGGAAACATGTACAACATCTTCAAAAGATGAGTATGGCAGCTTAAATTCATAACTTTGCTAGACAACAGAAATCGGACTCAATAAAAATACTTGATTTATGGCTCACTACAATAATCTGTAACCTGCTAACTCCCCTTTATTTTACAGACTGAAGTGTTAATTGCACACTTCACTTTGAATGGTCTCCTGCAACATGT
Organism: Chelonoidis abingdonii; assembly: GCF_003597395.2. Taxonomy (NCBI): domain Eukaryota; kingdom Metazoa; phylum Chordata; order Testudines; family Testudinidae; genus Chelonoidis; species Chelonoidis abingdonii. Next base: position 203,913,202 of record NC_133771.1, read on the forward strand.
GTTAACTCCTTATGCATAACAATCTGTTCCAACTTGTATTTAGCTGTAGACTTGTCTACACTACCGCATGGGGTGGATCTAAGATACACAACTTCAGTTACATGAATAGTGTAGCTGAAGCTGACGTACTTAGATCTACTTACCGCGGTGTCTTCACTGTGGTAAGTCGACAGCTGACGCTCTCCCATTGACTCTGCTTGTGCTTCTCATTCTAGTGGAGTACCAGAGTCAATGGGAGGGTGCTCAGCGGTCGATTTATCGTGTCTATAGTAGATGCAATAAATTAACCTATGCTGGATTGATCACTGCCCGCCAATCTGGCGGGTAGTGTAGACAAGCCCTGTGATACTGTAAATACCTTTCCCAGACCTGAAGAAGAGCTCTGTGTAAGCTGGAAAGTTTGACTCTTTCACCAACAGAAGTTGGTCCAATAAAAGATATTACCTCACCTACCCTGTCTCTCTAAATTCCAGAAACTCAGAAAGAAGTTGTGACCACCTTAAACCAAGCTGATTTTCAGAGAGTATGTCATACTCTTCAGTGCTGGACTCTAAATTACAATAGAATACAATGAAGTATTGTTCTCCCTTCATGCCATGACCAGATCTTTTGCCTTTAAAGTTCTCAAACATGCAGACAGTAATTAACATCACCCATTCTTGCTGGGTTTTTTTTTAATAAAAAGAAAGCTTGTATGAAGAAAAAGAATTGACTCTTCAGTAAAGAGGAAAATGGATAGTGTTAGCAATGCACATATTTTCTCTATACATTTCTACTGTCAAAGACAGTCAGCAGTGGAGTAGCTGCAGACTATTCATGATACAAACAAAAGTTGGCCTTCTCTGGTAAACTGGAGGACCTCAGTGACAGGTATACATTGCAAGTGACTAATAAAGCATTTCTGCTTTGAATAGTTTGCGGTTGATTTATAAGTGCACATTTCCAATAATACGTTTAACATTAAATGAATTTGTATATTGGATGGAAAGTAAACAGCTCTAGGGAAAAGGGAGAGACTCCTACAAGAGGACGCTCACCCAGACCAGAACATAAGTTTAAGTTTATATGGCACAGCTCCAAGGTTTAATAGCAAACCATAGTACAAAAATCAAAACATTTACTTTCTGATGCCACTGAAAATGTATCCTCCCAAAAAAGGACTTCAGAGGAAAAAAAATAGCTATGAAGAAATAACAGAGAGGGAGAATGAGATGAAGAGGTATAAGCAAAGGAGAAAAGCTACACCAAATTTGAAAATAGAATCAATGAGGTGTAGAGATACAAGAAGACATTTTTAGATGGCAGAAGATAAGACTCGTATGAAGAGGGATAAGGACGTTAGAAAGGAAAGAGAAAAGGCTGGTGATAGATGAGCAAAGAAATGGCATGAGCAGATAAAGGAAAAAGTCAATGAAGTAGGCTGAAGCAAGGCAATTTTAGGGCAGTTTTCAGTCAGTCTCTAACATGAATGGGGAGCCAGTGAAGCTGAGTATTTGGTGGGGCTGACTAATGTTTTTATGCTTCTTTGACAACCATCTATAAAAAACAGGCAGCAGCAGCCTACTGAACATACAAAAGACATAAAATCGCTAAGTACAGTATTCACTTGAGAAAGTGCTGAAATGCAAATCAAGAATACAGATGCTACCTTCTTGAAGTTAGAGGAGTTAGTATCTGTAGTAGAAGACCCAGCTCTCAACATTTTTAGCAATCTGCATGCTTAACTGGGAAGGAGGAGAGGGAAAAACAACTCATTTCCTCCATATTGTCAACAGTCCTTAAAGTCGTCTGAAAAAAAGCGTGTCATAACCTGGGAGCAGCAGTTTTGGTAAAGTGTTTTACCAGAAAGAGTGGACCCAAAGAGTCCAAAGAGTGGACCCCCATCAGTGACCCAGCTCAATTTCCCCCCTTTTTCCTTGTCAGCCACCCCCTCGCAACACACTTCTTTATAAGCACTGAATGTCACAGCTCCAAATGACATCAATAACATATATTTATGAGTTTAGAAAATAGACATTTTAATTTTCAATCTCAATAATATGAGTAAAATAAAATCCAGCAGAAAACATTAATAAAATTAGCCAACACAAACTAAATGTTAAAGCTTGGTCTGTTGTTGCTTCTGAACCACTCATGGAAGCATAGCAAGCTCTGCATGTTAGTTCTTCAAAAAGCCTTTCAGACATAAGACAATTGATATTGGTTTAAATTCAGAGATGGCAAACCATAAAAAGTGATTGAGTTATGACACATTCACACTTTAAAGCAGGGGATAACTGACATTGCATTGGAACATCCTATATCCTGTTTAGTGGTTCTAATCAGCTGCAGACAGAGATCTATGAAGTATCTGTTTGACTGATTTTGAATTCTGGAAAGATGCACTTCCTACGGAGCTTTTCATTGCCTCTGTTTAAACAAATAAAATATTTAAGTTAATTTGTTACACAGCAACACACATATATACCCCCTGCTATCAGGTATCCAAATGAAAACAGTCTGTTCTGAATAATTTACTCCTGAATTATCAGCTAGCTATCTTAAACAAATCCAAGAAAAGACCTTCAAAAGTTTTATCAAATATAACATCCACATTTTTACTTTAGAAAAAAAAAAGTCCTGGCTATTAAATTACAGACTGGCAATAATACGTGTATTTTCTTGATTACAGTAATAAAAGTACTACCGACTTCAAATTTACTCAAGACATGAATGTAACAATGAGCATTTAAGAATAAACCCCACAGAGAGATCAATGAAAAAAACTATGAAGTTATTGTGATCCTAAATCAAAGATTCAGTGAAGCAATATTTAAAAACATATACAGATTTAACTCAAATGTTATCAGCTGATGAGAAACCTAATTACCTGTGGTTGCTTATTCAATAAGAGCTAGATTCCAATATATTAATTCTAGGGCTGTCAAATGATTAAAAAATATAATTGCAATTAATCACAAGATTAAAATAATAGAAATGTGACTAATCGTGACTAATAGCACTATTAAACAATAATAGAATACCAATTTAAATGTATTATAAATATTTTTGGATGTTTTTCTACATTTTCAAATATACTGATTTCAATTATAACACAGAATACAAAGTGTAGTGTTCACCTTATCTTTTTTAAAGTACAAGTAATATAAACAAAATAGTAGTTTTCAGTTCACCTCTTACAAGTACTGTAATGCAATCTCTATCATGGAAGTGCAATTTACAAATGCAGAATTATCATTGTTGTTGTTTTAAATAACTGCACTCAAAACCAAAACAATGGAAAACTTCAGAGCCTACAGGTCGAAGCATGAAGGGGCATACGAATGTTTAGCGTATCTGCCAAGTAAATACCTTCCAACATCAGCTACAACAGTGCCACGCAACCCTTTGTTCTCACTTTCAGGTGGCACTGTAAATAAGAAGCGGGCAGCATTATCTCCCATAAATGTAAACAAACTTGTTATAGTCTTAGCAATTAGCTGAATAAGAAGTAGGACTAAGTGGATTTACATGAGGTGAATTGAAAAATATTTATTTTGTTTATCTTTTTTACAGTGAAGTACTTGTAATAAAAAATTAATAATTTAAAGCGAGCACTGTACACTTTGTATTCTGTGTTATAACTGAATTAATGTATTCAGACTGAACAGTCCCTTAACTCACTGAGTAGACTGGATTTTGGCCTTAATAAAGTAAATGAGAATTTGCTGGATGTACTTTAGAGAAAATGGTAGTTTAGAAATAGATTTGCACAATCCTCTGTGTTAAGCATATTTGAAATATGAAAAGGACTTGCTAAGATAATTCAAGTGAGTCATGAATATTGTTTATAAAAAAGGAATTCTTTTGCTGTGATTTTTTTTAAATAGAAATCAAATTTCTCAGAAATGCCTGTTACATTTTCCCTTCCTGCATCACGTTTCCTTTGCCTGCCTCCTGCTCGAGAATGACAGACCATAAAAGTATATGTAAATTAGTTTGTTATTGAAGGAATCCAGTGAGGGAAAAAAATAATTCCAACAAGGACTAATAACTATATATTTTTACACACACACACACACAGCACCACTCTTTTTAATGGTCAGAGTTCCTTTGATTTGCTATTAATGGGATGCATTCATTTCTAACCTTAAGACATGGGAAAAAATGATAAGATTGGGTAGAAAATTTTAAAGCTCTTACATATTATAGTGATGGGTCACTTTAGAAATGCATAGCTAGAGAATGTCCACTGTGTTGAAAATGCACAAGAAATCTGGACAAAAGATGAGGATCAAACAAACAGGCTGTCTCACATAAAATACTATTCATTAAGCAAAGTAAATGCTACTTCAGTAGGATTCTCATTCTCATTCTCTCCGTTTGCACACCTTCCAGTCACATTCTGATCTCAGTTAGAACTAAGTCAGTGGGTACTAAGGGCAGATGTAATGGGGTAGAACTTGACCTTGTATGCTTAGCATATGCTTGGTTTTGCTTTAAAGTGATATTTGGATTTTTTTCTAATTTTGTACTAAACTGAGTGAATCATAACTAACTATGCTATTAAAATAAAAGATTCCAAGGTTGGCCAAAACATTGCAAAGGAAGAGATACCAAATCGAAAACCATTTCCTATCTAAAGAGAATAAAAATTCATAATGGGAAAACTGGTTATTTGGTTATCTAGGTAACTGAACTGTAAATGTTTAAAAAAAGAGCTGCAGACTTAAAAATTGTGAAACCAAGCTCAAGTTTCCTGCAGTTGAAGATGAAGCCATCTCTTTCAAACAGATAGTGACTACCTAGAGTAAGAGTCACAGTAAGAAAACTGCAAATAGAACTTTATGATTGGCCTTTATTTTATGAAAACTATATTTCACGAGTCTAATCCTAAATTAAAAGCATCTGCAGATTTCCCCATAGTAATATTGCCCATAGCAAACCTAGTGCCTTGTACTTATATCCAATACTAGCATTTGTTTGCAGATAACAACATGTTATAGTTTTAGCATATTCTGTGTATGGCAACAGAGAAAACTTTCAAAATAATTTTAGCATAAAGCCAGGAAGGCTGAATGAGTGAGTGTTTGCCTTCTACGCCTCAGAACACCCTGAGCTGAAGTTAAAAAGGCTAGGAATTGGATTTCAGAGCTCTATTCTGGACTATGTAGGGAAACCAGATTATACCAAAGAAGGTGAGCACAGGTGCAAGCATTAATCAATAGGTAAAATGTTTTAGTGTCTGAGTTTCCCAAGATCAGATCTTTTAAGTTTTAACAATGAAGATAGCTCACCTGCCCATTTTTCCCCAGCTCCATTTCAACAATTGCAACAGGAGTGTTTATTTGATCGACGTGTCTTGACTGCGATTTCAAATCCACTCTCCAGTTCATGTTTTTCAAGGTGTTGTCCCACCTACTTTGATTTATCAGACTCTCTCGAATTTTTGTTCTGTGGTTTTTCCAAAATTTTGCAATGACTGCAGCCTGATCTGCTGTGATACCTCCCTGCTTTTTGGTTTGGGCAGTCAGAAAGGCCTCCAGCTGGTTCAAATCCATGTCTGCTGAAGCTACAGACTGGGGAGAAAAACAGAAGGAAAAGCCTGCTTGAATGTATTTTTTCACAATCTAAACAATCTAACAAAAAGAGCACATCCATATGTTTTCAAACTTTTATGGAAGTCATTTTGTACAAGAATATTGTGGGCAAATCTAGGAACCCTGCAAAAGCCATTCAATTGACTGTTATATGCAACTTTCTCCCTATTACCCCAAACTTTTACACCACATCATCTGGAGTGGCTTAGTCCCATAGAGAACAGTGGTGAAGAATTAGGTAGCACATACAGAAACAGTGTGTTTGTGGAGGAAAGTTAGGGATAGTGGATGGAGGTCCTCTGTGAAAAATAGGAGGATGGGGGAGCATGCAGTGTTTTGCCAATCAAGACTGAGACAGATGGAAAGAAACCCTGATTCACTAGAGTGCTCACATTACTTCCATAGCACTCTCAGAGCAGCTCAATCTTCACATCAGAGGACAAGAGAACAAGACTAGTAAATATTGCACTGGTGAGTCTCCTTGTGGAGGTAGGTTTGCCATCATTTTGGAACCTGTCCTGCATCTTCAAAGTACCCAGTAAAAAACAAGGCAAGCTATTCCATGTGTTCTTTATGTCCTAAAAATATTTCCACCTTCATTTCATGTAGTATTTAAAGGTATCCTCATGTTAACAATTATACACCTATGAACTAATTTTTAAACTTAACTAAGTATTATTCTGAAGTACCAGCGGATTCTGTTTCATGTACTGTGTCTGTGTGCTGCAAGAAAGCTCCATTTGGTTATTTAGACCTCATCTCAACACAGTGACAGAAATGATTATTCAAAAACTGTCTCTGATAGATGTCAAAGCTGACTTTCTCCAGTGATGATGATTCTAGAGCCTCAATTTTTCATTGTCTAATTAGGGGGCATGGATCAGCGTTCACATTACATTCCGCGTCAGTACCCGGCCGAGGCCGAGGCAGCTAATGATCCAATCAGCAGACCAAATTTGGTGATGAATCCTGGTCATGTGCCACACGAGGCACATTGTGCATATGCTAAGACGATGACTGTTCAGACTGCCATAGAGTTTTCCCCTAATATTTAACCTAAGTTTTCTTTGCTGCAACTTAAAACAGTTACCTTTGGTCTTGCCTTCAGAGACAAATGCATATAACTGATCCCTGTCTGCAAGATCTGTTTAAATATCATAGAATCAATTAGAGAATCATAAGACTGGAAGGGACCTCAAGAGGTCACCTAGTCCAATCCCCTGTACTCATGTCAGGATTAAGTAGTATCTTTATAGAGATAAAGGAGAGAGTGAGACAAGACTAAAAACCACTATCCTCAGTTTTTAACCTCTGTTGGTAGGTCTAATTTCCAGGCCATTTTATTCTTGTTGCTCTACTATATATTCTAGGGGCAAAATCCTGGAAGGTGCTAAACACTGCTGATCCCACTGAAAATCCTTGAGAATTGAGGTCTCTCAGCACCTTCCAGGATGAGACCTAATTTGTCCCTTTTAAAAACTGCACTACTCAAAACTGAACCAGTGCTCCTACTGGGGCCTAAACAATGCGGAGAAGAAAGGAATAACTATCTTGTTCCCAAATTCTAATCCAGCTCAGATATCGATACTTTGTGTGGTTTTGGACAAGTCACAAACAATGTATCTCAGCTTCTCCAGCCGTAAAGTTAGGATAATAATTATGTACCCTGGAGAGGCACTGCACACTGGTTAATATTTTGTGAAGCCCTTTGAATAAGTATTAATTTTCCCTTCCTCCCACCCCCTTTTCATCCTTAATAGTCTGGGATCAGAGGATAAGAGGGAGGTGGGTGCTGCCAGATGCTGGGACTGACCAACAGAGGATGGATCACCTGGCAATCTCCTGTTCTGATCATTCCTCTGAAGCACCTGGAATTAGCCACTGTCAGAAGAGAGGATACTGGGTTCAATGAACCGCTGGTCTGACCCAGTATGGCCATTCTTATGTTCTTATACTGCTCAGGCAGGGTTCATTACTTTCTTACAGATTGAATGGGTATAACAGTAGATGATTTAAAAAAATTAAACTAGATTAAAACTAACTAGACTGGCCGGCAAAAGAAATGAAAGGTTTATGTATAGCCCAATACAAGAAAGGGGGCACACGTTATAAAAGGTTATGGATAACGACAGCAGGATTCTGCTACCCACAACACATACGGCCAATAACAGTATATGCTTACATCTAAGTATGTAGACCACATAGTCCATTGCCTGCGTATTTTTCAGAAGAAAAAAAGTTGTATCCATAATGGGATTCTGTTTTGCCTGCTAGAATAGAAAGCATTTTTTTCTGAAGCTTTCACAATTTTTTCAAAGCAGGTAACTATGCCACAGAATTCTCAAACTGGCCTAGCTGCTACCTCTTGTGTGATTCAAAGGCTTATAAAACGAAGAAGAAAAAAACAAAAACCCTTCAATATGTCTAGCACACATCTCTAATACTTGTATCTCTAATGTGACCAATATCTGTGCAGACTTTGTTTGCTCTTATGGCAGAGATATTTATCTCAATTAACTCTAATGGTCCTGTAAGTGGAAAAGAGAGTACCAGTCTTCATTTGCCAAAAGAAAAATTGGTTTCAAATGTCTTTTTTTTTCATGCAGAAGACTGTCAGCTTACAGGAGTGTGAAATATTTTCTATCATTTTATCAATATGAAAAATATTCTGTCTGTGCATATATGTGTTACTAGTTATCTGACATTTGTGTAAGTTGTGGGGAAGAATGGAGTAGGCCAAAAAAAACCCCTTATATAAACTTGTTAATAGCAACACAAATAAAGAGCAAGACCAACTTGAGATACAAAGTTCATTCATTCAACTATGCATAAAATTGGCTCCTGTTCTATTCCTCCTCAGATGCAGTAACACATATTACTGTGCACTGATCAAAACAGGAGTCTTGTGGAAAAAACACTGTGGTCACGTAATTAAAAGACTGCATCCTAATGCATATGCATAATGGGCCAAAGTAAGGTTGCGCAGGTAGCCTTCATTCTGGGATTTCCTCATCTTCCTTCCTCACATACCCTCCTCCCATCCAAGCTTCTGCCCCCCACCCCACATACGGCAAGTCTCCCTGACCCCTGCATTTCACCTTTCTGCAGAGGACCATTAAGAGCACAGAAGGGAGTTTCTCTGCTCTCAGTTACTGTGTCTGGTGCCACAGCAACTCATGGCAGTCAGGAAGCACAACTGCAGGGAAAGTCCTGCTCAGTTCCTGCTGCCCTGGGATGGAGCATGTTCAGCATAGGTGGCGAATATAAAAGGCCTGGGGAGGCTAAGCCTCCCCTGGCACAGGCACTGACGACTCGCTACCCAGATGCCTAGGCCATGGCAGCCCCACCTGTCTCTTCCCCTCCTCTCCACTCCCCCTCACTAGATGTCCCCACTGCTTGCCACATCCCTCCTCTCCTCCACCCCCATGAGGCCCCCCCCATCGCGATGTCCCTGAGGGCTGTGGGGGCCCCTCAGTGGAGGGGGGTGGAGAAGAGGAGTGATGTGAAGAACGGTGGGGGGGGGCCAAGCGTGGAGGAGGTCTGGGGCAGAGCGGGGGTGGAGTATGGGTGGGGCTGTGGGCAGAAGAGGCAGGGCCACAGGAAGAAGAGGCGGGACAGGGTGCTAGCCCTCCCCCCCCGAAGGGAAGCTTCACCTGCCGCCCATGATGCTCAGCTTATCTGTGGAGATGGTACTTGTGCAATTTGATTGACACACATATGCTGTGAGCGGGATCTAACACTGGAGCTGCGTGGAGAACATGAAATGCAATTACCTGAGAATTCTAATATTTCAAAAGTTGGTTTTGCTCCAGTTTGGAATAAAAACCAAACCAGCTCTATTTAGCATGCTCGGTGCAGAGGAACTCTTCAGAGAATTTAGCCGCTAAGCTAACAAAACTACTGAACAGGTACAAACAGATTTTTTATAGGTTTATAACTTGACCAAATTTGGGCAGATTTTCATGCAGATAGCAAGAAACATATCACTGCCACCAGGGAGACTCCACTGTTTTAATTCTGAGTTCCTGCTTCAAGGCATGGAGGGGCTAGACCAGGGATTGCCAACCTGAGCCTGAGAAGGAGCGAGAATTTACCAGTGAGCCACAGTAATACGTCAGCAGCCCCCCAATTTGTTTCCCCCCCTTGCTTCCAGCACTTTCCACCCATCAGCAGCCCTGCCAATCAGCACCTGTCCCTCCCTCCCTGCACCGCCTGATCAGCTGTTTTGTGGCATGCAGGAGACTCTGGAGGGGAAGGAGAGAAGCGAGGGCACGGCAGGCTCAGGGGAGGGGGTGGGAAGGGGTGGAGTGGGGGACAGGCCTGTGGCAGAGCCAGGGGTTGGGCAGCGTTCACCCCCTGGCACATCGGAAAGTTGGCACCTGTAGCTACAGCCCCAGAGTCAGTGCCTATACAAGGAGCCGCATATTAACTTCTGAAGAGCCGCATGTGGCTCCGGAGCCACAGGTTGGCCACCCCAACCTGGTTCTTTGAAATGGCCCAACTGCTTTAGATTAAACTTCTCCCCTACCACCCTGTCCCTTTCCTCATTAAAAAGAAAAAAGAAAAAAGAAAAAAAAAGCCTAAGGCAGACATCCGGCATGGGAATTTTCAACCCAAATGGTTTACATTTGGTAAAGTTGTAAATAAATGAAAACAAAGGTCTGATAAAACAGCAGGCAACCTTACCTGTAAGCATCACTTCTTGCACTACCTACAATATGATTTATGGACTTTTTATGATTCGTTAGCTATTGGTTCTAAGTCAAATTAGAACAGTGCCACAAGACTGAAAGTTGGCATCCAAGACTGAGATGCTAATAGACAAAAAATAAGCAACAGTTCAGTTATGGTGCCTGTTCCTCACAGGAAGGGACTTTGCAGTGAAACTAATCACTTTGCCAAAAATCAAGGGGCACAGCAAAGAGCTCCTAAAAAGAGCAAGGTGAAACTTGCTGAACTGGTCCATTTCACTGCAAAAGTTCCTTACTAAGCTCAAGATGCAGTATAACTGGGACTTTGCTAAAGTGGGTCCATTAGAGAGGGATGCTTAGTGCTACTTTTACAAATTTTAAAACATAAGGATGACAGGAAATAACAAATATTATAACTTACAGAGCACAGCTAACTTGTTCACATTGCACATATGGTCTATATATTGACTGCTAGTTATGTTTCAATGTAAATTATATAACCCCATGTTTTCATATAGTCAGAGTCAGTCTGTTACCATAAACACTACAGTATGAAATAAAGGAAGAAAACTAAACATCCTAAGTAGCCATCAAACTACATATGTGCAACGTGGACAGTTAGCATTGCCATGGGAACCTTAATTTTTTCCCATCCCAACTGTATTAAATTTGCAATCACCATGAGGCATTAACTTTGTGGATTTTTAAAAATTAATTTGCATTTATCAGATGCATTATATAACATAACATTTCTGTATAAATTCAAAACGAGTAAACATCTGAATTTGGAAACAACTGATTCCCCCAAAAGTTCTTTAGGTTTACAACTATGGAGGAGGAATTTTGATTTTTTGAGGCACAGAGAACAACTAAATATTCTTCTGTTTTTAACTATATATATACTAACTATAGGTATATTTTCTTTAAAATACTTTGAGTTACAACAAAATATTAGATCAAACAAAAGACACAAGAAATACAATGTAATGTTAGTTTGTTTTAATATTCCTTCTCATCATAACTCTATTATATTTTGTTCTGAGACAAGATATATGGAAGTTACAAAGAACCTGGCTCAGCAATTAAGGTGGCTGACAAGCCTTTGTTTTCTGTGGCATATGAATTGTTCCCACTACTTGCGCAATCCATTCTTTAATATCCACAAACAATTTCATTGTCACTTCGTTACCTATGTAGGAATGACAGTGGTTCAATTCTTGATCACTTTATTAAGTCTGAGTCAATGTTTTAATTTAGGAAAGAATCCTGTGGCACCTCATAGACTAACAGACATTTTGGAGCATGAGCTTTCGTGGGTGAATACCCATGCATGCATCTGACGAAGTGGGTATTCACCCACGAAAGCTCATGCTCCAAAACGTCTGTTAGTCTATAAGGTGCCACAGGATTCTTTGCTGCTTTTACAGATCCAGACTAACACGGCTACCCCTCTGATACTTGTTTTAAATTTAAATTTGCTTCAAGACATGATTCTATTCATACTGCATGCAGCATCATTAACATTTCTTTCAGTTATGGGGCTCTTACAGCAACCATTCTTAACAATGCTCATTCAGTAATCAACCAGAATGCATAAGTACAGTGAATACTCTTTTTTGCAGCGTCTATGGACTAATCTTAATTTAGGTTAAACGGTTTTAAATTTTGAACTAAATAGATCATCTTCATCCCTGACTGGGCATTTTCCCCTCACACTCTCACGTTCTGGGACTTATGATGATCATTTAAAGCTCTGCTTATACCAGGATATTGACTAGCTGCTACCAACCTTCACCAATGGGTCCCCCCAAACCAGTGACAAAAATGGCCTCACTGCCACCAAAAATGGTACAAACTCATTTCAGCAACATTACAGGAAATGTCCTTGAGACTCTGTGGTGCTGAAGAATGCTTTCTCCCATTGGCTGTTGCAGTTAATTAATTTTCAGTATTGGTTCAGGAGGATGCACTACTAATTACAGTCAATTTCCTAGTGTAGATGAAGCTTAAAGTGGAAGGAAGGTCAGGTTACCTTTCTCTAAAAGCATCAGGCAAGACATCTGACTTGATGATAAGGGTGTTCCAAAAGGACATATCCTGTGTTTAGAGAATGAAAGATGATATGCAAAGGGAGAGGTAGGTAGAAGGGATCTGGGTGGCTACATCTCTTTTGTTTATTAATGGAGTAAAGAGAACCAAAACATTTCTCAGAAAAAGAAAAAAGAGCAGAGAGTGGGAAGGAGACTGAGGAGTGAGCTTGAGATTTTGTTTTGTTTTTCTAAACGCATTCCCAAAAAGAAATTAGGGATTTAATTTTAGAAAGAAGAAACACAAACTGCTGCAAACTAAAAAGACTGCTGCTCATTTACAACAGTGAATGATAACAGATAGTCAAGCATATGTCCACTCAACATATGTCCACTCAAAAATCATCCATCGTTAATCAGAGTCTTTGGAGCAGGTGTTTATTCTCCCAATGGCATATCCTTTGCCGAACTGACATGTTTTAAGAAAACTGCGCTCACTTTGCCAGTACTTCTTGCCAGGTTACACAATGGAATTAGACAAGTCTGTACTTGTACAGGGTCTTTCATACTCCAGTGAATTATATTAGCAAGTTTGAGGGGGTTTGCACAGGTGTAACTCCACTGAGTTCAACAGACTTATTACTGATTTATTCCAGAGTGAGATCCTTTAATTCTAAACTATATTTAAAGATAATGAATGAACATAATCACAGAAACACTTTGACCCTTCTAAGTGACAGGCAGTAACATGATCTAATGCAGAGGTTCTCAAACTGGGGATTGGGACCCCTCAGGGGGTTGCGAGGTTATTACATGTGGGGTCATGAGCTGCCAGCCTCCACCCCAAACACCCGTTCGGCTCCAGCATTTATACTGGTGTTAAATATATAAAGAAGTGTTTTTAATTTGTAAGTGAGGGTCGCACTCAGAGGCTTCCTATGTGAAGGGGGTCACCAGTACAAAAGTTTGAGAACCACTTATTAGTGGATAATATACTGGAATAGAAATCAGGAAAGCTAAGCTCTATTTCTATTTGTGTTATTCCTTGACTTTAGCAAAGCTTTTGATACCGTCTCCCACAGTATTCTTGCCAGCAAGGTAAGGCAGTACAGGCTGGATGAATGGACTATAAGGTGGACAGAAAGCTGGCTAGATCGTTGGGCTCAATGAGTAGTGATCAATGGCTCCTTATCTAGTTGGCAGCCGGTATCAAGCAGAGTGCCCCAAGGGTCGGTCCTGGGGCCGGTTTTGTTCAATATCTTCATTAACTATCTGGAGGATGGCATGGACTGCACCCTCAGCAAGTCTGCAGATAACACTAAACTGGGAGGAGTGGTAGATAAGCTGGAAGGTAGGGATAGGATACAGAGGGACCTAGACAAATTAGAGGATTGGGCCAAAAGAAATCTGATGAGGTTCAACAAGGACAAGTGCAGAGTCCTGCACTTAGGACGGAAGAATCCCATTCACTGTTACAGATGATGGACCGAGTGGCTAGGCAGTAGTTCTGCAGAAAAGGACCCAGGGGTTACAGTGGACGAGAAGCTGGATATGAATCAACATCCTTGCCCTTGTTGCCAAGAAGGCTAACAGCATTTTGCCAGCAGACTGAGGGAAGTGAACATTCCTCTCTATTTGGCATTGATGAGGCCTCATCTGGAGTACTGTGTCTAGTTTTGGGCCCCACACAACAAAAGGATGTGGAAAAATTGGTAAGAGTCCAGCAGAGGGCAACAAAAGTGATTAGGGGGCTGGAGCATATAATTTATGAGAGGTTGAGGGAACTGGGATTATTTAGTCTGCAGAAGAGAAGAAGGGGAGTGGGGGGATTAGATAGCTGAAAGGGGGTTCCAAAGAGGATGGATCTAGACTGTTCTCAGTGGTACCAAATGACAGAACAAGGAGTAATGGTCTCAAGTTTGGTCTCAAACAAGTAATGGTCTTAACATGTTTGGTCAGCACCTAGATAATGCAGTACCCCGGCTCAGATGGGATATGTAGATGCTAGAAATACAAATGCAAACAATAACAAAGTCAGAAAATATTTTTTTATTTTGACTAAGTGGAATTTTAGAACTCATAGAAGCAAGAGTTCAAAATCCTGCTCATACTACAAAAATGCTACTAAATTACAACACAGCAATAATCAATATGGTCAAAACACAATTTAGTGTTGCAGGAGGCTGTGATTTTCAAAGCCACGTAATGCATTTAGTCACGCAACTTCCATTAGTTTCTGAATTTACTGTGATTAAAGAACACCCTACACTGCAATGCCACACTGCTTTAACTTGTCAGGCACTACCATGTTGCAACTGGGTCCCGCAATACAATGGTTTTTTCTCATGGAGATGGAACCTACTGCAGAATCTTGACCTTGATACAGGCAAGCACTGTGCAAACTTTGCTCACACAGCCTCATCAATGGCTCTACACTGACCGAGCGTACTCCTGCTATACTACCAAGGGCCTCTGTTGAGCAGACACTATCCCATAATTTTGCAGTTCTGTGATGCACGTAAATGAGGAATAAGATAAAACTAAGCCACATGAAAAACATTTATCCTGGCTCTGAACTCCTGGTGTTAAAACACTCAGCATGGTACTTATCCTGTGCACGGACAATGTTTACATAAAATACTTACTATTCCAATAGAAAAGATGTTTTTATTATTAAACCACCAGCATGAGGGCAGGAAAGAAGTCCGTTAACAATGGGCCAAATCATACTCTATTCATGTGCGTAATCTCATTTATATTTGCATGACTATTTACCTAAGCAACTAAGAAGAGCAAGATCTAACCAATGTATTACAATTGCATTCCCATTCTGCCATTGTTGTGTGAACAGATTAGGCAAATTTTCACAGGTACAGTGACCTCCTGCTATAGATTTTAAAGTGTAAATTATAATAAAATCAGATGTTTTAAATATAAATTGTTTATAGAAAGCATTTTGCACTATATTATGAGCATTCAAATTCCCGTCCTGACTAGGTTTCTTTCTAGAGAACAAACAATATTGTATACTAACAATAACAAATAGTTTCTTCATAGTTTTTTCCTTTCATTCATCTTCAGCATATTTCCATTAACTTTTAAAATAAGTCAGCCAATAAAAATGTTACTTCAAATACCATTTCCTTAATGGAATATATTTGATTATCTGGAGAGGCTGGAATTTGTCTAATTTTCATTAGAACCATTAGACATGTGCTCTGGTATGCACAGCAGGAAATACAGATTTAAATTCATTATCTTTTCTGAGAAATAGAGTCTGACAAGCATGTAGTGACAACGAGAAACAATTGGTAAAATCCAGTGGGAAAACACCCTTAGTTTCCAGAAACAAAACTTTACTTGTCAACAGTTATGGCAGGGTTCCAAGAATTTGCCATGGCAAGACCTGCAGGCATTGTCGTTAACTAACCCTCAAAACTGAAGACTGCTGCCAGTTTTTAGCACAATGAAATCAAAGGCACATAGAAACAAAAACAATTCAGTACTATGTACCCTATTAATAACTTGCCTCATTGGATTTGTTGTCGGCAAGGGTGGTTGTTTTGTTACAAACAGTTTAATGATGATTTTCCTAGAAATATAACCTTTAAAAACTTTTTAAGGCATCATAAATTCAGCACATGCAGAGAGAGCATGACCAAATTCAGAGATAAGTAACTAGATGAAGCTCCATACCCTTTAATGGAGCTGTACCAACTCACATTAGCTCTAAATGTGGCCCAGTATGTTACCATACTTCTACATACAGTTAATGCCTATTAATATTAAGCAATTACACATCTCCTTCATTAAATGTTTTTGAAATAGGATATTTGTTGGATTTAGCGCCAACACTGGACCAAGCCATGCCTTCATTTAGGACACGCAGCCTCAATACTACTTGTGTGTACTACATGTGGGGAGAAAGTAGGAGAAATAGCTGTTGGATCCAAGTAGTCCTCGCTATCCTTCTGCACAGGGGTCCTTGTGCAGTCAAATCAGGTGCCCAGCACTGTCATATATGCTCTGGCGTCAACAGGAGTTTACGTCAAGAGAAATCTCACAGGATTTCTCCATATGTAGATATCTTCTCATCTCTCCAATCCTGTATTTCCACCCCACCTTCTCTCCCATGGTTGCTAATATAGCCATCTCCATTACAATGAGCTGTTTCCCATCAATGTGCTCTGAATGTTAGTCAAGTTCACTTTCCCAAGTTTCCCACGATACAGAGGCAGTTTTCAAATATTTGGCAGGTTGTGCCTCATGTAAATTATTTATTTGAGCGTAACAGCTCTATTAAGAGAGTCGGCATTAAGGCAAATTAGATGCAATTGTCTGTCCACCCCTTTTTTCTTACCTTGTGAATGTGGCAAATGACCTCCAGAATAAAAACCGAACATCTTATTCAGAAATCACAACACACTTAATCAACCTAGTAGGTTTTTAAACCGTTCTCTTGTTTTTTTAATCCATTGGGGGTATTACAATTAAAGGTTTACTTTATTCTATTTATGCAGTAGCTCACACAATTGTTTTGATTCAGCCCCTTACTGAGCTGTGATTCATGTTTAAAAGTGAAAAGAAAAAGTGTTTATTTTCAGGGAAGAACGGATTTTTTTAGATAACTACAAGGAAACACGTCAGGTTTGCCACCAGTAAATTCAAAAGGGATATCATCACTTAATGCTCAGAAGTTTTTCTAGAGAATAAGATTGTTTGGAATCTGTTTTTTTATCCTGCTTTATACAGCTATTTGATCATGGAAAGAGCGACTACCCTGGTTACATCACTGGATATTCAATGGATGTGTGTGCAAATTTTTTTTCTTCAAGTTGTTCTGGTTTCTTTAACCTTCCAAAAGAAGAGGTTACACAGGCTGCAGAGCGGCAAGGTGGATAACTAACTACTTCTGTTAATAACCAAGATCTGTAAGCACTTCTGAAATTTCAGACAAAAACAGCCCCATTACATCTTTCCTACCTTTCTAATCGTATTACTAAGTATGATTTCATACACACTCCTTACAATAGTCCCCAGCTCTGCATGGGGAGGAAAACAAACTCTTTCCCACATATCACTGCTATCCTTCCCTACTCTGCCACTTCCTCAACGTAGCTGATCATTACTCCTCCATAACCTTCTAACGCATGATTATATTTTTTTTGGACTCCTTAACCTGAAGCTTTTCACTGATTTTTTTTTTTTTTTTTTTTTTTAACACTAGAGAAATATGTTGTTGCTGTCTGGATTGATTCACACAGGCTGAGACATTTTTAGGTCAAGACTAGCCCGCAACTGAATGTGAAAGAGCTTATTATTATATTTAAAAATCCTCTAAAGTGGCCCCATTTTCTCTCCATCCTGACTCTACCATCAGTCTGTCTTGCATTTCTGACAGTTTTAAATGGGCACTTCAGGGACGCAGTGCCTCCTAAAGTTACTTACTTCAGAAAGTGACAATTCACTGTGACACGAAGAGTTGTTTTGGTGACCGAGAAGGGAAGAAGGACTGATTAAAATAGACAACCACCAAGTGAACAACAATCTGAGACCCTCTGCTGTGGTCACAAATAGTATTTCCTGCAAACTTACCAATCAAGACTCAAAACCGTAACAAAAGAGAAAATTTTCTTTAAACGAAGGATTAGTCCCTATGGCTTATCTGTTTGGATCAATTTAAAAGTTCCTCTTATGTGCTTTACACCAAATGATCAACAATTAAAAACAGAGTGCTCCCCACCTACTATTAAGGTTAATTATAGCTAGGTCCCTACAAATGCTGTCTGCATATTTGGTGAAAAGTTTAAGGAGAGAGCCTTCCTGAGAGGACAAACTATGGACAGGTGAGAGACAGGGCATGCACGTGCAAACGCAGGGAGAGAAAAATGAAATGCACATACATACTGAACAGTTATTACTGTAAGGGTCACACATGATGTTAAAATTTGAAATGCTTTGTCCATCCGAGATTGCTCAGTTGAGTACTATCTCCATAAACTTCATTTCTAGCTTTGCTATCAGTTCTCCCACAGTTTACATCAATCTCTTGTGACAGTTAAGAGAGGGTTTTGTGCTGCATTCCCACTATTTCTTTAATGTATATATTGTATATGGGTGACTGATTCCCACAGTCATTTTATTTATTAAAAAACTGAAACACCATTTCTATGGTTCTGTATAACCAAAGGACATATTTTCTGTAGGCCTTTTAAAACCATATTATACTATGATTCAGTCCAAAACTATTTACAGTTCAATATTCCCCATTTCCATGCAGGAGCTATATTTGAGATTTAAAATATAAAACAAGTTGAGACCATTTGCAGCACTACCTCTTAAAAATGAAGAGAAGGTAGAGATAAAATGCACAAGAGCAAAAACAGATTCAGACAGAGCAGAAGAAACACCGGGAGAGAGACAGAAGAAAACTCTAGGGAAGGGACTAAGAGCTGAGAAGACAGCGGGAGGAAGCAGTGGAGCTTGCTATACGACCTGCCTTGCCCCAAAAAGGCCATGTGACTGCCCTTACTTCTCCTTCAGAAATAAAATAATAAGCACTCCATTTATCAGGTTTTCTCCAAACATTTTGGGGAAATTACTTGCTGCTCTGGACTGCTGCTAAATGTCTAATCAGGTTTCACTCAGTACAGCTAAAAATAGAAGTTAGGTCAGCTCATATTTTGAAGACAGGAGGGAACGGAAGTTTTAGTCCTCTCTAAATTTATCATGAGGCAGTGATTAATTGGGGTTATTCTCGGCAATTATTACTGTGTTATTTTGCATGTTAGTGTTCTCCCAACAAATGAAATCGGACAAAGTATAAGCTCCTACATAGTGATTTCTTCTCTGTTGCTTAAATCACAGCAAAGACAATGAACAAACACTTCATTTTCCTGCATCCTTCAATCACTGTCAATTCTTGCTCAAAGCACCTCATCAGTCAGGACAGGAAATTAACTCTCCATCTTTGCTACTCAAAGTGTTCAGCTTTCTAAAACACTCAAACGCTAAAACTCAAAACGCTGCTGATCATATCTTAAATAGAGCTATAGGCTGCAAATGAGATCAGCCATCAATCAATGCAGCTATAATTGCAACCAACTATCATCGCCAGAGCGCAACAATCCATTCCTCCTCTAGTATCTTCAAGCTTCTATCAGTCATGTTGATGTACATCATGCTATGGAGCCAATTCTGGCTTTCTATCCTGCTTTCCCACATTCTGTGGTGGTATTCTGCATCTGTGTAGCTCTGGGCAACACCCAGCGCACTGCTAATCAGTTGGAAATGGGACAGGAAGAAAGGAGGAGTTCTTGTAGGTGCTACCATCATTATCTTCAGCCTGAAGCTGCCACCTTCCATAGCAGCTGAGAGGTCAGAAAGCAAGAGGAGGCAAAGAGAAAATATGGTGGGTTGGAGAGGAAGAGAGCAAACAAATGGAATAAGAGGGAAGGGAGATAATGAAGGAAGAAAACAAGGTGTTGAGCAAAACGGGGGGGGGGGGGGCTTTGTTGTATTGTATTATCACTTCCATACAGAATTTATTAAAGACACTCTACATATACATACACACACAGAGGACCTAATTCTTATGTCCAGGCAAGCTGGGCTCCAGACAGGTTGCAAAGGTGCAGTGGGGTAAAACGTAGCTTTAAGCCACATATGCTTTCCCCTGATGCTCAGAGCTACTGCAGCCTGTTAGCCCCTCTGTGTAACATGTACCCCTGAAGCTGTTCTTCTATCCTACACCCACTAGTTATGTTAGCCAGGGCTTGTTGGAGTAAGCAGTACCCCAGCCATGTCACATACTGGGTCAGGAGATCTTGAGGGGAGCGATGAATAGACAATTACTCTGGCTCTATGCCAACCAGGGATTCTCCCATACCCAGGGAATCCTCAGCTTCTTAATCAGGGCACTGAAGCAGTACAAAGAGGCCAGAGCAGGGGACAGGATGTGGCCCACTGTATGTGTAAAATAAGTATTAGTATTTCTTAGAAATTTCAGCACTGTAATAAATTCTAAGAAACCCTTAAAAGAAAGTTGATATAAAGATTGTGAAGAGTCAGTACAATCAGCTGAAGGAAAGACTGCAGTCGAGTGTAAGCAGAGAGCGTCTTTAATGAACCCTGTATAGAAGTGATAATACAATAAGCAATAACGCAAATATTTTTACTTGTTACCTGTCTAGCCTTGACTTTCTATAGATCTATAAAGTGCCATGTGCACTTATAAATAATAAGTTGCTGACTTTTGCTTAGAGAATGTAAATCTTAAAGAACAGGTGGTTTTAGTCCTTGCACTTGAAAAATGCCTCTGGGTAAGAATTTCCAAACCACTTGATGCTGGTTAGAATCTTAATTAACTATTCTTAGATGGGTCCTTTCTCATAGTATCTGAGCATACAAGATTTTGACCAGCCCCAGAATAGCCAATATCCTGATGGTTGGAGCATTTACTGGGAACGTGGGAGGTCCAGATTCAAGAGCCTGCTATGTCTGATTTCGAGCATGAACTTAAATTATTAAAAGAATTAAAATAAATTCTAATCACTCATCGTAATGATTAAATCTTTAAAAAAAGTATTAACTATCTCACCTATTATAAATAAATAAATAAATAAATAAGCAACAGCCATTCTGACTTTAATGCAGCTCATCCAGAAATAGAGGGATACATTTAAGATGAATCTTAGGTCTGGGCTACACTACAGATCTATATCAGCCTAACTATGTCGCTCAGGAGTGTGAAAATTCCACACCCTGAGCGATGTAGTTATACCAACTTAACCCCCATGTAGACAGCGCTATGTCGGTGGGAAAATGTCTCCCACAGATAAGCTACCACCTCTGGGGCAGTGGATTAATGATGCTGATGGGAGAGCTCTCTCCTGTTGGCATAGAACATCTTCTTTAAAGCGCTGCAGCTAAGCCAATGCAGTGTTTTAAGTGTAGACTTGCCCTCAGTTTTAAAAAGAGACACAAAAGTCTCAACTGAATGAAATCTTTTCCAATTACCCTAAAAAAGTAGCCTGATTTCAGATGTCTCATGAAAGAGAATGGACAGAATCCATAACCCACATCTGACTTTTTTTGGAATTCCCAAGTCAAAAAGACAGATCCAGTCCCACAGCACTTGTTAAGTTATCACCAACAGTAACCTTATAGACCACAACTAATAAAAATGTATAAAAAGGAACCATTTTAATTTTCATAAATACCCTAAAAAAAGTAAACAGAGCGCTAACAGCCATTGCATCATGTATACTTTAACACATTCGATAGTAAAGCAACTTTACTCTCAATCTTTAGCTAGTTTAAACTTTCAAAGCCAAAGCATATGTATTAGAAACAAATATTTCCACCCTTTAAGTTTTATCAATGATGATTGAATTAGATAACAATACTTGCATACAAAAAAAATCAATGAAGGAAGTTGTCACTTAATGTCAAACTTCTGAATGAGAGAGAGGGTACCCAAAAAAAGATCCAGATAATAATAAAAGATGTTTACAACTTAATAGTACAACACTTAGCTCTACAGTCTGGGATTGTGTGTGTGTGTGTGATATTATATATGGAATCACAGACAGACAGACATCATCCGATTATTTTATCCAAAGCGACATGAAAAACCCAAAATAAGAGGCAACTGTACTGTGATATTGGCAGGTCAAATCTTTCTGGCTTTGGATAAGACTTATTTCATAATTCTGGGAATTATATAAGAGAGGCAGGTAGGAGTTGCAAATATTACCATGTTTTAAAATAATCTGACAGTAGAACCCTCCTCACGCTTGAGCTCAAAAAAAACAGCAAGAGAAAAATGACGAAATCCTCTTGCTTCAAAAGGGAAAGTGCATCCTGAGAAGTGTTTAATGAGGTATTTCAACCACCAAGCAGCTCAGCCTTCATCTTTCCCAGAGGAGAGCTGTAAAGCTTTATTCCTTGGAGACCAAGCTAGGGAAGGGCTGAAGAATAGTGAGAATATAGATAAAGGCAAAGTATTCCACTCCCCATTCTCTCCAACATGGCAGGGACACTAGAGTTTAATCACCTTATTTATGTAATGCCAAAGGTGTGATTGACTCTTCAGAGTCAAACAAAAGGGTGTGGTCCCTGCCACAGAAGAGCTTTTCATGTTTATCACTTATTTGACATGGATTTCAACAGGATTGACTAGACAGCTCATGTTGATTAAGTTCTTGAACACGAACAGCCTATTTGCCCAAGGAATTAGAAAAATCTGTCTGGCAGACACTCTTCCTAGTTGATCCTTTAGAGCTTCATTGTTGCAATTCTGAGATTTAAAGTAGTTCTAGGAATACACTGTCCTGTCTGAAGAGGAGGTCATGGTCACTCTCTAACGGTGTTCACAAGGATTCTGGACTAGAAGGTGAGGTGAAAAGGTGAAATTCTTGGAGGAGCTGGTTAAAGAAGTTACAAAGACAAGGGCTTGTCTACACTTAAAATGATACACAGCGCACCTGCACCTCAGCGAAGACACTACTTACACCGATGGGAAGAGTTCTCCCAGCAGCATAGGTAATACACCTCCCCAAGAGGTAGTAGCTGTCTACACCAGGGGTTAGGATAATTTAACTGCATGGCAGTTATACTGACTTAATTCCCTAGTGTAGACCAGGCCCTAGACACTAAAAATC
Source organism: Chelonoidis abingdonii (assembly GCF_003597395.2). Taxonomy (NCBI): domain Eukaryota; kingdom Metazoa; phylum Chordata; order Testudines; family Testudinidae; genus Chelonoidis; species Chelonoidis abingdonii. Next base: position 203,936,163 of record NC_133771.1, read on the forward strand.
ATGGTCTTAATAAAGAGACTAGATTTATGGTTTATTACAGCAATCTGTAATCACAGCGCAAGGATCAGGCCCGCCCCAGAAACACCCTAGGCCCCTGTCTCTCTGTGTAGGCAGGCAGGCTCAGCAAGGCAGGATCCAAGTGTGGAGGGGCTGAATCTGGGGGGATCCAGGTGTGGGTTAAGAGGTTCTGTGTGGGGCAATCTGGGTTGGAGTGGCTCAGGGGGGATCTGAGTGTGGGGGGTATCTGGATGCACTGGGGCTTGTTGGGAGGTTCTGGGTGCAATGGTAATGGGACTCTGTAGGGGAGTCCAGGTGAAGGTGAATGGGGCTCAGCAGCAGGGGGGCCTGGGTGTGGGGGGCTCAGCGGAGTGGGGATGCAGGTGTAGCTGGTTGGGGATCCGGGTGCACATAGTTCACAGGGGTGGCCCAGGTGCAGGGGGAGTGGGACTCATAAGTGGGGGTGTTCTCAGTGCGGGGGGAGAGGCTTGGCAGGAGGGTCTTGATGCATGGGGATTGGGCGGATGAGGGAGCAGCTCCCCATACAGGAATCTCTCCCCCTGCAGCTGACAAGCAATGGGTGCAGGAAGTGGGGAGGGGGAGTTTCCAGAGCTTCCTGCAGCTGGAAGAGAAATCTGGGAGTGGGTCTGACCTGGCACCAGATGCCGTGCAGGGGAAGAAGTTCTGTCCTCCCCAGCCCAGCTGGGACTAGCAGCTGAGCTTAGCGCAGGTTAGGAGCCACCGGCCGGATCTTCCCCAGTCCTGCCTCTTGCCCCACAGTGATTTACCTCTCTGTCAGCTGCCCTGGGCACCCGAAAAGTACTGCCGAGGAGGGTCGCATAACCGTTCTCGTGGCTTCCCTTTGCTTCCCCATCAGAAAGTCATTTTTCTGCAGGGAAGCAAAGAAATCTGCATAAATTCTGTGCATAGATTCTGTGCATGAGCAGTGGCACAGAATTCCTCCAGGAGTAATAGTATTTAGATGTGACATTCTAAGTACCGTTCTCAGACCTGAAGAGCTCTGTGTAGCTCGAAATCTTATTTCTGTCACCAACAGAAGTTGGTCAAATAAAAGATATTACCTTGTCTCTCTAAGGAAAGGTCTACGCTACAGGGAAAAGTCGACCTAAGCTACACAATTTGAGTTACGTCAGTAGCATAATTCAAATTGATGTAGCTCAGATCTACTTACTGCGGGGTCCACACTACAGTATGTCGATGGGAGACACTCTTCTGTTGACTCCTCTTACTCCTCTTGTTCCGGTGGAGTACCAGAGTTGACGGGAGAGTGATCTGCCGTCGATTTAGTGGATCTTCACTAGACCCCCAGTGGATCAATCACCACAGCGTTGATCCACCATTAAGCGGAAACAAGCCCTAACTTGCACCTTGTCTGCAGAAGTGTTTCAGAAGACTTCAGCTTGAGAGCACCTTCCAAAAAAAACGACAGAAATGATTCTGACTACTGCATATATAACAGTCAATGCCAAGACAGTTTTGAGACTATTTTAGTAAAATGTTTTAGTTTTCCTCTCTGGATAAATGGGCACTGCACAGATTTTGTTTGTTTTAGATTTAGCTCTTAGTAATTCCGAGTACTACATAGGAGATTCTCTAAAAAAAAAAAAAATACAAAGACATTACAAATAATTCTATTTATAAAATGCCACTCCAAACCTGGACATTGTACAAAATTCAAAGCACATATCAAAAGTTAAAACATTGATCACTACCCCTGAAATAAAAAAGTAGAAAACAGAGCAGTGCAAAATGTCCATTGTATGTGACAGTACTCTGGAAAGAGAAAGGAAATTCATTTACAATTCTCAGAAGAGACTAAGTAAAAATGTATTTTGCCTAGTTGCCTTTTACAAAGATATTACTTTTATGTTTGTCTTTATTTAAGGAACTTGTTTTATAATCTTGACACCAGAGTTTATGGAGACTAGAGAAACAACCTCTACCAAAATGAGGTAGGAATCTTTTTGGCAGAGACCCACCAACATCTTCACAAGACTAAAAATTCTAACCTTATTTGGAAAATGCAGAATTTCAGCCAAACTATATTTATACTATAACTGTTCTTTAAAAAAACAAAACAAAACCAACAACCAAAAAAAAAAAAAACAGTTCACAGAACTGGTTAAAAGAGATTTACGAAAACCAAGGTCATCTTTATAAGGAGACAGAGTTGTGAAAACCACCCCCACCCCCAAATAAATTAACCCATTACAATTCCAAAAGAAGATATCAGACCACCTCAGGCAGGGAAACTTTATTCTGAAGCTTACTCCGCTCTGTATGTTCCTGGTTTCCTTCAGTAAGGCTTATTTTTATTTAAGTGGAGTTATAGGTAAGTGCTGTGAATTGGCAAGTGCAGAGATTGCTGAAGTGCAGCCAGCAGAACAAACATACTCCAAGGTCATTCTAATTTTTAATGAGGAGAGGTTCAGTCCTAGCATAAGATGAAAAACTAGGCCAGTGAGTGGCTAGGCTGAGCAGTTGCTATAGAACTACTATACTGTCAAATTACTGCTTAGGAAAACAAGTGCTCTGCCTCCTAACAGATAAAGTACTCTGGATTATACCTTTGGTTACTAAAGCTACACAGGAGCTTGTGCACTTTAAACAAGACAATGGGCAAATCCTGCTCACCGTATTCAAGCAGTCCCACCTAAATCAGTGAATGGGAAAGGCGTGTATAAACGTCCCTTAATAGGATTAAAAAAATTACTTGATATAAAGTAATTATACAGTATCAACTATATTAATGACGCTTCAATTGTTCAGTTAATAAACGTGGATCAGAAACAGATTCCATCTTGGACAGAGCTACATTACAAACCCTCCCAAAAATAATATTAATAAAAAATTTAAATCAAATGCATACAATCTCCCCTGTCAATTATTTAGGTTTCACTTGCTACACTGGAGACAGCAAACAAGCCTGCTAGTTATCCAATCACCCATAGTCTTTCAGAAAAAAACAGAGTAGACCATATCTACATTTCAAGGGTATAAAAATCTCAATCCTTTCAACTCTTCTTTATATATAACATAGAAGCAAAAAAGGAGTCAAAACCCATCTCCCCCCCTCTCCCCCTGAGGTTACATTTAGACTTAAAAAAAATCTAAGGGAGTAATATTCCTAGAGACTACTGTGACAGGTCTGGTTGAATGCCCTCTCTTGGCCACTCATAAGACTGCTATGGGGTAGATGCAGCTACTGAATCCCCAAGTATTTTAACACCTCCACTCCCCACCCAACTTGGCCAAACTGGTCTCTCAGCTCAGTCACCCGCCTTAGAACAACTACAGCGTGGTCAAAGCACAGTCATTCCCCATTGCTCTTGGTCTGGGGAAGACCTGATACCGTGCCTTGCCAGCAATGCTGGGATCCACATAGCCAGAGGCATGCACGATACAGCAATGTTCATAGCAATACTTCATAATATCAACCTGAATTGGTAAGTTGCGACGATTTGGAAATCTAAACAATTATCTCTTCTGAAATCAATGGCAATAAGCTTTATTTCCCCCTTAAGCACTTTCCTATAATTCACTGTGTACTTTACTTTAGCAAATAAAATTAATTTTGCATTAAGATTAATAAACAAGATATGAAAATACAAGTAGTTCTTGGAAGCATATGCTTTATAACATGTATCTTCTGTAGTGTTTAATTAATACTAAGACAGCAGAAGCATTTGCCTTGCGACAACAGATTGCAAAAGAGAAGCCCAATCCCACAGTCCTCACTTAGATAAGATTCTCGTTGAAGTCAGTGGGAATCTTGCCCAAGTAAGGACTCAGGACTGGGGTCTATAACATGAGCACAACTAAACTCTCTCACACAACCCTTCATCTGCCTTTTCCTCCCACTGCCTTCTCCTCCTCCTCTCCCCATCCGCCATAAAGATATACTAAACCAGGGGTGGGCAAACTACGGCCGAGGGGCTGCATCCAGCCCTCCAGATGTTTTAATTAGGTCCTAGAGCTCCTGCCAGGGTTCGGGATCTGGGGCTTGCCCTGCTCTGGTGCTCCAGCTGGGGAGCTGGGTAAGGGGCTTGCTCCACTTTGCGTGGTTCCCACAAGCAGCAGCATGTCCCTCCCCTCTCGCTCCTATGTATAGGAGCAGCCAGGGGGCTGCACATGTTGCCCCTGCCCAAAGCGCCGCCCCTGCAGCTCCCATTGGCTGGAAACAGTGGCCAATGGGAACCGCAGGGACAGCGACTGAGGACAGGGCAGCGCGCAGAGCTGCCTGGCCGCGCCTCTGCTTAGGAGCTGGAGTGGGGACATGATGCTGCTTCTGGGAGCTGCTTCAGTAAGCGCTGCCCAGAGACTGCACCCTTGACCCCCTCCTGCGCCCCAACCCCCTGCCCTGATCCTCCTCCTGCCCTCTGCACCCCTTGGTCCCAGCCTGGAGCACCCTCCTGCACCATAAGCCCTTCATCCCCAGCCCCACCCCAGAGCACCCTCAGCCGGAGCCCGAACCCCCTTCTGAACCTCAACCCCCAATTTCATGAGCATTCATGGCCTGCCATAAAATTTCTACACTCAGATGTGGCCCTCGGGCCAAAAAGTTTGCCCACCCCCTACTAAACAAACAATTTTCTAACATTTAAGAGTAAGTGCAAAACATGCTGATTTTGTTCGTGTTAATGGTACTACTTAGACTCATAGACTCAGACTTCAGGGTCAGAAGGGACCAATATGATCATCTAGTCTGACCTCCTGCAGAAAGCAGGGCACAGAATCCTACCCATCCACTTCTATAACAAACCCTAAACATATGTCTGAGTTACTGAAGATTTCAAATTGTGGTTTGAAGACCTCAAGCTGCAGAGAATCCACCAGCACGTGACCCATGCCCCATGCTGCAGAGGAAGGCGAAAAACCTCCAGGGCCTCTGCCAATCTGTTCTGTTGGAAAATTCCTTCCTGACCCCATATATGGCGATCAGCTAAACCCTGAGCATGTAGGCAAGACTCACCAGCCAGCACTCAGGAAAGAATTCTCTGCACTAACTCAGATCCCATCTCATCTAACATCCCATCACAGACCACTGGGCATACTTACCTGCTGATAATCAAGCTATCCCATTATACCATCCCTTCCATAAACTTATCAAGCTTCGTTTTAAAGCCAGATAGGTCTTTTGCCCCACTACTCCCCCTGGAAGGCTGTTCCAGAACTTCACTTCCCTAATGGTTAGAAACCTTCATCTAATTTCAAGTCTAAACTTCCTACTGTCCAGTTTATACCCATTTGTTCTTGTGTCTACATTGGTACTAAGCTTAAATAATTCTTAAATATCAGAAACATTACAAATTGATATTGCACAAGCCCAAAGAGGATGTATATTTGGGAACAGATAAAATCAGCAGGGTACAAAGCACTGCTAAAAGAGAATCCAACTTCTTAGCAATGATAAACTGATCAGGAAATCCATCTGTTAAGAATATGTACTTCACATCATTAACAGCAGGTCCCTTGGGCTTTTAACAGTATTTTTGAAGACTTAAATCAAATCAAATAAAGTATGTTTGGCACAACTATGAATTTCTTGAAAAACAGAAAACACTACAGCACCAATACAACCTAATAGGGGTGCAGCAGTTCCCATACGTCACTGCATTAGGACATAGGAAATACAGCTATTCCCTTCTCTCTGCTAACCAGACACGTATTTGATAAATCCATAGATACATCAGATAGCACACAAGAACACAAATGAAATCAGGCTATGACAGAGAAAAATAGCACATTTTCAATTAAGTGGCACCATGGGTTAATTCTGGAGACCCTTCATACAAGCCCCAGACTCCTAAAGAACATGGAGGTTGCCTGGAAAAAGTGTGTTACAGTGAGATCAGCCTTTTCCCAATTTGTTCAAATCACAACATGTACCACACAATCTGTCCCTGATGGCAATCAGAGATTAGGATACCCTGTTCTGGAGTAGATACATTAGTATCAGTGCTTGTGTAATGCTTGTTCATACCATGCCATGTTCAAGCTAATGCATTAGTCACTCGTTTTCATGGCCATTAAAATTCACCCATGAATAAAATGAAGGTCATAAACTGTTTTCCAAAGTTCATACAATGAACTGGAAAATGATTAGGGGAATGCCTAAGTACTGCAAATAACTGGTTACTAACTCAGTAATAAGCATTTTATCTTGATCGCAGAATGAATTAATGCCCCCGGGGGTGCCAAAGGGCACTGTGAACTGAGGATACAATAAAACCAAGTTTTGACAGTTTGCAATCATTAAAGGTCCTACAGCACTTTTTTCAGCATTAACGTTGTTACTCCACGATCTTTCCCGCTGTTATACCCATGAGAAAGATCTGAACAGAGCTAGCCAGAGCTCTAAAGTTTCACCTCATGTTATATACACAAGTTCTTTGGGGCAACCCAGATTTCCTTGTAAGGGGAAAGCCTTTGATATGGAAGGACTGCCTGCTTAGGGCCATTTTCACATTCACTCAGCTCTGTACCAGTGATATCCTTTTATTCAGAGCCTGTTATACCATTCAGCTTGCAAAAACAGAAGTAGCTCTTTTGCCAGTACTTGCCATTAAAAGATAGTTACAGACACCTTCAGTCTGGATGAACTTGGAGCAGCAGAAGTTGCCATCTTGTTGACTTTAAAAGACTAGATTTGATAGGGGATCTGATTTTGCCATTTATTCTATTATCAATATCTGGAGATCAGCCTGGAGCCTTTAAAAAAATCATATGGACAGAAATCTACAGTTTACAGTATTGAGTGGACTATGATCTATTACTGGCCTCATTAAATGACTCTCTCTAGACCTAGGACTCAACCTTATACAACAGAAAATACAACTCTGATTACTGGTCTCCAATCAGGATGAATAAAATCGGAATAAAGAACAACAATTCCTGCTGTTTCTGTCCAGCTAAAGCAGACATGGCCTTACACATGCTGTGGAAATGCTATATGGCTCATGATTTTGGAAGGTAGCATGATCAGGGATTTCCCTCAAGCATCAAGTTGTGGTCCTATAAATAGAGTCCTGCAAATCTGCCGATATTCTCTTTGTATCTGTGGATTGGATGCAGATAAAAATTTTGTATCCACACAGGGCTCTACCTATTCATACCCACCTGTTCACACTGGGAAATTCCACCATCTCTGGATCTCATGTGCCTTCCCAGTAACTTAACCCCCCCCCCCCAAAAAAAATCCCCCCCACCATATTTTAGACCTCAACTTCCCTTGCCATAGAGAATTAAGGAGCTTTGCAATTTGGCAGCCCCAGAAAGGGTGGCATAAAAAAGACTTGAGTAGAACATTTTCAAAACTTATGGTCGTCACTGACATGTATAATCAATATATCATTGTTCAGCTGTAAGCCTCTTGATCTAACTTCCACTTTAGATGTTCTCCATTCACAGCATGCCCTGTGACCAGTCTTCTCTACTTCCTTTTCCCCACTTCCTCTCTATCATTGCTTTTCTTGCTTCTGATGACCTGCATCTGATCTTCTTTAGATTAATCGCACAGTTACCTACAATCTAATAATTTTTTTTAATAAAATAGCAGGGGTACTATTGTACTGTTCTACTATACAGTTTGGGTAATAATACTTCCCATTTCCAACTGCCCAGGTACTCACTTCCTACCCTAAACTTTTGTGTAGCGTTCCTGTTAACTAGCTGCCACCACCCAGTAACAGGTAAAGTAACACATTACAGCCATCGGAATGAACTGTGTACTAATATATAAAGTAAGCGGTTAGAGAGATAATGTCTCCTTTACATACAGTACACATTTCTACAATTTACAACTAACTTACTTACTTTACTTGTAACTGCAGAGTAGGTTCATTATGCCATCCCACCGAGGATTTCTACTGTTTGAGTCTACTAATAAAATTGGATTTTAAACAATAAAAATGAAGTCAATATGTTCCATATTAAAATCTCTTGGGGCTAGGTGTCTTGAAACCAGTTTGCTAGCTTCTGTGTTATCCAGTATAACTACAGAATGTTAAGATCATTATCTGAATTACTCAGTTCAAAAAAATAAGACCCTATTTTCTTACATTTATACAATTCCATATCATAACCTGGAGATCCCTCTGGAGAGGGCCAATGAGTTCATAAATATGCTTTTCGGTCAGTTAATGTAATTTTTAAAGTATATCTTTTTCCATTTCAAAATCCCAGTGATGATGTTATTTGCATTCCTGAGAATCCTCTCTTCCACTTTCCTATTTTTTTCTCTTTGAGCCCCCTTCTCTGCAGTAACTTCAAAGCAGTCAGTGCTGCAGCTGGAATCACCCATCTGAAGTAATTGTAGAGCAGCATGTGGCTGACCATCCTCGTCCAGGACCACCCAGCCAGCTGTAAGCATCATGGAATCCCATGCAAAGTAGCTTACAGAACCCCATGTAGGTTCCCCCCTCCCCTCCCCCACGAGACATTTCCCTCCACTTCCACAACTTCTCCTGTCTGCACAAAGCCACCTTTGAGCAACAATGCTCCCTAATCACTAGACTGCATAAGATTTCAAACCAAGTCACATTTATCTTAAGAGGAACTGATTCCCCAGATACAAAAGGGTGGTTCATAGATGGCAGAGGTTGCAGAAGCCTAGAGGGGAGGAGAGTCATCCAGTCAGTTTCCCAAAACACAGGGTGCTCTGAAGCATGAGGGAAGGGCAAATAACTGACAGAAACCATACACCCTAGAAGATTTCCGATGCTGAATTATTACTGTTTTATCATTCACTGTAAAATTTACAGTTTCAATCTACCAGAGGACTAGGCTGCAGAACAAGATTCTAGAACTAGCTATCCAGCCAACATCTTTCCTTTGGAATCCGGCAGCCCGCACCAGCAAAATCACCATCTAGAAACTACATGAATTACTAGGCTCTTTCTTTTCAGTCTGCAGAGGGAGGACAATACATTTGGGGGGCAGCCCCTCTTCAAACAGGAAACCATAATACTTCTATTCCTCACAAACTATTGCCAGTAGAAACCCTGAAGAGTAGTTTTAAGGCTCGGAGCCCACAGAAATGAGTGATTTCCTATGGTAGTCTCTCTGCCCATCCCCTGACATTAGGACTATCTCTTTGCAAGAGAATTAATAGACTCATAACCACAGCTGCCAGTAAAGTGGCAGCACTTTGGGACTCCCCTCTCTGGGTAAACAACAGTAACTTCTAGGGAAGGGATTGAGATCAGTCTCTGGAAGCAGCATGACACCCTTTAGAGAGCCAGCACATCATAATAGAACAAATCACTCTTTACAAGCATCTGAAGTGTGGCACAGTTTTAATCATTAGTGGCTTAGTGTTCTCCCCCGCATGCCCTTAGATCACATTTTGATTAAAAGGTTTCTTATTTAAGAGATGTTGTCAAAGGATAGGGAGAAAAATAATCACTAGAAGTACCGGGCACGTCACAATATAGGAATGGCCTCAAGACAGAAGTTACATAAACTGTGTATGCTGTTGGCACAATATAGCCAAAATACCAATGGAACTACCAGCCTCTTGATGGATGAACAGTGAAATTAAACAAGCAGAATCAAAGTCCTGTACTGAAACAGGCACGCTTTCCAATACTTCTGAAAAGACACAAATAAGGAAAGGGACAAATATATTTAACAGGAGTTAAATATACGAGGATGTTGGACGCATTTAACAACTTAAGTAACAGCCTTTTATTTATCATATATAATATGTATACAAGTCTGATTAATATTTTAGCAGTGAAATACCAGAATGTGTCTTACAATGTTAACATTTACTCAGCATTTGCAGAAATGAATATTAATAATTCAAATACAACCCCAAATATTTAACATCTTAAGGCTGAATGAAATATTTTTATTGTTAAGTGGCCAAAGTATACAAAGTTTGGTCTGAAGCAGAACAGCCAGTGACAAGAATACTCAAAGAGTGTTTATTGTTTCCAACACGTTTATCAAGTAATCATTTGAGGCAAAGCTGGTATTTTACTGCCACCTACAGGAAGAGAATAAAACTGTTTCCAATACAAAATATTCCACAGCGGGTCATATAATTACCGAAAATGTCTATACTTCCATTGTGGTATGCAGTATTTGTGTAGCTATGTCAGTCCCAGGATATTACAGAGACAAGGTGGGTGATGCAATATCTTTTAACGGACCAACTTCTATTGGTGAGAGAGACGAGCTTTTGAGATACACAGAGCTCTTTTTCCCCCGTGACTACAGTGGTGTTAACAGGCCACTTTACCTTGCGCGGTCTCTTAGAATAGTGGTTTTCAAACTGCAGGTCGCGACGGACTGTAAGGCACTGGGTCAGCACCACTGACTAGGCCGTTAAAAGTCCTTCGGGGGTGCTACCCAGCTATGGCAGGCTAGTCCTTTCCTGTTCTGACACCGTGCTGCGCCCTGGAAGTAGCTAGCAGCAGGTCCGGCTCCTAACTGGGGGGCCTATGGGGCTCTGCGCATTGCCCCCGCCCCAAGCACCGGCTCCACACTCCCATTGGCTGGTTCCCAGTCAATGGGAGTTGGGGGTGGTGGTGCCTGTGGGCGAGAGCTGCTTGCATACCTCCGCCTAGGAGCCAGACCTGCTGTTAGACACTTCTGGGGCACCGCGTGGTCCGTGGTGCCAGGACAGGCAGGAAGCCTGCCTTAGCACCCCCGCTGCACCGCTAATCGGGATCCATCCAAAGTAAACTCACGCCCCAATCCCCTGCCCCAGCCCTGAGCCCCTCCTGCACTCTAAACTCCTCATCCATGGCCCCACCCCATAGCCTGCACCCCCAGCTCAGAGCCCTGACCCCCTCCTGCACCCTAAGTCCCTCATGCTCAGCTCCACTGGATTGCAGGCATCAACAATTCTCTTCAACTGGGTTCCCAGAAAAAAAGTTTGAAAACCACTGCCTTAGAATATGTACTAACTACTTATGCTAAACTACCAGTTCACCCTGCTATTTAGCTGTGACTCTGAGGTTATGTCTACTACAGCTGTCATAATTTTATGTTGCTCAAGGGTGTGAATAAACCACAACCCTAAGAGATATAAGTTATGCCAGCGTAAGTGCTAGTGTGTACAGGGCTATGTCGGTGGGAAAGCTTCTGCCACTCATGGGGGTGGGTATTTTATGCCGCCGGGAGAACTCTCTCTCGCCAGCACAGGGTGTCTTCACCACAAACGCTGCAGGAATAACGCATATAAGCACATGCATTTTATATATATATATATATATATATATATATATATACACACACACACACACACACACACACACACACAGAGCAATGATGATTGTGAAGTTTGGTTGAGGTGGTGAAGTCAGAAGGTGGAAGAGGGTGGGATATTTCCCAGGGAATGCCTTGCTGCTAAATGATGAACTATCACTCGGCTGAGCCCTCAAGGGTTAATACATTGTTTTTTAATGTAGCCTCACACTCTACAAGGCAGCACAAATGGAGGGAGGAGAAACTATAGACACATGCAGTGGCTGCAAACATTCCCTGTTGAAACTGAAGGTGATGATGAAACCACGCTATCCCACTGGAGCGCACCACTCCCTCCACTATCCAAAGTGCTATGTGGTCCGTGTTTGTGTGAGACAGAGACACACATTGTGTGCGTGTGTGTGAGAGAGAGACGTGCATTGCCCCTCTAAGTACACTGTCTTTTTAGGTAGATCAGCAACTTGAGACACCAGCTGCTGCCAGCAAGCTCCCTCCATCCTGAGCTTTGTTGTGTTTCCCCCACCCCTCTGCTCTGTGGACATGGGGTACAGGAGTGGGGGGAGGTGGACACCCTAACATCAGCACCCCTCTACCCCCACCCCCGCATAGCAAGCAGGAGGCTCTTGGGAGCAGCTCCAAGGCAGTGGGCAAGGGAAGCACATGGCAGTGTGGAGAGGGACCTGAACTGCCCAGCAATTGATAGCCTGCTGGGCAGCTGCTGCACAGGGAACTTGGGGGAGCTGATAGGGGGGCTGCCAGCCCACCCTGGTTCCAAGCCTCCACCTGCCAGCTCCAATGGTCTGCTCTTCCTGCAAGCAGTGGAAAAAGCAGGCAACTGCCAAACAACATTATAAGGGAGCATTGTGCAACTTTAAGAGCATGTTCTCTAATGGATCAGCGACGTAATAATGAAACAATGGTAACTGGGATGACATTACGTGAGGATTTACTATATAACACTTCTCACAAGATTGGTGAGCAGCGCAGGATCCATGCTTTCAGGCAGAGGTGGGGGGCACAGTTTACATGGGCTGTTGAAAAATATCAGGAAATGTAGTCGGAAGCCCATGGAATGATGGGACAGAAAAAACTGCATCATGGGACGGTGAGCCCACACCCATCATGCACAAGTTGCATGGTGGGATAGCTATGGTGCACTGCTCTCTCTCGCTGCTAGAGCACCGTGGATGGAGAGCTGTGTGAGCCTGCACAATCGATGTAGTTAATTAGTGGTTTACAATCGTTGGCATAACTTGTGTTGACTTAACATTTTAGTGTAGACATAGCCTAAGTGTAGACATACCCTGCGGGCTTGTCTTCGTGTACAGAGATACAGCTGTGCAGCTGCACCAGTGAAGACGGGATAGCACTGTCTACACACAGGGTTAGGTATAACTACATCACTCAGGTACTGTGGATTTTTCACACCCCTGAGCGACAGTTACATTGATATAGGTCTGTACAGTAGACCTGGCCCAAGTACCTTTCCCAGATCTAAGGAAGTGCTCTGTGTAACTCAAAAGCTCGTCTCTCTCACCAACAGAAGTTGGTCCAATAAAAGATATTACCTTACCTGTCTTGTTTCGCTACACTTTTATTGAATTATATTTTTGTACTAGGGACCCAACTTCAACATGTTTTCTCTTTAGGACAGGGGTGGCCAACCTGTGGCTCAGCCACATGCGGTTCTTCAGAAGTTAGTATATGGCTCCTTGTATAGGCACCAACTTCGGGGCTGGAGCTACAGGCGCCAACTTTCCAATGTGCCAAGGGGTGCTCACTGCTCAACCCCTGACTCTGCCACAGGCCCTGCCCATACTCCACCCCTTCCCACTCCCTCCCCTGAGCCTGCCATGCCCTCGCTCCTCCCCCTCCCCCCCAGTGCCTCCTGCACACCACAAAACGGCTGATCGGGAGGGAGGGGGAGGCGCCGGGGGCCGGAATGAGCGGATGAGGGGCCGCTAACTTATTACTGTGGTTCTTTGGCAATGTACATTGGTAAATTCTTGCTCCTTCTCAGGCTACCCCTTTAGGAGATAAAAGTGCTTGGAAGTTACAATGGCCACATTAGAGCTCCCACAAACTGTTTGGTCATCATTTTATTTGCCCACGTTCCTAAACTTTTCTGTAACCTTACAGTGGAGAAGGCTATGGTGAACTCAGATGAAAGACGCTAAAAGGAAATGGAGAAAAATCTAAAAACAGATCTGTTTTGCCCATGAAGTCCAATAACACTGGCCTCCTTGCCACCAAGGACTACTTTCTGACAAAACCAAACTGGCTGAAAAAATATTTTTATAAACTCACAAGATCCTAACACCCTAGAGGAGGGTTTTGAGGTTCTGGAAACAAAGGTCAGCTCATTTACCTCATTTACAACTAATTGCGCTCTATGGAAAAAACTGAGATCAGGGGGATAAACAAACACAAACAAGTGGAGAAGAAAGCATGTTCCAGAAACATAGCAGTGGCTGATTTTGTGTCTCAGAAGAAACATTAATAGTCATGAGTCAGAGGAATGAAAAATCTTATCGGCTGGCATAGCCTGGCTTTACAAGATATCATCTGAATATGTCAGCTGGATGAAGGTAAAAGTCGCAGCTCAAGAAGACTACAGTCAAAGGAAGGACCTTATTAAACAGTATGCGAAGTGGTGTTACGGCATGCTATGGAGAGGGAATCAAAAGGTAAGCCAGAATAAAGAGCAACAAAACATTGCTCCTCTACCAGCCATCACACATAGAATCTAATGTTTGCACGGGCAGATCTGGCAGTAGAAGGACTTTTCTCAAGATCTCAAGGTAATTTAATAGAAAAATCTCAATTGTGTTATTCAATGAGGATATGACCATAAAAAATTTTTCTCCTGCAAAACTTTGAGTAAACGTCAATAACAACACATGTTTGGAGATGCAGGACCTGAAACACAGCTATTGGCCACACATAAAAACAAGAATTCTAAGAACTGTGGCTAGAAAGGACTCCAAAGTTTGGTTTATGGCTCTTACAAAGTTGTTTTATCAAGGATTATTGTTTAATTCTTTGTAATATTTGTGGAACAAAAGGGACCAAAGTGCTTCCACCTTGCTTTCATTATCCCCTAATGGAGCAGCAAAATTATGCAATACCATATTCAGGACATATTATTACTAAACTATCAGGACATGGATTAATGCCTCCCCTTTCTTTCATACTTACCTCCCACAAATCGTATGTGGACAGGAAAGGAAACCTGTAATAATAAGTGGATTTTTAAGACACCCCTGCCCCTTAGGATTCTTTATACCCAGAGGGACAATATTTCATGCAGAACTTTGGTGAAAGAAAACATTTAAATGCTTATTTCTGCAATAGATCTGATGCAGAGTTTTGGGTTTCATATTTAATTGCTTCCAATATTTTTAAAGTATACCGTGGTTTCCACGTGTGGGGAGCAGAGGGGTACACGCCTGCCTTGTTCTCATTTATGTTGATTGCAAACACATCCAAACAGTATGTCTAGATTTTTTGATTATTCCTTAAAAAATAAAAAACAAAACAAGTACTAACTTAGGCCAGGTTTACACTCTAAATTTACACTGGTATAACTATGTAGCTATGGGTGTGAAAAATCCACACTCCTGAGCAACGCAGTTATACCAGCTTAGCCCCCCAGTGTAAACAGCGCTGTGTCAACAGAAGAGCTTCGCCCATCAACCCAGCTACCCACCCCTCGTGGAGGTGGATTAACTACACCCAACAGGAGAAGCTCTCCCATTGGCATAGTAGCATATTCACTGACGCATTATAGAGGTGCAACTGCACTAGTGCTGCTGCACCGCTGCAGTGTTGCAAGCGTAGACCTGCCCTAAGAGTGACGTGGGTAATCAAACCTCATGCTTCGCAACATCAGGTGACTGGACAGGGTATAGGAGAGAAACTACCCACAAAGCGCACAGCATTGACCACTTGACTAAGTAAAGGCCAGTGCTCTGAAATGAACAAGTACTCTAATCCACTATGGCAATTCCTATGTTCGTTTCCATCACCTGTAATGCAGCAATGGAAGGAAAAAAGCAAAGCGTCAGTGAGAAATGCCCAGCATTACTGAAAACATCACAGCTGTGGGGAAGATTTTCTGGAGTTACTGGAAAATCAAGATATGGCCAACGTACATCTGGGAACAGATCTGACAACTGCTAAGGAGGTGATATGACAGATTTACAGGTGGAGCCAGTCATCCACTCTGCTCTTGAAGCACCTAATATCCAATAAGGAAAAGGAAGCCCTCATTGGCTTTAATCCCACCTGTTCAAACCATTTTCCTCAGATGGTTGCCATGGCCATCATCTTCAGACCTACAAACCTGCTAAGAGAGCTCAAAAAGAGGAAGCATAGACATAACTATTATGTTGCTCTTTTAAAAAGAAATGTTAAGGAAAACTAAGATAATGCTGGCATGGGGTGTTTAACTGCAGCATAGACAAAACCATACTGAACAATTAACCTCTCCAGAAAGTTAAGGAGCAATTTTCACAGGCTCCTGAATTAGTCCCATCCCTAGCATTCCCACGACAGACTGTACATGCTTTCTCAATGGTCTGCCAGACACTCTACCCTGTGAGTCAATACTGAGCCAATGCCCCAACATGATTTTATAGGCACTGCACAGTTGGGTTGCCTTAAAAACAATGAGCATCTGAACTCATGTAGTCATTAAAGAAAACCTGGGACTTGCCATAAGAAAAGCATTGTTAACCCCCGTATCCTGGCCAAATTCCAGCTCTAGCAATTACATTCTGCCAACCTAATCTCCCTTGCTGTTACAATTGGATACGACATTTTTCCTTACATCCAGCCCTGAACTACGATACAGTACTTTGTGTTGTTGAATAGCTGTCACATTTCAATGGTGGTGAACATTATCTACAGAGCTACATACACATACATGCAGTAGATGAAGCACTTATAAACTTAGGAGTCTTTGGGGAATTCTGATGCTACACAGCCAAGTCTCATCTTACACTTGGGTTACGTTCCGCTGTCAGCACGTAGAGCGAAAATCGCATATAGTCAAAATTACATTGAGTGAATGGCAGGCAGAATCGCCCGCAGTACAGGTACAGTTTTAAAATTGTTATTTTTCTCTTTTTTTTTTTTTTTTTGCTGACCGCGCAAAGCTGAATTCGTGCATGTTAAATGCGCGTAAGATGAGACTCGCCTGTATACATTTAAGATACTACATTTCAGGACTCAGCAGAAAGGCAGTTTAAATAATTTACAGAGTCAATGTTATAAACATGATACAGGTCTTTGTGATCCCTCGGCTCTCCCCCAGTAACACCCAGAGGCCCCCGTCCAACTCAGCCAGACACCCGGTGTATGGGGCCAAGCCATTTTGGGAGTAGGAAGCTAGGAAAATGTTCAGAAAGGGAATGATGGATATTTGTGAATACCTTAATTGCAAATCCCCTTTTCTGAAGGTTACTAAACCTCACAGACAAATCCTGCCTGGCCTAGGAGAGCTCAGGGGATCTGGTAATTTTTTGAAGTTACACAGAAGTTAAAAATGGATCTTAGTTGTAAGTTAGGATCAGTCTGAACTATGGAGTAGCCACCACTAACCCATTACATCCAGATGAGCAAGCAGCCTTGGGCCTGATCTGGTCTGGCTCCCATCCCCTCTCCAAGGGTTGCAGCTGTCTGGAGGTGCTGCCTTCCACACCTTCCTCATTCACACCTTATTCAAATTCAACAGGGCAATTGATTACAAAGCGGCGGGGGCGGGGGGAGATCTTATTCTACTTCTAGCAAAAGACAGTTTTCTTTACCTTAATTCTACTACCTCAGGGCCCGCTATAACTTATTACCAAGGTCAGTACAAAGATATAAAAGTAAAAAGCTAATGCAGAGATTTATCTACAACTGCACTGATTGACTACTGAGTGCGTAGATATAGTGACCCTGGGTATTTGAATGAGGCTTTATACTTGGGCGTGGGGCGGTCGGGACTAGAGCGCGACACAGCGCTGGCAGCCGGGTCAGTGGCAAGAGGCAAGCAGTGGCCAGCAGCGGATTGTGGTTTATATTCGGGTGTGGTGTTGGTCTGGTGCGGTTTCTGGCAGGTGAGAGATGAGGTGGTGAGAAGGTGAAAGGAGGTGAGTGATGGATGGGGGACTGACTAGCAAGCCACAGGGGTGGGCTAGGGTGAAGAGGAGTATGATGGTGGGACCCAGCGGGGATGGAGTGGTGGGTCCTATTTTACTGCTGTGATCTGATCACCCTATGCACACCGTTTCTTCCCTACTCTACACTACAGGTTTCCACACACTGTCAGTGCCTTCCTAGTGTACCATACATACAACTGTTTGCTTTAATTGAAAAATTCTTAATAAAGTATCACACACCCCCAACCTTCCTTTTGTCCCACAGCTGTTTCAGCGGGGTGGTGCCGGGGAAGAAGGGTTTGTTTCCACGAGGCAGGCAGCACTGAGGGGGTGGAGTGTTGTGTTTTGGCAGCGCTGGGGGGGTGGGGGTGTGTTTCATCCCTCAGCTGTTTTCTTTGGAGTAATATGGCCCTCACCGCTTTACAAGTTGTGCAGGCCTGGTCTAGACCATGCTGGGTCGATGGCAGAAACTCTCCCATTGACCTACCTTACGCTTCTCATTCCGGTGGAGTACCAGAGTCGACAGGAGAGCGATCTGTGGTCGACTTAGCGGGTCTTCATTACCCTGAAGGCCTGGCTATGCTACCTCTTAAGTCGATGTAACTTACGTCGCCCAGAGGTGAGAAAAAGACATCCCCTTGAGCGACATAAGTTACATCGACTTAAGTACTGTCCACAACAGTGCTATGCACGTCTTCACCAGACGCGGTGCAGCTGGACCGACGTAGCCCGGTAACATAGACATGCCCTGATACACAGTACACTGGACACACACAGAACCAGAGACACAGAATCAAAGTAAAACAAATCAAGAATTGAACAAGAACCATCAGTCAAAATATAGGCAATTAAAAAATCCTGATTGCAGCAGCATGTGATGTCAGAAACAAAAATACAGAATGGGAAGAGTTAATGTGGTAACAATAAACCATATTTACAATTTGCGAGGGAAGGAAGAGAGGGGAACATATAATCACTTCATCCCAAAAATTACTCACTGCCACAAAAACAGAAAAAATAGAATATTTCCTTAGTAAAATTATGTAGCACAGTGTTTTTATCTGCAAAGAACTTTACAAAATTATACCCTAGTGCTGCAAACACTATCAGGCATCATGAGTAGTGGGAAATAAATAAGGTTTGTGCATGTGAGAAAAGACCTAAAAGGACAGGTCCTTAATCCTCAAAGGTCATGTAAGGGAGGTAATATCCTCATTTTATATAAAGGGAAACTAAGTTAGAAAGGTAAACTGGCCACAGGCCACCGAGGGCATCAGTAGCTGGAATCCGAATGCAAGACTTTTTGGTTCTCAGTTCCGTACCCAGACCATGACTCTCAGTTTAAAGTGTTATTTAAATGTGAACACTGTTTGGCAAAAGTGTACGTAATTCCTTAGTTTACTGACAAAAACAAAGTTAGCTATGATTTGCATTACAGGCCCAATATAGTCATGAAAGAACAGGCAGACTTTGCAGCTGGTGATATCAGCCTTTAGGATATGGGATTTGAAGCAACAGCTCATATTTAAGATATTCAGTTAAGCGTACCCATATACACAAACCAAGTTATTGTTTTCACTAGTAAATTGACGATATTTCAGTTCCGAAGTAACTGATAGCAAAACATGGAACAAGAAGATGATGCCTTTTATAGCATCTTTTTGGACAATGTCTACTTTCAACCTTACAATTTCAATCAGAAACAAAACAAAATTTCTATAAAGACATTTACATTTATTCTTCCCTGCTAGTTTTTGCTCCATAAGAAGTCACATATAGCAGTCCCAAATACTCCACAAGAGCCACAACGACTGTTCAGAAAGACAATAATTTGAACAAGCAGCAATGTTGAAGAATGGTTTAGACAATCTGAATAATACAAGCAGCATCTAATAAAAAAAGTGATACCTTTGATGGTACAAATAGAGGGTACAAAGCAAAGGTGTTTTGGGGGAAAAGTACAATAGAAACATTCATTGAACAACACTGTTTACAGTATGCAAGCCAACTAATGTTTTTAAATGCATTTGGATACAAGTATCCCCAAAAGCCATTAATACTACTAATAAAAATCCCTAAAAATATAATTTGAGAAATCTAACACTTTCCCCAATAGGTGGCAGCAACAATTTAGCCATCTGTGCCAAATGAAGATAGACCCAATGGGCTGATTACTGTATACCTCTTAATTACAGTCTTAAGCAAAGCATCACTGTCTGCTGCAGTCTGCTAATAACTGTAACTTCTTAGTAGGATCTAGACCTAGTAGGACGTAGAAATAAAAAAATACATTCCTAAGAAACATTTCTACTTCCAATGCCAGATGAAGGTTTTCCTCCTCTACTAGGGATACCCGAAGAAAATCTGTTTGAAGGGTAAATAAAATCTCTTATTTCCTACTCAGTTTACGTAGGGAATGAGTTATTCACAGCAGGCATGCTTATTACAATAATTATTCAAACAAATCAAGTAGTACATACTAGTTTTGTATCATTTGTTAAAAATGAAACAAAAGAAAACTGCACTTTGTCCTATGCATTTCATATATTAATCATTTTAAAAGTCTATTATTTTGTATGTGTTATTATCTGCATCACAGTAGTGCCTAAAGTCCCCCAATGAGATCAGTGTCCCATTGCACAAGGCACTTTACAAACACACAGTAGAAGCCAGTCTCTGCCCTGAAAAGAGCTTACACTCTAAATAAAAAAAGACGGATATAGAGTGAGAGGAGAAACAGAAGGACAAACAGGTGCTGTTTGATTTTAGGCAAGTAACTTCAATTTAGATGAGCTGGAAATAGAACTCCAGTTTCCAAAGGCACATTCCAGTTTCCTATCTGCTGAACTACGCTGACTGATGTAACTCATTTCTCTACAGCGAGATGTACAGTGACTTCAGATAGTAATCTGACATTTTAATAGAGGTTGATCAGTTCCATTTTCCCTACCTGTAGCACAGAGACATTGTGTCAATAGGTTACCAGGGTACAAATGCCCTCTGCCCATTTTTCCTGTTCCTATGACGTGCCAAAGTATAAAGACACTCAGCTGCAGCCAACTCCAACCTGTTCCAATTAAATGTTGCAATAACACCACAGAACAGAGAGTACTCTAACAACTCTTCTGCTTTGCAATATGTGTGTTCACCGTTATTTGTTTCACTGAGTGACTGGCTAGATAGACTGATTTAGGCAATACGGTCACTCATATAATGGATAGTTAAATTCAGTGTAAGAAATATTGTCTTGGGGAGAAACAGATTTTTCAGAAATTGGAAATGCAATAGAGCCTTTAACTTCTAAATCACACGTTCACATCCTGGTGAAACACCTGACCCAACAATTGCATCTGTGCTGATATGTCCATGCAGTAAGAGGGTCTGATTGCAGAACATGGCCTTAGATTGGTAACAACTAACATTCACTCCACGTGATACCTGTTTTCATGTCTATATAAAATGGTTTGGTGGCCTCAGTGCACTGTCCAATGGACAGCTGTTCACATCACAAAACCACCACCAATTGGTTATTCTGCTGGCACTCTCAACTGAGACATCAAAGAACAAATTAGTTTAGAAACTGAGCTACCCTATCACCCCTTGAAATGGTCCCTCCCATCAGGGCTGAGAAACATTAGTGGGACACCACGGGGGAAGCTCTTGCTACTACTGTGTGTTATGTCTAAGGCCCTACCAAATTCACAGCCATTAAAAAACGCATAATGGACCATGAAATCTGATCTCCCCTGTGAAATCTGGCTATTGTAGGGTAGGGGGTCTCCCATCATGCACCGGGCTCCAGCTGCTAGTCCCAGATGGGCTGGAGCTTCCTGCGGCCAGGGGAGGTTCCTGGAGATGGGTCTGAGCTGGCCCCTGGAGTGGCCCATGCAGGGGAAGAGGAGATCCTGTCCTTCCCCAGCCAAGCTGGAACTAAGAGCTGGACCCCAGTGCATGGTCTGGGGCGCCCCCAACCCTGCCCCTCCCCAGCTCCAGGCCCAGCACTCAGAGATTAAAGATGTCTTGGGATGGCTTTGAGGGGAGCGGGGTTGATGAGGGCACCTCCCTGACCACCGGGCCCTAGGCAGTCACCCACCCATAAAACCGGCCCTGCTCACCCCCATGATACTCTGTGACCCTCACTTCTGAGTTGCCGCAGGCGGAGACACTGACTACAGAGCTGCGCTCCTGGCCAGCAGCTGCTGCTCTCTGGTCACCCAACTCTGAAGACAGCGCCCCTGCCAGCAGCCGCACAGAAGTAAGGGTGGCAATCGCACTGCTCACCACAGCCCCCTGTTGTGTCATCATCAACCCTCTCCCCCCCCCCCCCCGAGTTACAACACCAGGAGATTTCAGATGTAAACATCTGAAACTATGAAACTATTTAAAAAATCCTATTACCATGAAATTGACCCAAATGGACCATGAATTTGGTAGGGCCCTAGTTACGTCTAGTTGGTGGCTAGTCAAACCAGCCTCAACCAGTAGAACATTTAAAAGAAAACGTAGCCTTCTTCCCTCTTCCAGACACTAATAACCGCCCGCCATGCCAGCCATGCCCCATGGTTTTACCCACTAACTTGTCCCAAATCTCGGGTGCAACTGGAACATGGCAGAAAAACAGACCTACCGGAGCAGGGGATTTATTTTGGTTTTTTTAAGCAAACGGGCAGGCACCAACCCCGCTGCTCCTCTGAGGTTTCAGGGACCATCCCAATTGCCAGCCCCAGACTCCGCTTGGTCACACGGATGCTCACGGGGCACGTCCAAGAGAAGACTGAGGAGCTGGGTCTGTTTAAACCACGAGGCCTCCGTGTCATGCCCGTCAGCGGTGACATCAAGTGTCCGTCCCGACACCCTCTCCCCGGTCCCCCAGCCCAGCCCCAGCCCTAGCCCGGCTGCCCGGCCGCGGGCGCTGCTACCTTGAGGACGCCGCTCATCTTGGCGAGCAGGGCCCGGAACTCGTGCGGCGCCGCCTCGGGGTAGAGCTGGCCCCGCAGCAGCTCCTCGGTGATGCCCGCGTGGCCGTAGTACGTGGCCTGCGCGATGCCGCTCAGCAGCCCGCTCAGCGGCTTGGAGCCCTCGGGCTGGGGCTGCTCCGCCGCCATGCCGGACCGCGGAGCCAGCGAGCGCCGGCCGGGCCGCCGGGACTACAAGTGACGGGGGCCGGGCGGGGACAAACTCAGCGATGGACGGAACCCGCCGCGTTCTCCACAGCGACCCCTGCCGGCGCCTCTGCGCGCAGCTCTGGCCCGAGCGAGCCCTTCTCTCCGGCGAGCGCCGCCCTCTGGCAGCCGCCCCGCCCGAACGGCTCTTCTCCCTGGAGCCCGCCTGGCTCCTCCCCGGCCCGCCTCAAGGGGCCAGGCCTGAGCCTGAGGCAGCCCTGGAGCCCCCCCGCCCGTGACACCCAGCCCGCTCCTCCCGCAGACAGCAGCCCCCCCCCGAGAAGGAAACGCCCCGCCCATCACCTCTCCCAGCGCCAGGGTCAGCGAAGGGGGCTTGTAAGACTGGACAAAGGCTGCTTAAGCTCTGCCCCTTCACCCTTCAGTGCTAGGTCTGCAGGGACAAGTGGAAATTTCCTGCTCCCCGGAATTTTTTTTGTTAGTGTGTAATGTAACTGAAGGGCTGATGCTTTTAGGCCGCTCTACCTCTAGAGGATCTCTCACTGTAGGTAACCATTCACCAGGGCTGCCTGAACCAAAAGATGAATGTATAGATATTATCAATACATTTAAATGGAGTAACCCAAGAACAACAGCAAGGGACAACACAGATTCAGGAGTCAGTACCCTAACATTAAATGTTAACAATATGCAAACTTAATTTTCTCTCTAAAGATCGCAACAAACAATCGTCTTCAACTGCAAACACACCACTTCAAGATGCCTCAAGTGTACTGTTCACGACAGCTGTTATCTTTCTTCCCAGACCTAATTTTAACAGTCTCACTTGGAGTAAAATGTCCCCCTTCCCTGGATCTCATGGATTCATAGGTAATACTACTGTCCTGGTTTCTGTTGTCCACTACCTCCTAGCAGCAGGTCCAAAAAACAGCCTTTAGTGCTTTATACTTGAGCTGAATGCAAAACACAACTTCCATTACTTGAATCTTAATTCTAGCTGCTCAAACCTGGCAGTTTCCACTCAATGACCTTTGTAGAACCTGCAATCCCATTCTCTTCCTAGTTTGGAAGATGCTAAAAATTGCATCCTGCTGTTACTTCATCATCGTCTTGCTGCCATTCATTAGAAGATTCTAAAGACAGACGTCTTTAATTGTATCCCAGACGTCATCAGAGATTTCCTCTTCTTTAGCCTTCTAGTAACTTATTCACTAGAATATTTACAGAAAGGCTCTGATCCAGCAAAACACTAAGCACATGCTTTACTTTAAGCACAAGTAGTCCCAGAAGGGTTGTGAACACATTAAAAGCAAATTCAGAATTTTTCTCAAAGTACTATTTCAGGACTTTTTTTTTTTTAGGCATTTGCTTAGCCTATAATACTTTGGGGCCAATATTGGTCAATCTATTCTCTACATATTGCATTGGCATTTCCCATTGAATAGGTATTGGAGAGATGACGTTAGAGCTTCATTGATGGGAAGGTGATTTCATTTCCTTTGAGCCATTCCAGCAAATCTGCAATTCCACTGTGCCCCATGTGAACACCAAAGCCCAATTTACACAATCAATGAATTAGCATGTCAGTTTCCTACTGCATAGTTTTGGGATAAAGATCCCAAGAATCAGCCTGGTGGAACTATTATTAGCATGTACTCTGTCCTCTTTGCAGCATCACCTTTTGGGATCTTTGGTGTTGTCCGGATATTAAAAGGTGACAAGTTAGGAATAGGGCTATATACTGATATTCAACAGGAGGTAATGGCATTGTGTTCGAAATATTAAGTTTTAAAATAAAATCCCCAGAATTACAGATTTGAAACTCGGCAGAGGTGCTGCAGCTCATCATCGTCTGAGGGAGAAGAATTGAATTCCAGACAGTAATTGGTCTTTTAGATTAACAAAATTTTGTCTTCTCTGCATGCTCATTTAAGATCTCATGTTACTCTTTGTAAGCATAGGGATTTATCCCGGTGTCTTTGAGACATCTTCATGCATTCTTTCTCTCAGAAGATGTGTACTGTTCCATGGTTAAGGATGAAGCTAGCTTTAAAAGTCTGGAAACTAAAGGGATCCAGTCATTGCCCTAGTGCCATAAAATCCTTCACCGCACACTATCATCCTATCCAATTAGCACCTCCTACAGAAACTTAACTTTGCCCTATAAAATCTGTAAAAATAAGTGCAAAGTTCAAAGTGGCACTGCTAGATTAAAAAGTACCATTTCTTAGCCAAGAGATCCAAATCTGATGTCACACTAATATATACTGCAACATTATTGTACACAAAAAGATGACCATCTCTCACAGAAAACTTTACAGAGGGGGCTCTGGGATAAAATCACAGTTCCTCTTTAGTTGTTCACTCAGGAGCTTGGGGTTTACCCAGCCCCCATGAAACAGGCTGCAGGAACCACCCAGAAACCCTATGGGTGTTCAGGGACCCTCAAGAAACCAGACCCAGATCCTGTCTCAGTTGCTATGATCTCTGGGAGCCCCATCCAATGCCTCACAATGTTGTTCTATACTCCCCGTAACTACGGCAGTCCTCAGGACCCTCAGGGGATGGCCACTGAAAAAATAATATAAAGGCCTAGAAATCACTAAGAGGCTGGAGAAAGAATGCTATATGTACACCCAATGCACCCACTCCTACCTGCAATCCACCCAGTCTCCAATAAATGCCTCAGCATGACCCTTTACCTGGAGTACTCTCTGTGGGGTCTGAGGAGGGAGGATGATGCCATGGAGGAGGCCAGTCTCCTCTTCTGCGCAGGAGCAGGGACAGTCACATGCAAAGATTCCCTGGCATGCATAGCTCTGAGGGAGAATCAATCCTATCTTATACACATTAAATGCTACAAACAGGAGCGGCGCCAGAATTTCTGGTGCCCTAGGCAGAATTTGGGGGGCAGCATTTTGGGTGCTCCCCATGGGGCACACGGGAGCTTCCGGTTCCACTCGCGTCAGGCCACCGAAGAAGGACCCTCCGCTGAAATGCTGCAGGCGACAGGGGCAGTCATTGAGCTGCTCAGTTGCCTGCCACTGTTTTCCGCTGCTTGTCAGCAGAAGGTCCTTCTTCGGCGGCACGACGGGAGTGGAACCAGAAGCTCCTGTGCACCCCGTGGGAAGCGCACAGAGTGCTGCCCCTGAATTCTGGCACCCTAGGTGACCACCTAGGGTCACCTGATGGGAGCGCCAACCCTGGCTACAAAGTATAGTTAAACGTACAAACTGCATACATTTACATATATGTATAACACCATGTAATCAACCCATGTCATGACACCAAAGAGATCATTCATTCAAACTCTGTTCATAAAAATATTCTTCAACTCTACCAGTACTCCAGTTGCACTATAAGAAAGTGTATAAAATGCTGGCATAAAGTATTGTATGCTGGGATTATAGTCCTTTCAAAATCTTTTCTATACATTTAATTAACATATATTAAAATCAACTGAATACAGGTGCGATAGGGCCCTCAGTGGCTGGGGAGCCTAGTGGCTAGATCATTGGTTGGGGGGCTATAGAGGGATTTGATCCCTCCTTCTCCCTCAGATGCTGGCCCAGGGTCCTGTGTCACTCAACCCCTAAACAGGGGAAATGGATCTTTTCTCCAGCTATAAGCAGGGGTTGAAGGCCTGTTTTCCTGGCCTGCTCCCTATGCAAATCCTTTTGGTTTGGGGAGTGGTCCCGCAAATCCAGTTGCCCCAATTGGGGCTTATCTGTACGTTCCCCTTGGCAGGGGGAGATTTACTTGACTCCAGCGGCTGCATTCTTTAATCCCTGCTGTGCCCAGCTGCAGTCTCTCTGTTCCTTCACACATCCACCCTCATGCCCCCCTTGGGGTCTGCCCCTCGTCCCCAACTTCTCTCCCCCATCCCGTGAAAAGAAGTCTGCATTCAGATGTGCTTTCCCATATAAAAGCTCAAACGGTGAGAAGCCAGGATGCTGGATACAAAAGGAGAAGGGCTGGAGGGAAAGGTACCACCTCATGATTCTGGGATTTGTGTCCTTCATGGCATGGAGCCAATGGAGAGGGGCACGGTCGGTAACGAGGGTGAAGTGTGCACCCAGAAGATAATAACAGAGTGAATCCATGACCCATTTTACCACCAGGGCTTCTTTTTTGATTACAGTATAGGTCTTCTCTCATGGGAATAGCTTCCTGGTAATATATAGGATGGGGCGTTCATCACCCCCAGCTACCTGTGATTGAACAGCTCCTAGGCCCATGTCTGATTGTCTGAGGTGTCTGTTTGTAATAAAAACTCCTTGGCAAAGTCAGGGCTGTACAAGACGGGTTTCTGAGAGAGCTGGGCCTTCAGAGTTTGAAACGCCTCCTCACAGGCTCTGGTCTACTGGATCCTTTTAGGACTCTTGTTCTTGAGGAGATCGGACGGGGGGCTGCAATGGAGGAGAATCCTGGGATAAAGCGGCGGTAATACCAGGCTAGTCCCAGGAATCGGTATACATGCTTCTTTGAGGATGGCATGGGGCACAGCTGGAGGGCTTGAACTTTGCTAACCAAGGGTCGAATCAAGCCTTTTCCCAATGTGTATCCAAGGTAGGTGGTCTCGTTCTTCCCAAGGTGGCATTTGGTGGGGTTCTGCAGGACTGAAGTCACATGTTTCAAATGGTGTTGCCAGTTGTGACTATAAATTACCATGTTGCCAAGGTACGTGGCTGTATATCTGCTATTGAAATGGAGAATTCAGTTCATTAGCCTCTGAAATGTGGCCGGGACCCCATGCAAACCAAAGGGCATGGTCTGGAACTGAAAAAGCCCAAAGGGGGTGGAGAAAGCGATTTTTTCCCTGGACTCGGGTGTGAGAGGGATCTGCCAATAGCCCTTCGTTAAATCTGAAGTGGTGATGTATTCTGCCTTTCCCAGCTGGTCAAGCAGTTCATCAACCTGTGGCATTAGGTAGGCATTGAACATCAATACTGAAATGATCTTATGGAAGTTGATGCAAAAAAAGGTGCTTCCACTGGGCTTAGGAACCAGTACCATAGGGCTCTTCCAGTCGCTAAATGATTCCTCAATCACCCTCAACGCTAACATTGAGCAGAGTTCCTCTTTCATGGTCTCTCTAAGCTTCTGGAGGAGGGGTCAGGGCTTTTCTCTGACCTTAACTCCTGGGTCCGTTTGAATATGATGAGTTATTAGGTGAGTCCGCCCTGCTCGGGTCGAGAAAACAGAAGAGAAGGCAGTGATCAGTTTTTGCGCCTGATCTCTTTGCTCTGGCGTAAGATTGTCCCCAATCTTGACCACCCCCTGGAGTTGAGGCCTCCACTTGTGGGCCTAGTTCAGGCTCTGGTGGGTAGGGCGCTATTAGTAAGGCTTCCTGGGCTTTCCACAGTTTTAACAGGTTCAGTGGTAGATTTATCATACCTTATGTTTGTCTGGTTGCTTGATTTCATAGTTCACCTGCCCCAAATGTCGGATCACATTATACAGTCCTTGCCAGCGAGCTAGGAGCTTCGATTCTGAACTGGGCAACAATAACAGCACCTGGTCACAGGGCTGAAACTTCCATTTATTGTAGGCTACTTCTTGGGTATCCTGGGCATTAGGAGGTTCTCCCTGGCAAACAAGCCGAGGGCCTCAAGCCTCTCACGCAGGTTTAAAACATACTGTACCATGTCGTTGGCTTGGGATGGTTGCTCTTCCCACTGTTCTTGCATGAGGTCTAAAATCCCCTCGGGTTGCATTCCATATAAAAGCTCAAATGATGAGAAGCCAGTGGAAGACTAGGGTACTTCCTGCACTGAGAACAAGAGAGGTGGGAGCAGCTGATCCCAATGCCGGACATCTGTCAGGACGAACCTTCGGAGCATTGTTTTTAGGGTTTGGTTAAAGTGCTCTACCAAGCCATCTGTTTAGAGGTGGTACACAGATGTTCTTAAGGTCTTGATTTTGAGTAACCGGCAGAGCTGCTTGATTGTCTGGGACATAAAGTTTGTCCCTTGATCTGTCAAGATTTCCCAGAGCACCCCTACTTGGAAGAAGATGTTCATAAGTTCTGTAGCCATCCCCTTGGAGCACAGTGACACTACTTCAGGGTACCAGGTCGCGTAGTCCACTACAAGAAGAATGAACCGGTATCCGGCAGCGCTCTTCTCTAGCGGGCCAAATAAGTTGACTCCAATTCACTCAAAGGGTATACTTACAAACGAGAGGGGGATCAACAGTGCTCTCTCAGCTGGCCAAGGTGCGGTGAGCTGGCACTCTGGGCATGAGGCACAGAAGTCTGACACTTCTTAGTTGACACCAGGCCAAAAGAACCGGGCTAAAATCTGGGCTAGCATCTTTTCCCTTCCAATGTGCCCTGCTGCGGGTACGACATGGGATAGTCATATAACTTCCTTCCATTACGATTGGGGCACCAGGAACTGATGCTGGACCTCTTCAGTCAGTTGGTCTTTCTCTATGCGGTACAGACGGTCATCTTGAATCTCAAAGTGTGGGAATTGTCCTGCTTGTTGGCATTCGACAGTCTCTTTGTTCACTGCAGCCACCTGGGCATATGCCTGACTCAGGGTATCATCAGCCCATTGCTCCTCCACAAAATCAGAGAGGCGAGTCAGGATGTCCAATTTGGATAATGGAGGGGAGCTCCCCTCCTGGCTGGGAGGGGGCCTGGTTGGCCTGGGTTGATGCTGAGAACTGGGAAGTCCTTTCACCAAGATCAGCAAACTCTCCCCCAAGCAAGAGTCGCACCTTCAGGCTGGCCGGGGACCAGAGGTAGGGGCCCTTGACCACTGGATGGGGAGGGTCTCACCAGTTGCCTCCAGTGACTGCGTTGGCAGGCCGGTTGCTGGTCTGTGCCTTCAGGCAGGCATACAGACAGCTCCTGCCTCTTCACCAGTCAGTCCATGACTGAGCCAGACTCCCTTCTTTCTCCCCCTCCTCCAGGCCTGGCACTGGCTGCAGGTACTGCAAGTATAATGGGGCGGGGCTAGCTGAACCCACAGGCGTTCTTTAACCCCTGCCGTGTCTGGCTGAAGTCTCTCTGCTTCTTCAGAACATGCCACATCAGGCTGTCTTGGCAGACAAAAGAAAGGATCATCATTAAGGATGGATGAGTAGTATGTGTTGGGTGTTGAGAGAAATAGTGGGAAACTGGCTGGATCCCTTAATCATTCCATTTCTAGACTTTGAAATGATGAGGTTTTTTTAAGGTTAGGGTTTTTTAAAGAAAGTGTAATTTTGGGTGGAATACTAGCTTGACTCCATTGAAACATGTTTAACCATAACTCCTTCTCTTTTTCGTGTGTATGGCGGGGCTGTGGGGATACTGTATAATCAGTACAGCCAAATATTTCACAGTTACTAATGCCTTCTAAAAAAGGGAATCAAAATAGTGAACACATGGGGACAGATCCTCTGATGGTGTAAATCAGCATAGCTCCACTGAAGCCAATGGAGCAATGCCAATTAACACCAGCTGTGGATCTGGCCCTGAGTGTTTCTCTGTGAATCTCTGTATTATTTCCCCACTACTCTTGGCTGTTTTGCAACTCACCTTCCCACTGCTTTTGTCAGGTGTTGTCAGATGTAAAGTCCCTTTTCTAGGGATGCCCCACTCACTGTTCCTATTCCAGTTCCCTTGCAATTGGGGGTTTCTTGGGTTCAGGCTGTGTAGGGAGCCGTGATCTGCTGTAGGTTATTAATTAGGTCTCCTTTAGACACCCTCCAGCAGTTCTGTTCCAGAAAAACCTGGCAGAACTCATCATCACTGGGAGAGAGAAGGTGAGGATAGTCAGCCTGGGAGGAGAAAGGTGACAAGATTCCACTTAGCAAGTCTAAAAGTTGTGCTGGGACCAGAACATCCCTTCTGATATTTGGCCACCAAAGGGATGAAGATAATTAGAAACCTTCTGTAATAGATTAAATGGATTAAACCCCCATAAATTGATGAGTGTAACAAGTGCCCTTTATTCAGGTTAAACATAAGATGCAACAGTGGTCTCCAAGCCAAAGGCATAGCCAAGCCATTAGGAATTTTAACTTCTTGGAAGGAGGGATTTTCGCTGAGTGCTGCCTGGAGATAAGGATGTATGTCTGGGTGAGTGGAGAATCAAGATGGAGGCCTGGTCTACACTACGCATTTAAACTGATTTTAGCAGTGTTAAACTGATTTAACACTGTACCCGTCCACACAACGAGGCCCTTTATATCGATATAAAGGGCTCTTTAAATTGGTTTCTGTGCTCCTCCCCAACGAGAAGAGTAGCGCTAAAATCGGTATTACCATATCGGATTAGGGTTAGTGTGGCCGCAAATCGACGGTATTGGCCTCCGGGCGGTATCCCACAGTGCTCCACTGTGACTGCTCTGGACAGCAATCTGAACTCAGATGCAGTGGCCAGGTAGACAGAAAAAGCCCAGCGAACTTTTGAATTTCATTTCCTGTTTGTCCAGTGTGGAGCTCTGATCAGCATGGGTGGCGATGCAGTCTCAAATCCAAAAAGAGCTCCAGCATGGACTGTACAGGAGAAACTGGATCTGACCGCTGTATGGGGAGAAAAATCTGTTCTATTACAGCGCCGTTACAGAAGACGAAATGCCAAAGCATTTGAAAAAAATCTCCAGGCTATGATACAGAGTCCACAGCACAGTGCTGCGTGACATGCGTAACAGAAAGCCAAAGAATCAAATGGACGTTCATAGAGGGAGGGAGGGGGTACCGAGGACTCCAGCTATCCCACAGTCCCCGCAGTCTCCGAAAAGTATTTGCATTCTTGGCTGAGCTTCCAATGCCTGTAGATTCAAACGCGCTGTCCGGGGTGGTTCAGGGAATAGCTCGTCAATTTACTCCCCTGCCCAACATGAAAGAAAAGGGAAAGAAATCGTTTCTTGACTTTTTTATATGTCACCCTATGTATACTGCATGCTGCTGGTAGATACAGT
The DNA here is from genome assembly GCF_003597395.2 of Chelonoidis abingdonii. NCBI lineage: Eukaryota > Metazoa > Chordata > Testudines > Testudinidae > Chelonoidis > Chelonoidis abingdonii. The sequence continues at coordinate 203,967,583 of NC_133771.1, forward strand.
GGTGCAGCAGTAAACAGTAGCATCCTCTCTCCTCTCCTCCCTGGTGGCAGATGGTACAGTGCAGTAGGACTGATAGCCATCCTCGTCATCAGCCCGTGAGTGCTCCTGGCTGGCCTCAGGTGAAGCCGGCCGGAGGCGCCTGGGTGAAAATAGGAATGATTCCCGGTCATTCCCAGTAGATGGTTCAGAACGGCTGGTAACGTCCTCATCATAGCAACTGGGGGCTGAGCTCCATCAGCCCCCTCCCTTTCATGTGTAAAGAAAAGATTCTGTACTGCCTGGACTATCATAGCAGCGAGATTGTGGGCCTCCTCTCACCCCTACACGCTAATGTCTCGCTGGACTATCATAGCAGCTGAAGGGCTGCCTCCTCCTTATTTTTATTCTACTAAACAAATCACTGTTTGCTTATTCCTGATTCTATTACTTTCACTCACCCACAAATGGGGGGACACTGCCAATGGTAAGCCCAGGGATAGTTGGGAGAGGAGGGAAGACAATGGGTGGGGTTGTTGCAGGGGCACCCCGCCGTGAATGGCTTGCCACGCTCATCATTTCTGTGGGATACTTGAACATGGAGTGGCTGTGCCCTGGTTCTCTGGTACATCTAGTCTCTAGTAACTTGCCCATATCTGGCAGGACTGACTCTTATTTTAGATACCATAAGGAGAGGATTTGACTCGGGGATCATTCCCATTTTTGTTCTTTGCGCCCCGGCCGACCTCAGCCTAGGGTCACCATGACAGCAGGCAGACAGTACAGAATGACAGATAACGTTCAATCTCTTGCCAGATTTTACAATGGCCACAGCAGACGATACAGACTACTGTGCCATCTCTGCTATCATTGCAAAGGCAAATGAATGTTGCTGTGTAGTGCTGCAGTATCGCCTCTGTCAGCGGCATCCAGTACACATACAGTGACAGTGACAAAAGGCAAAAAAGGCTCCATGGTTGCCATGCTATGGCGTCTGCCAGGGCAATCCAGGGAAAAAGGGCGCGAAATGATTGTCTGCCGCTGCTTTCCCGGAGGAAGGAATTACTGACGACATTTACCTAGAACCACCCGCAACAATGATTTTGCCCCATCAGGCACTGGGATCTCAACCCAGAATTCCAAGGGGCGGGGGAGACTGTGGGAACTATGGGATAGCTACCGAATAGCTACCCACAGTGCAACGCTCCAGAAATCGACGCTAGCCTCAGACCATGGACGCACACCACCGAATTAATGTGCTTAGTGTGGCCACAGGCACTCGACTTTATACAATCTGTTTTACAAAACCGGTTTATGTAAAATCGGAATACTCCCGTAGTGTAGACGTACCCGGAGAGAGACAGACACAGAGCCTGAACAAGCTGCTGGGAGCACAGCCCTGGAAGAAGCCTAGAAAAAGAGCTTTTGAGAGTAGTGGTTGAAAGAACTGGTGTTGCTATGAGCAAAGACACTGTCTCCAGTTGTTTGATTCCTACTGTGTTCAGGGAAACAGAACTTCGTGTACATTGCGTCAAATAAATACCTGACTCCATTATCAATTTCTCCTCCTAACAGAAACAACTCGCTAGATGTTGGCAAACCGCTCGGTTCAAGAATGAGTAAACACCAGTATAATTCCATTGAAGTCAATGGAGTTGCAGTCATGTAGCACAGAATTTGGCCCATTATGAGTTGCTAAGAGCTCTAAAGGTGACATCTCTTACACAAAGGGCATAGACACAGGGCTGGGCATGGCCCACCCAGTTAGCACTTCGGCCACCCAAAGTTCACCTGCTCCTACCCCGTGTCACTTGTCTGCTGATTGCCATCCTGCTCAACTCCAGGTGAAGAAGGAGGAGACGTACCTGGTCCCCTCTCCTCCGCAGCCAGAACCAGGGCTCCCATCCCATCCCAGCTATGGACTGGCCAGGCTCCGGATGGTTCTGAATGCGACGGCAAGACGTAGAGCAAGGGCAGAAAGGAGAGTCTGTCTGACTCCAGGGATCTGGATGGATTCTATGACTAAGCCAGGGGTGAGTCCTGCCTGCTGGAGGGAAGATGCGCATCTGCTTAGTACCAATGTGTGGGGCAAAGCCTAGCCAGAGCTTTGGTCTGCAACCACCCAGACTTGCTCCAGGGACAGAGCAGGAATTCATTGTAGGTCATGTGATTCCCAGCCATCTCCAAACACCACAACACAGCCCACAACGCCTCCCTTCCCATTCCCTCCCTTCCCCCAGTATCCCTCTGTGACCCAGGGACCTCTTGGTGCCAGAGAGCAGAGGGCATAGGGATGCATAAGGGTTACAGGGATCCCCTGGGTCTGGTATCTACATACTAGTTTACCAAAGACTGTCAAATAATGTCTCTGCAGAAAGCCTGTGTCACACTGGTCCTCGTAATCATTGCAGAATGTGTGTATGGACAATAGGTAAGGAGTTATGTGCATATAATAAAAATTATGTTCTTAACATCTGTGATTTGGGGCCAGTCACCAAAAGGTGAGAAACAGGTTTCTTTTAGGCAAGATGCGTTTATCTTTCTGTCTACAAATAATGGAGTATTGTATACTTCACCATGAACACCTATATACAATCTGAGCTAAGTGCTAATTAAGTTATTACAAAGTCTCCAGGGGAGATTGTGGGCAGGAAAATACAAGCAGTGGCGGTTATCCTGCATGAAAGAGAAGACAATGAATTTTGGACACTATAACTGTAGGTACAGAGACACAATCTGCATCTTTCAACCAGGAAGTAAACTGACAATGGGTTTACTCATGAATGGAAGGATTAGAAAACACAATCTGAGTACTGATAGTCTGCAAATGTCAAGTGAGAGCCGTGATTTTTTTTTACAATATACCTGATCTTCACTGGTCCAGGGAAGATGAATATCAAGATAACTTGTATATGTGGGTCTTATCTCCTGCTATGCACTGCACCACCGCTGGCCAACCACTGTACTTGTTTAAATAGATACATATTTACTTCAGCTTCAAAGGAGCCAACAAAGACCAGTCTGGAGGCAACATAATGTGCTGTCAAATGGGGAATCCATGTTACAGTCCCAAGCTTGATCCCACACTCTGAGGCTTATAGGGCCTAGAATCACTGCGAGGCCAGCACACTCAGTTCTTTGTGAGTAAGGAGCACATTACACTGCTCTTGTGAAACCTTCTGCAGCCAACACAGGAGTGTTTGTTATTGATAGGTTCTGGCTGGGAGCCACATCCTGACCTCCTTCCCTAGAAGGAAGGGTTATCCTGATACAGGAACAGGAAATAAAAGGGGGGAATTTCCCCACCCACCCACCTCAAAAAGAAAAACAGCATGTTGCTTACAGAATATTGTCCTTGCCTGAGTGCATCAACACAGAGATAGGTTGCAGCTACAAGACTGCAGGATAACCATGGGCAGGTGGTGACCTGACCATAGGAGGGGCTAGCTCCCTCACCTTTCCCTCTCTTCCGCGCAGGAGCCCAGAGCACCCTCAGCGCTGGGCTGCTGGGCAGCATGACCGCAGCATGCCCAGCCCCACAGTGCTGGGCAGCGCGGCTCCAGTGCCAGCCACTCCAAGTCCCTGCGGCAGGCTGCCCAGCCCCAGACAGCGTGGGCCAGGCAGAGTGCCAGGAACTGCAGGAGGAGTGTGAGGGCAGAAGGTGAGTGGGGCCATGCTAGGCTGTTTGGGGAGGCATAACCTCCCCCAGCCTATGATACCTGCTGCCCGTGAGGATAACTTTCCTGTATGGCAGCGCTTCCTTCCAATGAGGTTCTCAGATGCACAGGAGAAATTTCTGAAATACAGACACTGGTATGGGCAATACTGCTCTTCTGCAAAGAGATTCGGTTCTCTGAGGGCAGTGGGACATCACTATAGACTCCAGTCACTTCTAGTCACAATTCATCACCCACAGTTAAATTAAAAACCTCTAACACAATTCTTCATGTTTCTGTCTCCCTTGAACAAAAGCTGAACCTCAGCATTGAGGAACGTACCAAGAACCCATTCCAAGTAGGCACAAACTGAAAAAGATTAGCTTATGAAGTCTGCACTAGTGTGACAAACAAAGAGAGGCCTCATTCTGCCTGGAAATCCACTTGGAACGAGGCAAAGAATCTGGACTGTATTTCTGTGCCTATTTAAACTAACCCATGTGTAGTCCCTGACTGGTGGACGATTCCAGTTCAGTACTATGTAAGTGCCATTCTCTATCAACCACCACCAGCCAGTTTGACTTACCTATTCATGTTAACCTCTCTTTTACAGTCACCGTCCTCTGCACCACTTGCTGAGTCTTCTGACCAGAGCGGGCATTGCTATGGGCACTGTTGTGAGTATTCTGGGGGTTCTTCATATCAGTGGAAAAGTGGTGTAGCCTTTGGCTGGTCACCCTAGTCCAGGGGTCGGCAACCTTTCAGAAGCGGTGTGCCGAGTCTTCATTCATTCATTCTAATTTAAGGTTTCATGTGCCAATAATACATTTTAACGTTCTTAGAAGGTCTCTTTCTATAAGTCTATAATATATAACTAAACTATTGTTGTATGTAACGTAAATAAGGTTTTTAAAATATTTAAGAAGCTTCATTTAAAATTAAATAAAATGCAGAGCCCTCCGGACCAGTGGCCAGGACCCAGACAGTGTGAGTGCCACTGAAAATCACGTCCCGTGCCACCTTCGGCACCCATGCCATAGGTTGCCTATCCCTGCCCTAGGCAAAGAGGTGGGAGGTGAGTTTTTTGTGTTGGGCACGAGCTTATCCCTCTTGCCCGTCCTACTATCCACTACAAATAACCAAAAATTGAATTAAAAAAGATCAAATCTCAAACCAACAGCTCTTGAAGTGACTGCTACTGGGGTGGTTCCCCACGGGGTATATAGAGAATACCATCATTTGGAAGGCAGGAAGTGGTGAGGGAGGTTGCTTTTGATGTTAACTAGCTGAGAACTTTGTTCAGTCTTATAACAGGAGCATGGAGCTTTAGTTTCCAATTTATCATTATTTATCATTTACATTGTTGTAGCATCTAGAGCCCTCAGCCAGTGTGGCCCCATTGTACTAGAACTTTACTGATATAGTAAATGATGGTCCCTTCTCCAAAGGGCTAATAATCTAAATAAACAAGACATACCACATGAATGAGACAAACAAGTGATTAGAGAAGGGGCGAGTGTTGGACAGGGTTTCAGATGTAGCGAGATGTTTTTAGTACAGCCTAACCTTGTGCACGCTTCTTAGCCAATCCGTAGCAGTGATCATAACTCGCCTCCTGCCTTGACACCATAGGATGGTAGTTTTCTGTAGGCAGTTCCCCCCATCTCAGAACACTGACATGTATGATGCACTGTAATTGCCACTTCTCTGAACAGGTGTCCTATTTAATGACTATACTGGATTGTCTCAGTTTCAGTCCAGAGGAGAATCTGACCGTTTGGAGCTGGCCAGCCAAGCTAGTTCTGCTGCTTGGAGGAAGCAGTCTTGGTTATGCACATTTAGGGCATAAACGGGTCGTGCATAAACAGGTCTGTACTGTAATCATGTACTTAAACACATTAGTAAATGCTTTCAGGACCAGGGCCATCCAGAAAAAAACAACAACTCTAAATTGTTTGTTACAATGTACATATGCCAAAAAATACTGGAAACAATTACACAGGCAGACTGAATTCCTGACCCCACTAAAGTCATTGTCAAAACTCCCATTGACTTCAAATGAGCCAAGATTTCACTCAAGCTTTGAAAGTCTGGAAAAATTTTACAGTTTCTGTGAAGGAGCTATTAGAAAGTATTTTTCAGAAAGGATTTATGTTGCAAGGATTTAATCTAGTTACATATCAAGAGGCAGTCCATGGGAGGGAAAAAATCATTCATAAGGCATTTTGTTATTAAAACTGAAGACTATGTTTGTTTGGAAAGAACCACCTTGAAACTCTTCTCTGTCCCGGGATATGTGAACATTATGTAAACAGAGTTGCTACTTTCTGTTACTTTTCCAAAAAGTAGTATTTATCGGTACTTCAAATTCAGAACCTATCTTAAGTTTTCCTGGGTGGGAGTAACAGAACTGGTTTGTTGATTTTTAATAAACTCACAATGTAAAGGTTAAGGAATGGGTTGAATATAAAAACAAAAAGCCCAACTTTTGACTTAGCTATTATTTACTGGTGGAATGGAACAGTCTGATTTATGTATAGCTTTGTGTGATGAGTCAATGTGCCAAGATGATGCCATATGCAAGACAGGCAAAGCACAAATTGAAATAATGCCAGATAGCAGCTCCACACAAACTTCAGTATGTAATTTTGATTTTTAATAAGCCTCTTTGTTTTTTCCCCCGTTGCATGTTCTATAAGTAGTTTTGGAGGTAAAATACACTTTGAAATTCAAGAATGAACAACCCAGTAAAACAATTTTTTCCATCAGTGCTGCACATGTACTGTTTTATGTGTTGATTAATAGCATAGTTCATATAACTACTAGTTATGTAACACAGTTGCCAATACCTTATTTCTAATTTAACCATCAGAGCTGAACTGTTTGTTCCCATAACGAAGCATATTTCTCTGTTAGTTCATTATAAATGACCTTTAAAAGAAACTTTTACTTCTCTCCTCTGAACAGTTTAAAATAAGCAATCACAGAATCTCAGTAAACCTGGAACATAAAGTAAAGAAGAATTCATGGCTTTCATAATTCCTGGGGTGCAGCATGTCACACCCAGATTTGCTCAGAGACACTTTATACACTGTTGATGTATTCTACCATGAATCTGAATGAAGATAAAACAGCAAAGCTGTGGCTTTGCTGCTCTTTAGATGGGATTTCACATTCTGCTTGCCAGCTCATTAGGAGTGACATTCATTCATCAAGTTTTTTCACATTTATTTTTATTATGTTTTGTTTCCTTAATCCTGAAACAAAGAGCTTTACAGTGCTCTTATACGCACCAGAACATTCATTTAAAAAAAAATCCTGTAAAGCTTTATCTATTGTAAGGAGTTCTAGAAGTAAATGTTTCAAGCTGTTTAATAAGTTTCTACAGGCATCTAGTTAAACAATCTCAATGTATCGCCTACACAATGTGCTGAAAATGTACTTCCAGATTTTAATGAACAGGTACCTTTGTAAGAGTCAGACAGTCTTAGAGAAACAAAGCAGGAGAGAATAAGATGCATAGACTTCTATAGTTAGTCATTATTCTGTGCGCTTTTCAGACCCTTTGCAAATATTCAAGACTATGGAAACCAGGTATTTTGTTTGTTATAAAATCTGCAATAAAGTCGGTTAGGGGATTTTTACTTCTGTCTTCTTTAAATTAAATTTATTTCTCTGAAAGAAATAAAACAAACCATAGGATGGGTTTAATGAAGATTTCACCTGTGGACATTTCATAGCATCATTCAATCTCTGCCACTGTTCTTTTGTTCCCCCCACATTGCGGGATAGCCTACTTTTCATCCCTGCAATGTGGTCACACAAATGTAGAATTATGCACATAAAAAATGGAGGATCCTCTTATTTATCAGTAGGAAATTATTTCCATTTTACCTATGGAACTACTCACTTGCTTAAAGTATGTGTTTAAGTGCATTGATGGACTGGTGTTTCCTGCTGTAGTCATCTTTAGTATGTTTGTTTTTTATTTTGGTCCCGCATTTGGTCTGATCTGCTCTGAGGTACGAAGAGAGGTAGAATAATATGACAAAATTTCCCCATCCATCTTCAATAGCTGAGTATTGAATATTTCAAGTTAAAATAACAATGAATACTATAAAAATCCCTCACCAGATCTTTAAATATATGTGTGTGTACATAATACTTTTTACAGGCACTTTAATTTTATACCTCGACATATTTAATATGCCTGAAACCTAGGATTACAGGCAGAAAAGGTCCTTTGAAAGTTGGACACCTTAATGATTTATATTCAAACTGTTGGCGCAAAAAGAAAAATTGTTATACAGAATACTGTCTCTGAGTGTAAATTGCAAGGATGGGCAAAGCAATGACTTACGGATTATTGTTCAAAAGCTCAGAATGGGTGGGAAGATGGCAGATGAAATTCACTGTTGACAAATGCAAGGCATTTGGAAGAAACCATTTTGAACCACCTATATATATGAACTCTAACCATGCAGGAAGAAGACCCAGGTGATACTATGAGCAGCACAAAGAAAATCTTTGCTAAATGTGCAGCAGCAGTTAAAAAGGCAAACAAAACTACAGAATGTGATGGAAAATAATACTGAAACCCTTTATAATAGAGGCTGTCAGATAACACTGCTCTACAGTCAAAATGCTTCTGAAATAAATGTAGTCAAACTTTACTAATTCTGGGTCACTGAGAACAAAAATTATGGTTAAAATTGTTGATTGGCTCTAGTTTTCAAGATATGCTATTGGGCCAGTATATACGACCCTTGACTTGGGAATGGCGGAGGATAAGTGACTTATAAAGGGAAGAGATCTCAATTTAAACCAGAAATGACTAAAATACATCTTTGATTGGAACTATGAATAAATCTAATGACTGGGGTTTGGACTAGTACTTGCTTTTTTAGGCAAAACAATGAATGATGGCAATCTGAAGCTGGATTGCGTCATACACGAAATATGAATTGCATCATGTTATTCCTAGAAAGTCAATGGATGATTTGCAATTCATAACGAAGCTTACATCACTCTGCCTGAACAATTGCCCTATATCAGCTCTTAGAAATATATACACTGGTCGTGCTCCTTATTTGTCCAGTGTTTGGTTTTGCAAAGGGACACATTTACTGGTATTAGCCAAATGTGAGCAGAGATGCCTCGTACTTGTGTGAACAGTGCAGATAACTTCTTGCTAGTTTTGTGGTGAAGTGACTTGCATTCACAAAAGCGCAGTTTATAACCACTATGGTTTAAGAAAGGCCTATCACCTTTATTTTTGGCTGGCAAAATTGGAGATCAGGACAAGAGGGTGGGCCCCACACATAATGCTGCACCTTGTGCAACAAATCATTTACCAGTGTGTAACAGGAAAAGAAATCTATGCCTTTTGCAAAAGCGCCAATGATTTTGGAGAGAGCCAAACAGATCATACCAGCAATTGTACTTCTGCATGGTGCCTCCCAGTTGGGATAGGTGTGTCAAGAAGAAAAAGTGGACTGTCATATCAAAACATTTCCATCAGCTATATGCCAAAGTTACCCCACAGAGAAGGACTGCCGGTTCCTGATTGCACCAGAATCATTCTCACTTTGAGTCAGACGAGGAAAGAGGATGACTTCTGGCGTGAACCATCAATGTCACAGGACCCACCATTTTCTCCCATCCTCCTCTCTGAACCACACCTCATAACACAAGATTGAACTGAATGACCTTGCTCAGGGATTTGGAACTACCCAAGAGTAAGGGCAGAGCTCGTTGGCTCCAGACTACAGCAGTGGAATCTCCTGGCAGGTGATGTTAGGGTTTCCAGTTCCGTGACGTTCAAAAGGAATCTTGTCCCATTCTTCTTCATGGAAGGTGATCTTGTAAGCCGCAACAACATCGATGGTGTGATGCAGCCCTCAACATCGTTCAAATCCAGATGAGTGGAGAACTGTTCACTGATTCATCAAAGATGAGTCTTAAAGCTGTTTTCGCATAATGCCATGGTTTTGCCATCAATTCCATTGGTCATGCCGTCCTATGAAGGAAACCATGACAACATGAAACAACTTTGAGTGCCATAAACTATGACCAACATCAGTGGAGCTTTGAGGCGGAGTTTAAAGGTTGTTGCTCTTCTTTCTTGGTCTTTGCCAGACTGGATACACAAAAGTACTGCTGTTTTCTCTGCTAATGGGCATTAGTTCTGCTGCAGAGATTCCCACTACATCAAGAAAATTGCCATTCGATAGTCATTGGAGCCTGGAGGAAAGTCTTCAGTATCCACCACTTGTTGAATACAAGTGAAGATTTTGTTACCACCCTTACACATCAAGCTGGTTCTGTGAAAGTACTTTGTCCCAGGCCATTGACAAAAACACAAGCAAGCTTTCAAGTACTACATGGAAAATTTTCCAAGGTTAACTAACTAAGAAAAGGAAAGTGTCTTGTTTGGTCCTCGATTCGTGAACTTATCGAGATGATGCATTTGACCCATGCACCGCGTGGCAAGAAAGCGCCATGAAAGCCTTCCAGTTAGTGGCAATAAATTTTCTCGAAAAATCAGGCAGACAACTACAAAGGTTGTTGGTGTGAAAACCTCCTCACGGCATACAAAAAAGCCTTGGTTGCACATGTCGACCTAAAGATACATTTTTTGCACTCTCATTCTTAGATTTTCCTCCGTAACTCTGCGGTTAGTCAGTGAAGCAACGAGCAACTGGCTGAGTCGATTTCACAGGTAACATCTGCAACATGAGAAACGCTATTCCAGGCGGCAAATGGAGGTCTCTCATCAATTGCTTCCGATCTCTTGTCTGGACAGTGACAAGAGATGCTCCATTTAGATGTACAAGAGACAAGCTCAAGAAGAGCCGAGTTAAGACCCTTTATGAATAGGACTAAACTATTGTACTAAAGTTTTTTTTTGCTTTTTGTTTCATAATTAATATTTTATGTTTATAACTCCTTTGCTGATTTAAAGTGTAATAAACATGGACAGGTGAAAGTCATTCTCATGTTTTAAACCACCATAAACACATGAAAAGACCTAGGTTTACAATTTATGATTAAAACTCCACTATCTACACAATATACCTAGACATAAAATGTAAAAACTTAAATATCTTAGAAACAGTAACCAATCAGTTGTTTTAATTGTCATATTTGAATTCAGCACATCAAAATACATAATAAATACCACATTTTATCTCTGAAGCAGACGACTTCTCAAAAATTGTAGACCAGTGTAATTATTAAAAGATACTTAAATGTATTATTAATCAGCTTAAATATCATGCTCATCTGAAGTTTCAGTACGTACCATTAATTCATATTTTTAATAATCTGTTACAAATACAGTGCCTTGAGACTGCTTTCAGTTACGCCCCAGTAAATCAGTCACTGGAGTTGCACCATTGTGAGTGGGAGTACAATCCGGAGCAATGTTTATTTTTCAGAACTAAATAATTCTGTCATGATCATAATTATTGCTATTTGCCTGTTTTTCCCCACCGCGTCGTGACTCCCCTGGTCCTCTTATATGCACAACTGTACCGCATTTTATGCTTTTTTAGATATACTTAGAAAACAAAGTTGCATTGTTTAAAAAAAATCTAATTATGGTGGCTAAATGAACCAGAATTAATTAAATTGTGACTACTTGATATTTATAGTTAATTAGTTTTATCTAGCATAAACTGTGAAATAAGTACTTCTCATCTCTGTGTTTTATGAACTGTGCTGAAATCTTAAAGAAGTAGGTCTCAAAAGGGTCACACAAATAGCTAATTTGGCAAAACCCATTTGACTGCAGTAATGAAGGAATATGTTTCCTCCATCTTCATCTCTTCAATTTCAGTTAACAAAAATGATTGTAATGTCTTGAATGTTCCCAATTAGGGCAAGTTTGAGCTTTGTGCAGAACAAAAAACAAGATGCAACAAGTGAATCTAGCAAACATTTGGGGGCGGGGAGGAGGGACAAGAAGGGCAACAGTAATTAGATTAGCCAGTTATATAGTCCAACAATATGCGTAATTGTTCCAAATCATTTTAAAACATTTTTTTAAAATATTGTCCATTTCTAGTTCTTTCTTTTAATCTCTGTTTATACACTTTTAACCACAATATAAGGATTACGTCCATCCAGTCTGCATCAAACCTGCACAGTGAGTTCTGTACAGCTGGTGGGCAGAGTGCTTGGGGTGATGAATTCACACACACACGCCCACAATCCAGAGCCAAGGAATGGGTGGCTGTGCTGTCCCTTCCCCTTCCTTCCCCCTCCTGGATATACCTCCCAATAAGATGAAATAGTGGTAACCCACCCTCCATACCAGTTATGAACCACAGTCTCTCTGGATCTACATAAAGTTGGATCTGTAGCCCTTCCCTTGCCATTCAACATCCTACCAAAGGGGTAGGCAGTGTGGAGACTTTTGCCACCCGTGCAGCCCATAAGTGGTATGGAGAGCCTGGTGCTAGCCCTGAATTACATCCTAAAAATAATTGCTCCAACAACCACACCACAGAGTTTCCATTTCTCTAATCCTCTCCTCTTGCTGCCTGGGGGTTTATTAGCATGTGCATGGAGCTGAAAAACAGGCCACAAAATCTGGTAAGGATTTTATTTCTTTGCTCTCAATATGTGTAGTATAAAAAGAGAGGAAATATTTTAAGAGAATGTCAGAGGATCTTCCTTCAAGCTCTCAGGCCACCTATGTCCCCATCACTGCTGCTTTTACACAACCATTGCTTCCACAGCTTTATGATCTGGTGGCCTTGTCTACACTAGACTTTTTGGTAAAATCTCCCCCCTTTGCAACCCATCACCACCAGCAGCAGCAACATTGGGAGTATTAGTTTAGACTGTCCACTGATTCTTACGGCCAGACAGGGCAAGGGGCAAAATGACAACAGCTGGTCCACACTATCCCTCCCACGAGTGCAGCTGCATTGGTGCAACACCAGTGGTGGGAGATATGAAGTAAAAGGCTGGTGTAAAAACGACACTAGCTGCATGAAACCACCCCCAAACACATCCACTGTTAAGCTCCTTCCAAGGCTGTCACTCAGTGACCACCTTCATGTGGCCTTGACTAATTTGCAAAACAAAATGAACCTTTCCTGAATTCAGATATCAACAACCCTCCATTTTGAAACCAGGGTCAGATGTTAAGGGTCTGAATTTGGTCCATGGGTTAGTGGCTGCTCTAAATAGCCAATCAGTTCAAAGGCAACTATTGTCTTCCCCAGATAACCCTACTCATTACGCTTTTGCCTCAACACTTTGTCAGATCCTACATCATCCCGACTGAAGCAGTGTGTAACATCACCCACATCTGCAATGCTGCCTCTATTTCTTTTCCAGTGCTCTCATTTCCTATCCATCCCAAATGCCCTTGTCAGTACTCCAGCCAACCTTGCCTGTGCCATTTTTCAGGGAAGCTGCTGCTAGCACAGAGGGATGAGGTAGAAGCAGAACTGCTGATCAGTAGGCTAAGTAGGAGGCACCATTTTCATCTTTTATTTACCATTTTTATTCTCTTCTAGAAACTTTGATGAACCAGACTCACCTCAGAAACCCAAACAGCCTTTTAAACTCAGAAGGCCCCTCACCTAACAATAAAGAAGTATTGTTTTTATTTAGCCTTTTGCTAATTCCTTTCCCTGTTTTCCCTGTGATCATCATGTTTTCTACATAGCAAGTCACTTTCTCCTTCCTTTGATTTTAAAGGAGGGCCTTTATCTTCAGATGAGTGTTCTCAGCATCTCCAATCATGTAAGTCCCACAATTTTTACCATGTGCTGCCACCAACTGCCCTATATAAATGACAAAGTAACAGTGCATTATAGTAGAATAGAGAATTGGTCACATTTGGTATGTTTATCACTATGATAATTACTGATCATTTAGTAGCTTTTGTACCCTAACATATTAAATAGGATGAAACCTGGTAACACTTATGGTTTCATACAGATGGCTCCAAATTAGTTCTGGATGTTTGGGCTTCCCATTTTTTTATTACTATTGATTAATGACAGTGCCATCTGTCCCTTCTGTAACTTCTCATTGGGAATGTTAGCAGAACACCAGTTTGATTTACTGCTGTGTAGAGTACATTAATTCCTCTCACCATTTTCTACATGTTTGGGTTAATTTTCTTCAGTTTTATTAGGCAACCCCAAGTGCCACAGAACACTATGTACATTGTAAATTATGTCTTACATTATTTTGGTAACAATTCTAATTCTAAAATAAAATAAAACAAATTTATTAAAATGAAATCAAGGCTCACCCTCTATTTACGGGAAATTGCCAGTCTGACTTTTTTGTGGTTTTCCTTTCATGTTCATCACTTGCGCATGCCACTCCATCTCCTTCTCTTTTTTTTTGTCTTGCATATTAGCTGGGATCTCATTTGTGAGCCAAGAGAAGTATGTTGATACATGTTAGTTCTAGCCCTCAGTCCTGCAACTGTTCCCAGCTCTCTGTCCGATGGAGCTCCACTGTCTCCAGGGGGCAGAGGCAGGGAGGAGAGAAGATGGAGCATGGGAATTGCTGCTCTCTGACACTTTCCTTGGCCCTGCTCCTGGATTTCAAGGTGGGAGATGATATAGCTCAGAGCTGTATTACTTCCATCTGGATCTTGTCTGTGGTGCTATTCTACAGCCAAAGAGGGACTCAGTTAATGGATTAGGGTAGAGTCAGTGTATGGCCTACACTAGCTGAGCCACTGTAAACTCTCCTGCTGACATAGCGCTGTCTGCACCAATGCTTAAATTGGCATAAGTTATGTTGCTCAAGGGGGTGGCTAATTCACACCCCTGAGCGACATAACTTATGTCGATTTAAGCTGTCGTGTTGCCTTAGCCTCAGGAATACTCTATGATAGCAGCTGTCTCAGCATGGAACTTCACTGCAAAGCCCCCACCTCCATGTACTTGCAACAAGGCCTGGGTCCGTAATGTGTGCAGCCCCACACTTTCCAAGGAGAATTCTGTGAGGTGAGACTCACGGTTTTCTTCCCTGTGAAAGGGATGACTGAGCCCTACATTTATATGTAAGGTTGTGTTAAAACGTTGTCATGAAAGGCAGGGGAAAGGAGATGGGACATCCACTGTGAAGAACCATTTCCTATGGACTTGCGTGGTATGGTACAAATATTGCCTTATTCACATTCATAACCAATGTATTAGAGCTGGGAGATCTGCCAGCTTTCTGCTCCCTACCATGCTAATTAGGAGCTTATGGCCAGTATTAAATATGGTACTTCGTGAACAATAAGTTCCTAAAAGAAAGGTGTCTCACATCCCCAGAGTCTCTTCCTCAAGCCAGCCCAGCCTTGATATAACTAAGAGCAATGCCAGTGTCAAGCTATGACGCAATAAATAAGCTTGTTCATTACAAGTCCAATGCTTAATCGTTATTACACTTAGAACTAACAGTGGCAGTAAGCTGTTCTAGCAAGTTCTGTCTGGACTGAGGCTCTGCCAGCTCCCTGCATGGATATTAATAAAGCCTTGAGTTGTTCTGATTGTCTCATTCTTTCAAAACATTTATTGACTTAAATCATAGTTTCAGTCACAGAATACACAGGGGAGGTGGTGGTAAATTACAACAGCTCTGTTGCTGGATCTGGCTGTGAATTTGCCATCCTTGGTGGACTCAAGCTGGATGTACCTTTTTTTACTGCTTTTACAGTTACACTGGCTGTGGGGAAAGCCCTGGCACATGTTGTGCTGCCCTATGTCTGCAGCCATGGCAGGAGTCAACAGACAGCTCTTCAGTGTTAATACAGTATTATGTCCATTTCCCATTCAGCCTCAGTATGGTGAAAACTCTCTCCCAGGATGACAGATCTTGGTGTTATGCAACATGCCCCAAATCAAAGAAATACAAGTAAATTCACATCAGCTACAGCTTCTATCTTCTCTATGCCAGAATTCCATGCTGGAACACAACTCTGCACATATGTTCACTGTCACTTGCTACAATATCCCAGAGATGTAGCTGCTACAGGTATGAGTTATAGCAGGGGTCAGCAACCTTTCAGAAGTGGTGTGCTTAGTCTTCATTTATTCACTCTGATTTAAGGTTTTGCGTGCCAGTAATACATTTTAATGTTTTTAGAAGGTCTCTTTCTATAAGTCTATAATATATAACTAAATTATTGTTGTATGTAAAGTAAATAAGATTTTTAAAATGTTTAAGAAGCTTCATTTAAAATTAAATTAAAATGCAGAGCCCCCTGGACCGGTGGCCAAGACCCGGATGTGTGAGTGCCACTGAAAATCAGCTCGTTTGCCGCCTTCGGCACGCGTGCCATAGGTTGCCTACCCCTGAGTTATAGCATACCACAACCAGAGATGAGAAAATAGATCCTAAGTGTATAAATCCTCAGCTGCATGTAGTGATACAAGACCTGAGTGTATAAATCCTCCCCCCGCAACTCCAAATAGTGAGATGAGAACAGAGTTCAAGTCCCCAACCCCACAAGGCAAGATGAGAACTGTTCCTTGGGAGTATATGCCCTGAGCCCCATGTGACACAGACATATACATATGCAAATAAAGCTGAAGTAATGTTTACTTTTATAAATAATGCCTATTTCTTTTATTGCTCTCCATTCCTGCTTTCACCTGGGGGAGCGTGGGCTCTAGACAAGCACTTAAATAATTTTAAATTACCATTATGTTTCATATTCTTCAGTCTTCTGAGATCATTCTAAAGTTTCTCTCTTTCAGCACAAAAGCTTTCAAGACATCCCGCTGACAGCTACTAGACAGGGAGATGCCAAGGAAGGTAACCTAGTGGCCAGTTTGGGGATGGCTGGAAGAAGGGCTTGGATTATATTAGGGGTTCAATCCTGCTCCCATATAAGTGAGAAGGAAAATTGCCATTGATTTCAGTGGCATAATTTTGAACACATTAGGTGAAGTAGGGCTATAACTTGCTCCATACATTTGTGTATGAATTAAAGCCATGCAAAACCTTTCAGCCATGACCCCAAATCAGATTAAATTTAATATTGATGGGAAATATTGCAAATAGAGCTAGCTGAAATTTTTCAATAAAAAGTAATTTCAACAAAAAAGGCTTTTCTTCATATATGAAATTTTTTGTTGAAAAAATTCTTTTTTAATGAAATTTTCAGGGTCTTCATAACAAAACCCTAAATTTTGTACCAAAATGATTTTCAAAACTTGAATTTTTATCATGCTTTTTATTGACAAAAACAGATTTTTAAAACAAAAATTGTTTGGCTGTTCAGTTTCAGGTTTTGGTCAAAAGGTGAAATATTTATGGGAAATTTGACAATGATTTTTTTTTCAAAATGTACTGCAAAAAATAATTGATATTTTTTGACCAGCTCTAATTTCAAGATTCATATGAACCTTAGCAAACATCTCACTCAGGCTCACTGTGACGCTGTACCTTAAAATAGCGCCCTGCTGGAACTCACATATTCACCACTGTCATATGATTGATACATTTAGTACAATGCATGCCTTGTGAGTATCATTTTAAAAGTCTTGATCTGTTGAAACTTAATATCCTGTAGCCTTGTATGTACCATCATAGTACGTGAAGTTACGAGTACACATCTACCCTGACATAAAGCGACCCGATATAACACAAATTTGGATATAATGTGGTAAAGCAGTGCTCCGGGGAGGCAGGGCTGCACACTCCAGTGAATCAAAGCAAGTTCGATGTAACGCAGTTTCACCTATAACACAGTAAGATTTTTTTGTCTCCCAAGAACAGCGTTGTATCGGGGTAGAGGTGTATTGCTATATGTGTTGCTGAAATATGTTTTGAGTTTGGGAATCTCCACAGCTGGCCTTTCAGTTGCAATAAAGGAGTAGCCACCACTGCTCAGGCAGGCGTTAATGACCCACCAAGAAGAATCCACTCTCCCAGAGGCTTCTCAGAGAAGGCATGTATGCAATGAGGTGGCCTAACCCACATCATAGGAAGGATTTGGCCTCTTCCCTCCCCCCATCTCAACACCTAGAAGATCCTCTGGAAGAGAGATACTTTGAAGTAGGGAGGTTGGTCCCAGCCTGGAAACAGGGGCGGCTCTAGGTATTTTGCCACCCCAAGCACGGCAGGCAGGTTGCCTTTGACAACTTGCCTGTGGGAGGTCCCCAGTCTCACCAATTCGGGGACCCTTTGCAGGCATGCCACTGAAGGCAACCTGCCTGCCGCCCTTGCGGCGACTGGCAGAGTGCCCCCCGTGGCTTGCCACCCCAGGCACTCGCTTGGCATGCTGGTGCCTGGAGCCACCCCTGCCTGGAAAGGAATCCAGTCTGTATACTGAGGAGCTGTGAGCTGCCTGTAACATCTGTTAGGGTGAAAATGTGCTTGATTCAAACTTTGCTTCGCCTGTTAGACTGTGTTTCTATTTTTATTTCTTAGGTAACCAACTTTGATCTCTATGCCTGCCACTTATAATCACTTAAAATCTGCCTTTCTGTAGGTAATAAATCTGTTTTACGTTTTACCTAAAACAGCGTGGTTTTGGTTGAAGTGCTTGGGGAATCTCAGCTCATATGATGAGGACTGGTGCATGTTCACTCTCATTTGAAGAAGTGGTGAACTTATCAATGAACTGTCCAAGGGAATACAGACCAGTGTAAGGTGGTATTTTTCTGGGGTGGGGGTGGGGGGTGATTTGTTGTTGTCTAGCTCTGTACAATTCATGAGTGGCTGAGGGAGTATTCATGCAATTTAGCTGGGTATGTGGCTCTACATACTCAGTTGATGGCTGAGTGATCACAGCACTTGGATGGGTTTTGCTGCTTGTCACTTGCGTAGCTTTGTGAGAGACAGCCTAGGCTAGAGAGTTAAGGAAGCACAGTGGTCCCACAGTTCAAAGGTGTACCCCAGGGATGGGATCCCACCACTGTGCTGCAGCAAGCACGGTGAAATGCACAGCTGCATGTTCTGAGTGAGATTTAAACTTCATACACTGGTGTGGAGATTTTAAGTGTGGGACTGAGAACAGTCAAAGACGGTTACGAGTTTATTTTCTGTTTGCTTATTTCATGAAAGGGGAGTAGGAACAGAAAAAGAAGACAGATGGGTGAGAGTGAGGGAGTTGCAAAGTTAGAGCTGTTCAGACTGGAGGTGGCAGAAAGAGTGAGAACATAAGTGAATCCTGGAGCTAAAGGAACTGGAAATAAGGGGCCAGAAGCAAGCTGAGGAGTTAGCACATCAGCAGGCCATCAAGCTGAAAGCCCAGGAAGCCAAGGCCCAGAGACTAGCCATGGAAGAAAGAGAAAGAGAGAGAGAGAGAGAGAGAAAGCAAAAGCACCAACTGGATCTGTCAGACAGGCAGAACCAGAACTTGCCCACACCACCAATTCCCACCTCTCCAGAATTGGGAGCAATTGTGTCCTGCATATAAAGAGACAGATGATGTCACAGAATATTTTGCTACTTTTCAGAGGCCGTGTGTAATTCATGAAATTCCTGAGGACAAGGAAATCCCCACCTTTGTTGCAAAGTTAACTGGTAAAGTATGGAATATATTCAATGAAATGCAAATTCAGGATACTTTAGGTTACTGTAACGTCAAAGAAACCATTTTGAAATTATTTCAGAGTATCCAGGAAATATATTGGGTGAAATTTAAAAATATGAAGGGGGTGCTGATATGAGTAATGGGGAATATATAAACAGGATGAAAAATCTAATAGGAAAAGGGGGGAGGGGAAAAGGAGTTGAAAGTTTTGAACAAATGTCTGTCTTTGTTGCTCAGGATAAAGACATTTTGTTCCCTTCATGCAAGAAGTAGGTACAGGCAATTTCCTTTGCTGCCACCATTGTCTCTTTAACTCTTTCTGTTAAAGAATGCAGCATATCCTGGAACATTATAGAAATATAGGGCTTGAAGACAACTTGAGAGGTAATCTATTCCAGCCCACTGTGCTAAGGGAAGACCACATATACCTAGACCATCCCTGACAGGTGTTGGTCTAATTTGTTCTTAAAAATCTCCAATTATGAAGAATCCACAGCCTCCCTTGGGAGCCTAATCTAATGCTGACCTATCACTATATTAGACCGGGGTCCCCAGTGTGGTGCCCGTGGGCACCATGGCACTCGCGGGGACGTCCTGGCCGGTGGTGGAGCATCTGCCGAAATGCCACCAAATTTCTGCGGCATTTCGGTGGCGACACCTCTAGATGATGCTGCTTGTTGGTGGAAAGCGGTGTCATTAAGAGGCGTCGTCGCTGAGTTTCTGCTGCATTTTGGCGGCGACACCTCTTGATGACGCCACTTGCCACCGACAAGCGACGTCATCGAGAGGCGTTGCCACTGAAATGCCGCAGAAATTCAGCAGCTTTTCAGCAGATGCTCCACCACCACCATAGTCTTTCGTCTGGCGCCCAACAGACAAAAAGGTTGGGGACCACTGCATTAGACAGTTCTTGAGATTTTGCTTTGAGGTGTGTTCTTTGGACAAATCTCTGAATGTTCCAAGATGTATTTGTCCCTATGATTTCGACCCTGTATCATTTTCTTAGAGGATGATGCTTTCTTGGTCCATCTTATTATAGCATCTGTCACGGTCTTCCACAAGCCTGGAAAAGATATGTTGGAGGATAGAGCTTCAATTTAGAGGATATGTTCAATTTCCTTTTTAAGTTTAGATTGTAAAATATATGGACAACTTTTAGCTAAACATCTGAAGTAGGAGACTTCTTTTCTAATTATTAATGACCATACTGGCTGTATCAGTGATAGATCATCAGTCATTGTTAATATTCAGGGTCTAGTCACAGTATTGTAAGGCACTGCTAAAGACTCACCAGAATCAAAATCTGGTTGCTGAAAAAACATTTGATATGATAGAGAGGAGATTTCTATGGGTGATCTTAGACAATATTATTTATTATGTGTCTTACAATAGCACTTAAAGGCTTATTCCAAGACCAGGGCTCAGTTGTGCTAGGCACTGTATAGACACATAGTCCCTGACCCCAAGAGTTGTCAGTCAAAGGACTAGATGGTAAATTCACTAATACCTCTAAAGTTGTGTATCTTAGATCAACCCCACCCCCACCAGCGTAGACCAGGCCTAAGTAAGAGGCAGCTCATAGTTTCTTTGCTCCAGGAACAGACCAAGAACTGAACTGTGACTTTCTGAGAGTTGGGATTGTTGGGAAACTGGTCAAGTATTTAAATGCGAAGTCAGTCTTGAAAATATCAAACAAATCACTTTTTAATTTTTACCCCATTATGATGCACCTCAGTTTACCCTTTACAACAAAAACAACAAAATCCTGAGATCTTCATTTTTGCTTGTCCCTACAGACATGAGCAAACATTACGGTTTCCATTTCAAACCATTGCTACAACAGATAAAATCCAATTTCTACAGAGGGACTTCAGCTAAGTGGATGTGTCAATGGGATAAAAAATGAATACTCTTCCTACGTGCTTGGAACTTGATTCTCCTTTGACATGCACCCCACACAGTCATTGTCACCAGTGCAAAGTAGCTGTAAAACACTACTGCTCTGATTTGATAGCCTTTTGCTCCCACTTTGCATGAGTATAAATGACTACACAAGATGCAGGGCAAGGAGAATCTGGCCCTTGGTTCCCATGGCAAATCCTTCCTTGCCTTTTCTTTAGTAAATTCTTTGAGAAATGTGATGCCTTATGGTCCTTGCTTAAATGAAAGAAGTGTCCCCATATTAACCTTGCTAAATAACCACAGCCTGTGGGGAAATCAGACTGGAATACTATCACTTTAAGAAATGCTACCCAGCAGCCAGATCACATGCCAGGAACCATTTCTTCAGGGAATTCATCTTAAACTCATTTTAGGCTAACTCAGACCAAACTATATATTACCTAAAGAGGCCACTAACCTCTCATATCAGCTGAATGGATTGAAACACGTTGCTCACACAGTCTCTTGCTATCTGGACAGTTATATCCAAGCAATGTGTATGTGTGTGTGGGAATAGCTACAATCCAAAGGGTTTCTTAGAACTCTGGCCAGCTACTGGAAACTTAAACATGAAAGATGTTTCATCCCCAAATTTATTCAGCTCTTTCTCCATGCTAAACAGAAATTGGCCTTATGACAGAAAAGCACATTATCAATATTTACAGCATCAGTGCAAACCCAGGTAGCAATTCTTAATGGAGAAACTGGTTCTGCTTGGAGCCAGAACCACAGTGTATTTTCTCGGAATCTGCATGTGACAGAGCCACCAGAAAACTGGGATGCAAAAGCCAGTTTGGAAAGGGTTAATACAGAGGAGTATTCATTAAACCATGACTGAAACCTTACCAAGCGTCTCAACAGGACAGAGAGGGGCACACCAGAGCAGTTTTTCCCTTTCTCCTGCCCTTATGTTGCAAAGACCCCAGGCATATGTATTTTAATATTACTATTATTATTCAGGGTTTCCTCTAGATCCAACAAGATCAAGGAGTGCTAGCAAATGGAGACACTTTTAGATCACGTCAGGAGGCTCAGGAGAGCTAACGATGCCTGAAATTGGCCCCCTTTGCACCATATAGTGGCACAAATGCAGCTTTGCATTAAGCCAAATGGGAAAACGTCAGAATATTAAGGCTGGATTCTGGTCTGCCTTCTCTGACCTCTATATGCTGTTCTGATGGAATATACGGGCCACAAAGAAGCTGGAAAGGCCCTGTGCTGCTCTTCCTCACAGGCCCTAGCATAGTGAGTATACTGGGAAAAGTAGGAGCCAAAAACAAAGGGCAAACCCCCAGTGCTGCTCTAACTTATGCTAGGAGACATTCTGGCCTCCACAGTAGTCCATTATTTGGACGGTACAATGGTAACATAAAGCCATTTTTGCCCACCCTGCCACCTCGGGCTTCCACGCCAAGTTTCTGAAGAGGTGGACCACAGAATCCTGCTCGTACTCTGTGGGTTTGTACTTTCTCCTGTTAGAACCATGAGCGGTTCCTTGGGCTGAGGGATGTATGAAAGCATTTGCAGGTGCATTCTTGCTGTTGATCCTGATGAAAGCTGTGATGAAATGTCAGACTACCTTGGCCGTGTTGTATTGTGATTGAAATTCTCATTGTAGTCTTCGAATACTGAAACCTTTGCTATGAGTAGCGTGGCCTGCCTGCCAGGGCTTTGCATGCCTGCATAACTACGCACAATGGAATTTAATGAGATGCTAGTTGCATGTGACATTGTTCCAAACAGCTAAAATAGACTGCCATAATGGAACATAATTCCAGGGGAGACAGGAGTGCGTGAAGTTGCAGGGTCATATATTCATACCTTAAGAGCATTTTGAGGCTTTTATTCACAGGTCAATTTTCTAGGATGTTTTCCCTCAGGATCTTTTCTGTAACAGAATCATAAAGTGACATGGTATAAAATCAAGATATTGTTTACCCTCTTATGAAGTGCTCTGAGTTCTTCAGGTGAAAAGTGCTATATAAGAGCTAGAGAGACAATGTGTCTTATATCAGAGGGGTAGCCATGTTAGTCTGTATCCACAAAAACAATAAGGAGTCCTGTGGCAACTTGAAGACTAACAGATTTATTTGGGCATAAGATTCAAAATGTGGCTCAAAAGCTTCTCTCTCTGAGCAACAGCAGTTGGTCCAATAAAATATATTACCTAACCCACCTTGCCTCTGTAATATCCTGAGACTGACATGGCTACAAATACACTGAATATATGAGCTAAGTATTATTTGAATTAAAACTAATATGGGGAGCTGGATAGGTTGGGGAATTTAGAGGCATTTACCTTACATGATGTAGGCCCCATCCTGCAAACACTTAGGTGTGTGCTTAACTTTACATTGAAGTCAACAGGACTACTCTTGTGCTTAAGAGTCACACATAAAGTATTTGCAGAATCAAGGCCTAGTGACAGAAGTCCTCAGTTTATGTAGGGCTTGATCCACAATCCACTACAAACAATGGTTTCTTTATTAACGTTAAGTGTTTTTGTTTACACCCCCTACACAGCAGATTCAGCAAAGGCGGTGGCAAGGCAAGCTTCCCTTCCACATCTTGTCAACCAGTTTCACCGCAGGGAGTATGAGTTTCTCCACTCCATTCAGTTCTGCTGTAACTGCCTTCTGAGGTATTATTTAGTGCTTATTGTGATGGGGAATTTTTGTGGTCAGAATTTATATTTATAGGTACATTATTATGCTTTGTAAGTACCATTTCTACTGGGTGTCCTCTGTCTAAAAATTCAAAGCTTTCTTCCCTGCAGAGGGCTTATATGTCTGACAGTTGGATTTAAACCTACATACAGGAACTGAATACCCCTGTTCTGTAAAGTTGGGGTCCAGATAACTGATCACTTTCTCTACCTTGGGCTGAATGAAAGCTTGGATCCGAATACCCTGAACTTTGGGGAAATTTAGGTCTGGATCAAAATGTCTTCCCAAATACTGGGAGAGAGCTTCAGCTGGTGTGAAGCTGTAGATTTCAGTGGACCTAGGCTGATTTACACCAGCTTAGGATCTGATCCACTGTGTGTGAGGCCCATTTCTATATATTTCTATAAACGTGCATGATCTTAGGATCACTTTCAGTCCTGGTCAGAGCAGCCTGTGTGGGCAAAGCCATTGGACATGTGGTCTCAGGGATAGAGCACTGAGCTGGGTTCTGTTCCCAGTTCTATCACTGATCTGCTGTGTGACCTTGGGAGAATCACTTCACCTGTCCTCAGTTTTGTTTCCGCTCCCAGCCTTTATCTGTCTTGTCTATTTAGCTTGTAAGTTCTTCAAGGGGGGGATTCTCTCTTACTACATGTATGTGCAGTGCTTAGTAGAAAGGGGCCTTCATTTTGGTTGCAGCTTCCAGGTAGTACTTTAATAAAAATCATAAAGAAAAGGAAGAATGCTTATATGTACTAGCTAGTGCAATGTTTTAATGACACTATCCTTTGCTGTTCATTTTTGTTTTTCTAGCTGTAAAATTATTGAAAAAAATAGTTTAAAATGTTTAAAAATTGCAATGGTGATTTTTTTCCCCTTCTAAAAGAGGTATTTATTTATACACCTAGCAATAGGTTAGTCACATTATCACACATTCATCCTATAAACTAAGAACAGATACCAACAATCAGGTTTTCTCTAGACAATGCGAGGAGAAAATGGGATTATTATTGTATCGTTTTCAGATGAAGCAATAGGGTATGATTCCAGCACTAAAAGTCTACAGAGAAAAATAGAAACTATACTCCTATATAAAACCATAGTAATAATTCTCTCCCTGAACAGAAAAAGATTTGTGTTTGAGTCTGATATTCCAGGAGCATAAAATACTAATACACTCATTTATTTCTGCAAGATTCTAAGGAAGTGATTGAAGGTTATGTGAATAAGAATTGTTAACATTCATGACAGTGCCTTGCTGCTTTGTTGCCAGGGAACCATAATGAGACAATACCAATGCCCAGGTTCCATGATACGGGGCTGCGACGTTAATCCTGCGATTCACAGATAGGAGATCTATATCATTTGCAAACATGAATACACCCGCAAGAACCTGGGAAGGTCACTTCACTAATAGATATGTAAAACATCATTTTAAAAAATGACATCAAAATGGATCCCAGAGAAGCTTCACTGTCTCCTAGTATGAAATTCAGTGTAAAATGAGAAGGTGAGCTCAGCTCACCGTCTGTGAGAGTGGTGATTTCCAGGATTATACTAGGGATAGGATTATATTAATCATTTACAAGGTAGAAAACGCTTGTGTAGGGCCCCATGCTGTATCTGCATAGCAAATTATGACGTTGTTACAAATAACATCATGTCATATCCTACCCTTCTGCAAAAAACATATGCAGAGGAGGAAACATGGTACACCAGTCTTCAGATTTTGAAAGCCATATCAGCCTTTTGCACTAGGAGAGGTGCAGGAAAGCTGGGGCAATCCTGACAAAACCATAGAGCACAAGGATTCACATGAAAAAAGGATTAAATTCCACAGGTCTTCAACATTTCTTATCTGTTTCTGTGTTGCTTACAGCTAACCTTCCCATCTCAGCACCAGCAGCACAACTACAATCCAGGACCTGCTGCACATTGCAGCCAACACGTAAACATACACTTTTGGTTCCTTTAACACCAGGCTAGATCCTATAGGGCTCATATTTTGGTATTTTTAAAAGATGTGTTCTATACAGTCCTCTTTATAGACTCCTATTGACTTCAAAGGGCTTTGCATTATGCACTAATGAAACTGCACACACATTTTTTCTTCTGTTTGCCTATTTGCTTCTGTTGCCTATTTGCTTCTGTTGCCTATTTTTCCCATAGTTTTGAATAGGGATCTTTTGAACTATTCTAAAAAAGTATGCAGAAAAGTAAACCAAGAAAAATTATTGTTGTAAATTCAGCTGTTTCTGTCAGTTAATTCCTATCAGTAAGCTGGGAGTTCTGAAAAAATTATAGAAAATATATACAGAAGAAATGTTAATATTTTTTTGCGCTAGAGTCTCATGCAATATATTTCTTGTCATTCATAGATAGCTGATTATAAGAAAAGATATGTCTCATTTTAAATGCCCCATGTTGAGGCAGGACCAAGTATACCTACATCATTTCGAACATGTGGCCTGGTCTACACTACGCTTTTATACTGAATTTAGCAGCGTTAAACCGATTTAACCCTGCACCCGTCCACACAATGAAGCCCTTTATATTGACATAAAGGGCTCTAAAAACTGATTTCTGTACTCCTCCCTGACGAGGGGAGTAGCGCTGAAATCGGTATTGCCATGTCAGATTAGGGTTAGTGTGGCCGCAATTCGACGGTATTGGCCTCCGGGCGGTATCCCACTGTGCACCATTGTGACCGCTCTGGAAAGCGATCTGAACTCGGAGTACGTCTGCACTACGGGATTATTCTGATTTTACATGAACCGGTTTTATAAAACAGATTGTATAAAGTTGAGTGCATGCGGCCACACTAAGCACATTAATTCGGCAGTGTGCATCCATGGTCCGAGGCTAGCGTCGATTTCCAGAGCGTTGCACTGTGGGTAGCTATCCCGTAGCTATCCCATCCCAGTCTCCGAAAAGTATTTGCTTACTTGGCTGAGCTCCCAATGCGTATCTTGTAGAATTCAAACGCCACCTAAGTCGGTGCCCGTTCACCGGGAATAGCTCGTCAATTTACATCCCCTCACCCCACACGTGAAAGAAAAGGGAAAGAAATCGTTGCTGACTTCTTTCAATGTCAGCCCGATGTTCTACTGAATGCTGCCTGTGAGACACGAGTGCCTGCAGCAGTGAAGAGCAGTAATCCGCCTTCCTCTCCCCTGCCCAGTGTCAGATGGCTGCCAGTAGGACTGGTAGCCATCCTTGTTATCAACGCGTGTGAGTACTTCCTGGCTGGCTTTCAGGTGAGGCTGGCGAGGGCGCCTGGTGAAAATAGGAATATACTGCGCTATTCCCAAATAGATTGTACAGAACGGCTAGTAACCATCCTCATTCTTACCGCAACTGGGGGCTGAGCTCCATTCACCCCTCCCTTTCCTGTGTAATAGAAAGATTTCTGTACTGCCCTGGACTGTTATAGCAGCGGCATGCTGCAACCTTACTCTCCCCTACACCGCTTAATGGGTCCTGCCTGGACTGTCACAGCACTGCGAGCTGCCTCCCCCTCATTTTATCTCATCTAACAAGTCACTGTTTCTCATTCCTGCATTCTTTTAACGGTCATGACACTAAATGGGGGGGACACTGCCCACGGTAGCCCTGGAAGGTTGGGGGCAGGGAAGCAACGGTGCGGTGTTGCAGGGGCACCCCCCATGAATAGATGTAGCTATCATTTCTGGCAGGATCTGACATGGAGCAGCTATGCTCTCGTGATACACTGGTTCTCTAAGTACACCTTGCCCATATATTCAGCAGGACTGACTCTCATTTTAGAACCATAAAGAAGGAATTGACGTCAGGAAAGGGAGGGGGCTGATGGAGCTCAGCCCCCAGTTGCTAAGATGAGGATGGTTACTAGCCGTTCTGTACCATCTATTGGGAATGACCAAGTATCATTCCTATTTTCACCCAGGCGCCCTCGGCCAGCCCCTCACCTGAAGCCAGCCAGGAGTACTCACAGGCTTGATAACAAGGATGGCTACAGTCCTACTGCACCATCTGCCACTGGGCAGGGGAGAGGAGCCGGATACTGCTCTTCACTGCTGGCAGCATCGTGTCTACCAGCAGCATTCAGTAGACATAGGGTGACATTGAAAGAAGTCAAGAAACGATTTCTTTCCCTTTTCTTTCACGTTGGGTGGCGGGAGTAAATTGACGAGCTATTCCCTGAACCACCGCCAGACAGGTGGCGTTTGAATCTACACAAGCGATACGCATTGGGAGCTCAGCCAAGAATGCAAACTACTTTTTCGGAGAACTGCTGGAGACTGCTGTGGACTGTGGGATAGCTGGAGTCCTCAGTACCCCCTCCCTCCCTCCATGAGCATCCATTTGAGTCTCTGGCTTCCCGTTACGCTTGTCACGCAGCACTGTGTAGCCTGGAGATTTTTTTTTCAAACGCTTTGCCATTTCGTCTTCTGTAACGGAGCATCATCATCCATCATCGCCAATTTCCAAAGCAGCAGATGGTGCAATAGGGCTGCTACCTTGCAAAGGCAAATGAATGCTGCTGTGTAGCACTGCAGTGCCTCGTCTGTCAGCAGCATCCAGTACACATATGGTGACAGTGACAAAAGGCTAAACGGGCTCCATGGTTACCATGCTATGGCGTCTGCCAGGGTAGTCCAGAGAAAAAGGGCGCGAAATGATTGTCTGTCGTTGCTTTCACGGAGGAAGGATTGAGTGATGACATTTACCCAGAATCACCTGTGACACTGTTTTTGCTCCATCATGCATTGTGATATCAACCCAGAATTCCAATGGGCAGGGGAGACTGCAGGAACTATGGGATAGCTATGGGATAACTACCCACAGTGCAATGCTCTGGAAATCGACACTAGCCTCAGCACATGGATGCACACCACTGAATTAATGTGCTTAGTGTGGCTGCGTGCACTCGACTTTATACAATCTGTTTTAAAAAAATGGTTTCTGTAAAATCGGAATAATCCCGTAGTGTAGACATACCCCGTATTTGTCTAATCAGTACTTAAAATCCTCCAATGATGGGAGTTCCATATACTTAGTAACTTTTCCCACTAATTAACTATTCCTTATAGTTAGAAAGATTTTCCTTATAGTTCGAAATATTTTCCTAATATATAACCTAAATCTTCCTTACTGCAGATTAAACCCATTACATCTTGTCCTACCTTCAGTGGACAGGGAGAACAATTGGCCTGCAAGTGACCTATGCCCCATGCTGTAGAGGAAGGTGAAAAGCCCACAGAGTCTCTGGTGACTGACTTGGGGGAAAAATATAGTGATCAGTTGGACCCGGGCATGTTGGCAAGACCCACCAGCCAGACCCCTGGAAATAGAATTCTCTGTAGTAACTCAAAGCCCTCCTCCATCTAGTGTTTGATTAGGCTAAACAAGCTAAGCTCCTTTAGTTTCCTCTCACCATCCTAGTAGCCCTTCTCTACAACATTCCTTTATCCAAACAACCAAGGCAGGCTTTAGGCTTTTGGCCGATTCGCTCAATTCCCTGGAATCCAGCCCTGTGCCTAAGAGGGCCCTGCACCAGGGCCTGTGCCTTAGGCGTCTTTTTAATTTTTTGTTTTTACTCACTCAGCTGCGGTCTATTCTAGGGTCTTGGGCAGCATTTCGGCAGTGGGAGGTCCACTCCGGGGGTCTTCAGTGGCATTTCAGTGGCAGGGGGGTCCTTCGGTTCCACGGAAGACCCAAAGCAGACCCCCTGCTGCCAAAGTGCCGCCAAAGCCCCTGACTGCTGACGGGTATTTGAATCGGGCGCCGCAGTTAATAAAGCCGGCCCAGCAAACAACTTCAGTTATAGTAACTCTATTTGTAAATTATAACTATAGTCTCTACTTGGGCAAAAGTGCCCTCTGAATGACTTCAACCAAACTGTAAATGTCTGTGTGGAATTTTCTAAGTCATCTAAGTGATTTAGGGACACAAACTGTTGATTTTCAATGGCATTTGTGCTTCTAATCAGTTGGCAACTTTGAAAACCTTATCCTTTGTGCTTGTGTCAAGTTATTAACAAGTCAAACAGAAGCCTATTTTGGGAGGAAGTATGGCCCAGTGATTAAGGGGCTAATCTGATCTTTAGTGGTTCCTGGTTCAATTCTCTGCTCCACCACAAACTTTCCTTGTGAGTTTGGGCATGTCACATAGCCTCTCTGTATCTCAGTTTTCCATCTGTAAATTGGTGATAATAACCCTGCCTTACCTCACGAGGGTTTGTGAGGATAAATACATTAAAGATTGTGAAGCACACAGATAGTGGGGACCAGATAAGTACATAAAATAAAACAATTAAGGCCGTAATCCTGCCTCAATTGAAATCACTAGCAATAATTATATTGATTTCAAAAGATGAAGAATGAGGCCTCAGGTCATTGTAGTGAGTCACTAATCCCAGTGAGACAGCTTTTCCAGGACTGTTTCCCAGTCCTGAGAGTCAAAGGGGAAAAGGCTGAGGGAGGTGGGAAGGTGGTGTTTAGAGAAGCAGACCCCATCTTGTATACCACAGTATTTTGTCAGAGAATGGAAAGGGTCCGATGCTGTGATTTTTAAAGAGGCCAAAACGAGTTAGGCACCCAACTCCTGTTAACTTTGTCACCTAACTCTGTTAGTCCACTGAAAATCCCGGGTTGAATTTTAAAATCAATGATCTCAGACTATGACGCGCAATGTACACTTAATAAACTACAGGCCACATATCATCCAACTGTATTGCCAACTGTTTGTGCATAACTAAACTGCTAATTACCACTTCATAAAACAATGAAACAAGAGTAAAGTTCATGAAAGTTTTTTAGAATTTCCCCGTGTTATTACTGTACATTGCCTGCTAAGTGCAATTTAGTCTTCTTGCTGTTTGTGTGTTCTAGAATAGTTTGCCACTAGAGGGAGAAAAGGTTATATCAGGAGTGGGCAAACTATGGCCCTTGGGCCGGATCTGGCCCCTCAGGGCTTTGGATCCGGCCTGTGGGATTGCCCCCTGTGGCATCGTAGGCCCTGCGCCGCTCTCAGAAGTGGCCAGCACCACTTCCCTGCAGCCCCTGGGGGGGGGGGGGGCGCGGGGGGGCAGAGGGCTCCGTGCGTTGACATGGCCTCCAAGCACTGCCCTCTGCAGCTCCCATTGGCCGGGAACAGGGAACTGTGACCAATGGAAGCTTTGCGGGAGGTACCTGGAGATGTGGCAAGGGTAGTGCACTTGGAGCCCTCTGCTTCCCCCACACCCCAGAGCCATAGGGCTTCCTGGAGCGGCAGGGCGTGGGACCAGGGCAGGCATACAGGGAGCCTGCCCTGGCCCCAGTGCACTGCTGCCACCTTAGAGCCGCTTTAGGTAAACAGTGCTGGGCTGGAGCCCCAACCCCTCCTGCATCCCGCACCCCAACTTCCTGCCCTAAGCCCCCTGCTGCACCCTGCACCCCTCCTGCACCCCAACTCCCTTCCCTGAGCCCCCTCCCACCATCCGCACCCCTCCTGCACCCCAACCCCCTGCCCTGAGCTCCCTGCTGCACCCTGCACCAAACCCTCCTGCCATGAGCCCCCTCCTGCAGTCTGCACCCCTCCTGCACCCCAACCCCCTTCCCTGAGCCATTTCATACACCCCGCATCCCTCCTCTGCCCCAAACCCTTGCCCTGAGCCCCTTCCTGTACACCACACCCCCTCCCACACCCCGTACTCTCTCCCGCACCCCAGCCCCCTGCCCCAGCCCTGCATACAATTTCCCCACAAAGATGTGGCTCTTGGCCCAAAAAGTTTTCTCACCCCGGGTTATATATTTGTTTTGGAAATGCATATTTTAAATTAATGATATCCCCAACACGCAATTACTGTTTTTGTTGTTTGTGTGATCTCAATATCATTTTTATCTTATTGAAGAACCACAGTGAAGTATGAATTACAAGCTGTATTCTTATTAAAAGTACATTCATTTGGTAAGAAGGAAAACTACAGTAAACTATTGTATACACTACAGTAAACACTGCATAATGCATTCTCTTCAGATATTATTGTCAATTAAATAGTTTTGCAAGTTTAAAGGTTATATTAAAACAAGAGTGGTTGTTTTTTTGTGTTAGTTTGTTGTTTGTAAAAGATATTTCAATCACATGATATTTGGCATCTTGGGAGAAGAAATCTTCTAGAAACGTTTGGTTTCTTGTGAGGTTCCTCCCAAAAACACTTCAAAAAACCCCAGCATACAGCTCATGAAACTAAAATTATGTGAGTTATTTATAGGTGGCTTGTTCAATGTGTTTTCTTTACTATACTTTTTTTCTGTTTGTTGAGACTATATGAAATCCTCTTTTGCACTGTTGATCTGAAAAGAAAACTAAGCGTTTCTGATCAAAATGACCAACTGTAAACCATATGCTAATGGCTGCATTTGGGGGCACTCTTAGGGTACGTCTACACTTAGCTCTGGAGCGATCGATCCAGCAGGGGTCGATTTATCGTGTCTTTAGACACGATAAATCGACCACGGAGCACTCTCCTGTTGACTCTGGTACTCCACCGGAGTGAGAGGTGTAAGCGGAGTCGACGGGGGAGCATCAGCAATCGACTTACTGCAGTGAGGACACTGCGGTAAGTAGATCTAAGTACGTCGACTTCAGCTACATTATTCGGTAGCTGAAGTTGCGTAACTTAGATTGATTCCCCCCCCTGCGCCCCCCCCCCCAGTGTAGACCAGGTCTTAGTTCTCTCAGTACTTTGGCATGTCATAGAAGAGATCATACCCTTTATGGAGATTGATCCTTTCCAGTTGAACTGCAGCATGAAGCTGCTTTGATGGTGACTTTTTGGAGGGCACAGTGCATTTCACCTGACTCTCTCTGCCATTATTCCTTATTCAGGCTCAACTACATTTTGAAGTAAATGAGAAAGAGAAGGCAGGTGAAGTAATATCTTTTATTGGACCAACTTCTGTTGGTAAGCAAGACAAACTTGTCTCATATATTGGGACCAACACAGGTACAGCAACCCTGCAAGAGACTTTTGAAATAGATAGTAGTTTTGCTTGACTATGGAGTAAAGACTAGGTTTTGTCTAGTGACAAAAAGTAGAAGTTGCTCTACATATTCTTAGAAGACAGGCAAAAATTGCATGAAGAAGATGCAAGCCCTTGTCATTTCCTCCAGTTTGAATAAATCTTCCTCCCTATGGCAACTCATCACTACTTGCTGTTAGCGTGAAGCGGTCTTGTTTGTTCTTGCTGTAGCTCAGCTCTCTGAAACCATCAGCCTCTGGAAACGTAAGAACTATCTTCAGGCCTTCACAGCCCTTGCTCTCTCTGTGCAGGTTAGTGATAGGCACACACCAACCCCCTCCGAGCATTCCCCTGCTATGTCCAGCCATTAACTGCCGGACACTCTCAGAAATGACCAGGTTTGCTGTCCAAGGAACACTATACACACGGCTTGAATGTTACAACTCAGGATAAGGCCTTTCAGAACATCAGAGCACTAAGATATGATTGTTTTCATTATAAATACATTTTCAACAGCTAAGACTAAGAGATAATAAGTCAAGATAATGGAAACAGAAATGGTTACATTTACTTTCTTTTTTTTTTAATAACACGCTTACTTGAACCTAACTTAACTTTAACAGGCTAAACCCTTGTCT
This sequence comes from Chelonoidis abingdonii, assembly GCF_003597395.2. NCBI lineage: Eukaryota > Metazoa > Chordata > Testudines > Testudinidae > Chelonoidis > Chelonoidis abingdonii. Next base: position 204,000,958 of record NC_133771.1, read on the forward strand.
AAAGAAGGTTATCTCACCTAGAGCTGTCTCCCAGCAGCTCCAACCAATCTGACTGAGATACCTCTTTCATGAATGCAAAAAGTGCTGTCCTTTTTCCTTCCTTGGTGAAGGATAAAAAGGTTTCCTTTTTCCATTGCCTTATATCCACCCAAATTCACTGTTTTGTCCTGAGTCAGGACAACCTGCCAGGGTTTATTTCCTGGTGTGCTGATCCCATGCTGCCTTCACAGCCTCATGTTGACCATATGCAAATAGAGCTTCTATTCTATTGGTTTACAATGCTTAATTCACATGTGAACCAAGGCAGACTGATGAATACATGTTCTTTGTCTGGCAAAAACCTGTTTATCAACCCTGCTTTGATTCAGATATTAGAAACATAGTTTCATTATACATAAATAATTTTTTACATAGTATCAATGCATAAATTGCACAATGATAATAATGAGCAGTCTCATCTTGGCTTTCATTTAAGGTCTTACACGACATCTTGTATGGATAAACACCATGAAAGCAGTATGCTAAATGTAGTGAGTTTGAGGCCTGATGGGAGTTGCTGCTCTAGAACAGTGAACCCTTTGCCAGTTGACACTGAGGGATTCTTAAAATCATACTCCCCCTTCACGCCTACCTTGAGACCCACTCCAACCACTCAACCATTCATGCTTCCCATGTGCTCTCTCCTTCAGGAAAAGAAAACATGTCTTAGTCAGCCTCTACAGCATTCCCACAAACCTACTCTCCCGTTTACATTTTGCCCTTCTCCAATGCCCCTTGCAATGTACTGACTACTAATGTTTATCTTGCTAAGGAAGCACCAAGTTCTCATTCAGTGTGAATTAGTTGGCTAGCCATGTCTGAAGATCCCACTTTAAGAGCCTCCCAGAACATAAATTTCTTCTATGTACTAACTACTCACACACACAGGCCTACTCTGTTTTTCCCTGTAGACTACAGATCTTTAGTCCTATTTCACTGAGGATACTTAACAGTCTAGGTTTTTTGGTATGTTTTGTTTGGTTGCTAGATTTTTTTTCCTGACGTTGGGCTTCATGCTCAGTGAAGGAAGATATATGAAATGAATGTGTTAGAAAATAACTGGCATTAAATTCATTCAAAGTAAAATTTCCTGTAGTTTCTTTCATAATTTAACTTATCCACATCTAGAGTCCTCTAAATGTCTTCTCAGAAGACATAATTCTGAGCTCAACATTTCTTTCTGAACTTCAGTTGACTTTGGATCAGAGTCTTGTCAGTGAATACAAGGGACTTTGGGTCAGGACCTTTATGTCCACATTTTCTCAAGTCTCATTTCATCAGATTTCAGTCTGAAATTTGTCAGAAGGGCTGTTTTGGGTTGCCTTGGACTTTTTCAATTTGTTGCCAGGGGTCAGTGAGCAAACATTTTTTGAGGGGAAAATAAATGCGAATGCATTTTGAGGACCACTGGCTTTCCAGTGTACAATCTTAATATGTTTTTGCCAGTTCTTGTAAGCCCACCAATAGAAAGTTGTTCACTATACCATGGCTTTCTGTATTTCCTTTTTACAGTTTTGGGCTTGTGATAAGTTGTGCGTAACACTTTACATCCCTGCTCATCATTTTAGGACTTTCTACCATGAAAAAGAGAATAATGACAATATTGGAAATATGCTGTGGCATGGAAGTTTCATTCTTCGTCTTCTATGAGGCAGCAGCTAGGTTCTCCAGAAATGCTTACACTTACCTCTCATATTGGGTCTCTATAATTTTAAAATGGGAAGGCACATGCTTCAGGTTGTGCCTGAATTTATGCAAATATATGGAAAATAACGCAAATTTGTATCCTACTTTGTTTTTGTTATAGGCTCTTGTCAGGCACACACTCTTGGTGCATAAGTCAGCCAGGCATGAAGTATTCCACAGTCATTCTGCAAGGACAGTTTCCTCCACTAGACAACAACATGCCAGCAGTCACCCCTAGCTCTGTGGTGGCAGAAGGATGACCTCAACAGCTGTTATCTTCTGCTGCTAAAATTGTCAGCATCATAATTTCTCCTGCCTCTCTGAATCCACTGTCAGTAGATGTGTATGCTACAGGCCTCCCTGATCCTTCCAGCACTACAGGTTCTTTAGGTGAAACTTGAGCTTTAGCTTCTACTTTTTGCTATCTCAGATTGGAAGAAGTGTCTCATGTAATAGGTTGAGAGTGTGCCACCTGCAACCACATAGTTCATGCGTCTCTAATATCAGCTTTGGAAAGGAAGGAGTGAGGGTCAAGAAGAACCTATCAACTCTCTAAGGCTCTATCTACATGAAGAAAAAGGGAGCCATTAAATAAGGCTCCCTCTTGCCCCACTACCTAACCAGTTTGTAACAGTTCAGCATAGATAGGATCAAATAATTTTTAATACTTATCGAATGTGAGGGAGACATGGACTTGACAGGATAGTTGGTCTCATGGCTAAGCTACTATCTTGTCTCTATTCCTGGCTTTTCCACAGCAATGCTGAGTGACCTTGCAAAAATCATTTAACTGTGACTCAGTTCTCTATCTATAAAATCAGGATAATAATACATTCCTACCTACCGGGTGTAGAGAAAATAAACTGATTGATTGATGTGAAGTTCTCAGATCCTCATAGAAAATCCTATAAATAAAACTGTTTTTGACCCCAAGCTGAAGCAATGTTTCATTTCCTAATGAAGATGCACCCTAACAGCAGTCAGAAAAATCTAGCTAGTGAATGAGAGAGGGCCTTCATTTTCATGCCTGCTACAGGTTTCCCAGTGCTACCAAAAGATCACTTTAAAATCTTGTCAGTAATGTTGTAGTAACTCATAAAAAGTTATTGGATCTTTCTGCAGCTTGCTTGCTTATCAAGTTTTGTCATATTACCTTTTTTGACATAACAAATTGCCTTCACGTTAATTGGGAGATATAACAATAACATGATGAACAATATAGAGATTGCCAGCTGCTAACGCATATGAATTTTGAAGAATGAGAACTCTACAGGGAAAAGTTATCATCTCCCTATTATATTTAATAAAGAAACAACAAATTACTACATTCCTGGATTGTTGGAGGATATAATGAATTGAACAACAGACAATCTCATTTCTCTCTCCAACTGTGTAGAAATTAAATGTCAACTATAGCCACTTATTCTTCATTTCCCTTGCTATGCACTAGACTCTTGTCAGGATACTTAACTGAAACTGAAACAGGGGGATGGGACCTTATTTCTGGCAAGCCAGCGTTCTCCTTGTCAGGGAGGCTCTAGGTATTTGCCTTCAGTGGCTTGCCTGCAGGAGGTCCCCGGTCCCGCGGATTCAGCGGCGCGCGGATTCAGCAGCATGCCTGTGGGATGTCCGCCAAAGCCGCAGGACCAGCGGATCCTCCGCAGGCAGGCTGCCGAAGACAGCTTGCCTGCTGCCCTTGCAGCAACTGGCAGAGCACCCCTTGTGGCTTACCGCCCCAAGCACGTGCTTGGTATGCTGGTGCCTGGAGCCGTCCCTGCTTCTTATTATATTTAAAGGGCTGTGCAATGGAGTATACCAGGCGTAGGCAACCTATGGCACACGGGGTCCTGGCCACTGGTCCAGGGGTCTCTGCATTTTAATTTAATTTTAAATGAAGCTTCTTAAACATTTTAAAAACCTTATTTACGTTACATACAACAATAGTTTAGTTATATATTATAGACTCATAGAAAGAGACCTTCTAAAAACATTAAAATGTATGACTGGCACGCAAAACCTTAAATTAGAGTGAATAAATGAAGACTCAGTATACCACTTCTGAAAGGTTGCCAACTCCTGGAGTATACAAACCCCTCACTGGGTAACAAGGGGTTAAGGAACTACTCTGGGCTCAGCCAGTCCTGCCCCATTCTGCCCTGCCTGTAGGAAATGCATTAACAGGAGGAGTAGTTAAAAGGTAGGGGAACAGCTCATTTAGTGGCAGATTAGGGAAGAGAGCAGACCTGCAACCTATAGCTCCAGCAGAGAAGAGCTGAGGGAAAGATAGAACGTCTCCCTAAAACAACTGCACAAAGGTCCCTCCCTGAGGGAAGGGAGGACCTGCTACAGAGCCAGCGTTCCCCTCTCCCCCTCTCAGCGTTATTCGGGAACTCCCACAATCATCTACCGGATTCTCCCCATTTGAACTCGTGTATGGAAGATGACCCTGGGGAATCCTTAACCTGTTCTGAGAGCAGGGGCGGATCCAGGCCCCAGCACGTCAGTGGATGCTTGGGGCAGCAAGCCGCGGGGGGCGCTCTGCTGGTGCCGCAAGGGCAGCAGGCAGGTTGCCTTCGGCGGCTTGCCTGCGGAAGGTTCACTGGTCCCACAGCTTCGGCGGACCTCCCGCAGGAAGGCACCGAAGGCAGCCTGCCTGCTGTGCTTGGGGAGACAAAATGCCTAGAGCCGCCCCTGTCTGAGAGACGTGGAAAGGACAGACATATAGAACTGAGAATGTCTTACAATATGTGTGGAAGTTCTGAGAGAGACTGGAGATTGTGGGGACCTTGGCTAAAGAAAACCTCCTCACCACTCAACAGACCCAGAAGCATACCTACAACAAGGTATCAGAGGTGAGCTTATTTAAGCCAGGTGAATGGGTTCTCCTTTTATTCCTGAGTATGGAATCCAAGCTATTGTCCAAGAGGCAAGGATCCTATGAAGTTGTGCATCAAGTTGTGCCAGTTAACTATGAGATTAGGAAGCCTGACAAGTGGAAGCCCATCCAGATCTATCATATCAACCTTTTAAATTCACGGAAAGAGCGAGAAAGCTTATTGCCCTTTACCGCTCTGAACTGGAAATGGGGCCCCAACTGCCTCATGTCCTGCCGCCAGACTTTATACAGGTGAGGGAAGACCTTCACCTAGAGCAGAGGGCCCAGGTAAGGAGGCTCATGAAAGCCTTCCTGAGGGTGTTCTCCTCCCAGCTTGCAAGGACTCATCTTGTGCACTACCACATCCAAATGAAACCCAGGCAGCTCTGGGAGACCAGATGAGATTATGTGTGTCTGTGAACCTCCCCTACCCTGTGATATTAGGCCAAGACAGGCCGTATTTCTCCAAGCTCTTACAAAAGCTTCCTGTAACACAAGGGCTCAAGGAAGTGTTAGGGGACTTGTTCCCTTTTAAGAACTATGACCTCCTTACCTTCTAACCCAAGGGAAAAAACTCTCAGAAAGAAAAATGGAAGAGAGGAAAGAGTGAAAGAAGGTGGGAGAGACAGTCCCCTCCATAGCTGTAATAGACACCACAGATGCGAGAGCTGATGCCCGGAGAAGGATCATCTACAGGCTCAAATACCACCCCCTCTGCAACGAGACCTGAGAAGCTAACTGGATTCTTGGATTTCTATGAGGAGCAAAGGAATGATGAGACTTTGAGCTGAGTCTTCGAATAAGTAGCCATGATAGAAGATAAAGAGGTGGATCCCCTAAAGGCAAAGCAGTACCCATATTTTGCCCTTAAGACGGACTTGTCATATCATGCAGACCAAGACAAGCAGATGCAAGAGATATGGACATAATGGCTAGTACCTCGGTTATATCACTGCGAGTTGCTGCATCCAGTGCACACAACCGTATATGCGAGACTTCTTGGGAAAGACAAGACCGTTTAGGATCCCGGCATAATACTTTTGGCCAGAGGTTTTAAAAGAAGTGAAGAATTTCTATGCCTCATGTCCTGAATGTCAATTGACAGCTCCTAAGGGAATCCCCCGGGGTCCAGTAGTATCTCTTCCCTTGGTGGAGACCTCCTTTGAGATAATTGGAATTGACCTTATGGGATCCCTAGAGAAGAGTGCCTCTGGGCACTAGCTATACTTGGCATCGTGGACTATGCCACCAGATACCCAGGAGACATACCTCTACAGTCTATGAATGCTAAAACCATCACCAATGAACTGCTGAAGGTCTTCACACGGGTCAGGTTTCCCAAAGAGATTCTGACAGACCAGGGGACAAATTTCACATCCCGGCTGATGTGAAAGAAGCATGGGAACTAGTAAAAATCAAAGTCTCACACACATCCATGTACCACCCACACACAGATGGCCAGGAAGAAAGTTCAGTCAGACACTGAAAAGGATGCTCAAGAAGTTCATAGCCCAGGATTAAGGCTATGATTTTGTCATGGACATTTTTAGTAAAAGTCACAGACCGGTCACGGGCAATAAATAAAAATTCATGAAAACAGTGACCTGACTTTTACTAAAAATGTCCATGACAAAATGGGAAGAGAGGAGGGTCCATCACACTGCCCTGCTGTGGTTGGGAGCTGCAGGGACTGGTGAGCCTTGGGGGTTTCCCCCACCACCTGCAGCAGCTGAGGAGCTGTCAGGTTTCCTCTGCCACCCGCAGCAGCTGGGGAGCTGCAGGGGATCTCCCCCTGCACACAGTGGCTGGGGAGCTGCAGGGGACCTCCACACCCACAGGGACTGGGGAACTCCAGGGCCCCCGCCACTCTGGGCAGCAGGCGCACCTTGCAGTTCCCAGCCACCATGAGCGGTGGGGGTACCCTGCAGCTCCCGGCTGCTATGGGCTGAAGTCATGGAGAACTTGACCAAATTGTATCCTTACCCAGGATCCACGACACTGGGACCAGCTAATCCCAGCCTTGCTCTTCACCATCAGAAAGGTACTCTAAGCTTCAACAGAGTTTGCACCCTTTGAACCGCTGTATGGATGACAACCAAGAGGCATACTCAACCTGGTATGGGAAACCTGGGAAAGCCGAGCACCGACAGCTGAAAACATAGTGCAGTATGTTTTAAACTTACGTGAGAATTTGGAGGCTATTGGGGCATATAATGGAGAAAATCTCAAGGAAGCACAGGAACAACAACAACAGTATAACCAAGAGGCACGGATGCATGTCTTTCAATTGGGAGACCTAATCCTGTTGTTTCTTCCAAAGTTAATGGCCAAGTGGCAAGGACCTTATGAGGTGATAAAGAAAGTGAGGACTGTAGACTACTTGATCAGACAACCAGGGAAGAAAAAAGAAAAAAATTACCATATAAATTTATGGAAGGCTGGGAAATCCAGGGAAATCCTTTTCATCATACTGTATCCTGGGGAACCGGAACTAGGACCCCCCAAAAAGGCTCAGTATCCTCAGAAAGAACTTAAACCATATGCAAAAGGAACAGGTGTTCTAACTGGTGCCCACTTTCTCATGGGTATTCTCAGCTCTTACCTGGGAAGACATTCTTAGCACAACATCACATTAATACAGAACCTGGTAAAGTAATATGGGAAGTATTCAGGCCATCAAGAAAGAGAGCAGGACCATGGTGGAATCTGGGGTGACAGAAGAGTCCCAGAATGACTGGAGGAGTCCTATTTTGCTTGTCCCAAAGCCGGATGGCAAACTATGTTTTTGTATAGATTTCAGAAAAATGAATGCAATTTTTAAATTTGACCCCTATCCCATGCCAAGAATCTTAGACCAAGTGAGAGAATCCCAGTGCATCACCACTTTGGATTTGACAAAGGGGTATTGGCATATCCCCTTACCACTGGATTCTCAGCAGAAAACAGCATTTTCTAGGCTGCTCAGACTATTTCATTTTAAGAGTATGACCTTTGGGTTACACAGGGCAGCATTTGATGGACCGATTATTCCAACAGCACAGTCAATATGCAGCAGCATACTTGGATGATATAGTTATCTGTAGCAAGGATTAAGACTCCCATCTAGACAAAGTAGCTGCTGTTCTCTGATCTCTAATAGAAGCCAGGTTAACGACAAACCCCACTAAATGTGGAATAGTAAAGGAAGAAGCCTGTTGCCTGGGACATAGGGTTGGTAGAGGACAAGTCTGCCCCTCGGTGGATAAGATTCATACTGTACAGGTATACAAGACCCCCATGACCAAAAGGCAAGTGCTTGTCTTCTTAGGCTTAGCTGGATACTACCGCCAATTCATACCTCATTATGCAATCCTGACAGCCCCACTAACTCACTTGACTAAGGATGCCATCCCAAGATGCCCCACCTACAAAAGGGTGTCAAAAACTCAAGACCATTGTGACATTACGACCCATATTCTTCATAGAAATATGTTTATGTTATGCATGTATTCTTCAGTGTATTAAGCCTGGTTTGTGTGTTTGTTTTATTTGCTCAATAATCTGCTTTTAACTAAGATGTATTTTATTCAAGATAGGTCATGTGAGATATCATTGGAAAGGTTATGATTTACTGAATATGATTATCCAACTTGGATGCATGTATCATTTCTGCATCTGAAGTTAGGAATATTGACTATGTAACAATTACAACTGTGTGTGCACTTGGGGAATGCCCACCGGACAGTGCTCAATCAGCCTGAATGGGCCATTAGGAAGGACAATAGGACTTTGAAGATACCAATCTCCCTCCTTCCTGAGAAGTTTCCTGGGATGCTGCAATGACTCGGCAGGGTCATGTGATCACCATATTGGACTTCTAGTATTTTTCAGGGAAACCAAGGACTACTGCCATATGCAAATCCTATTTAAGGCTGAGGAGTGAATTAATCTTGGTTCTCCTCCTTTGCTTCCCCGCCCAAGCAGGAAGATGGCTGAAAACACTTGAAGAAACAAAGGAACTAAGTTGGGGGATGGGGAGGAGGCAGGGGCTGGGCCCAGGCAAAAAAGATCAGCCTGTGAAAGGAATACCTGGAGATTTAATCTAGGAGCAGTTCAGTTTACCTTCAAGTAGGCTGACCAGATAGCCAGTGTAAAAAATCGGGATGGAGGTGGGAGGTAATAGGTGCCTATATAAGTAAAAGCCTCCAAAATCAGGACTGTTCCAATAAAATTGGGACATCTGGTCACCCTACCTTCAAGAAACTCTGCAATCTGCATAAAACAACATTTAGAGTGAGAAATTACTATTTATAGCCAATTTCTTTAATGTATTAAGCCTCATTTGCATTTTTTATTTGCTCAGTAATCTGCTTTAATCTGTTTGCTATCCCATATAATCACTTGAAATCTACCCTTTGTAGTTAATAAACTTTTTTGTTTATTCTATAATCAGTTTGTGTAATTCGTAACTGGGGGGAACACACAAAAAGCTGTGCATATCTTCCTCCACATTGAGGGAGGGAGCAAATTTCATGAGCTTATGATGCATAGATTTCTACACAGTGCAAGACAATGTAATTTTGAGTTTGCACCCCAAAGGAAGTGTGCAATTAAGTGCTGGGGAATCCCTGAGCTAACTCTTGCCACACAATGCTGATTGCAGATGCTGTGTGATTCTACAGCTCTGTGTGTGTGTGTGTGCGCGCGCGTGCGCGCAGCAGGACAGGGTGCGGGAGCCCAGGCTGGTGGAAAGGATGGGCTTAGTGGGATCCCACTACATCAGATAGCACCCCGGAAGGAGGGTCCAACCCATCACAACCATATTCTGCAGACACCCAGTTCTGTATAGCCAAACTTCAAAAAGGAATTTGTATTACAGTTGCATTGGAGGTAGGACTAGGGGCAGCAACGCTTCCTCCGTAAGAAAACATACTCAGTGATAGAAAAAGAGTGTTTGGCTGCCAAATGGGCAATAGAGAGCCTGCAGTACTACCTCCTAGGAAATGCGTTCACATAGGTCACTGATCTTGCACCCTGCACTGGCTAAATGTGATGAAAGAGAGAAACTCAAGAATCATGAGATGGTACCTGTCACTACAACCACATGCCTTTTGGATACAACACTGGGCAGGATGTTTGCATCATAACGCTGATTTTCTGTCCAGCAAAGGAGCCTATGCTAGCCAATACTGAGCACAGACAAAAGGGAGAGGAAAGCCTCTCCTGTTTACCAGCAAGCAGCTTGACCACACCCCCAAGCAGCTGCCACAGCTGCCAGTCATGGACGCAGGCACCCACAGCTTCAGTTTATAGAGGAAACAAGGCCTGCTATAAAGGGGAGGGTACAGAGAAGGACTCAGTTAGAGATGACGGTCCAAGAAGTGCCCTGACCAGGAGCAAGCTGAGGAGAGCTGGTCAGGAGCAGCAGAGACCCCTCAAAAGACCACACCAGGAGCTGGTGACACAAGTTTATTCTTTTAATAGACTGAGTCCTTTATATTTTAGTCATCATACTATTGTGTTTGGACATCCTATCAGCAAGAAATAATTCCCCATGGCACTCTGGTTAGCTGAGGTTTGGTCATAATGTCTAGAAGTCTACAACAAGTAGCGCTTGTATTCGAATTGAAGAGTCAGCTACAGACATTTACTGAAATACAAGAGGCATTAGGGCTCAGCGCACCCTCCCACTTTTAACTGTGGTGCATAGGTTTGTGCTGCGTGCATGCTGTACACTTGTTTCTGCAAGTCAGAAATGCAGACACCCAGATACGTTTCATTGACACCAGCTTTATATCTACATCTGGAAGATGGTTTGAAAACAAATTGCTGATCAAAAAGAACTAACTCTGCAGAAGGATTAAATAATAAGTGTTTACATACAGTAAAGAATTCTGTAACATGGGGTTGTTTGTTCCCCATGTTTTGACAGAAGAGACAATAAAGAAAGCCTATTCTGATTGTTCAGGTGCAGAAGTTCAGCATGACCCTCGCTGGGTTATGAAGAAATGACATCTAGTTCTGCATGTCAAAACAGATTTAAACAGCACCACGCAGCTTACCGACAATTACAGAGGGAGAATAGATCAGCAGACGAAGCGGCACTCATTTTCTTCCCAAAAGAGTTCAAAGCACTCAAAGATTAGGATAACTTCTATGATGAACTGACCTATAGCTGTGAGGAGGTAACACTGTTCCCAGCTTTGGCTAGAGAAGAGCCTCTTGCTGGTTTCTGATGAACTAGCGAGCACTCTTTTTACAGAAATGACAGTTCTGCTTCCTGAACCAAACTGTGAAATACAAACACCAGCTGTTCAGTCAAACTGATGCTCACTGTGATTTAAGACAACTTACAGGAAGGCCTGTATCCACTATTAATTAACCAAGATTTGCAAAGGGACCGAGGTGCTGCAATGCTTAGCATTACAGTGCTAAATTGTAGGCACCCTTTCCTATAGTGGAATTCCCAACCCTGAGATAGCATCCAGGCTCACTGTACAATGCTTGGGGAGAGTTAGATATCGAAGAATGAGATTCACAAAAGCAAGTATGTGCTGAGTGGGGAGATGCCTAAGCTAGTTGATAAAAAGTGCTGAGGAGATGGGAATGGCCTAAGCCCAGACTCTCAAAGGGAGCTAGACAGCTATCTCCATTTAGGATTCACAGCCATGAACCCTCTATTGGAGTTAGGCACCTCAGCCCTTTCTCACAAAAAAACTGAGGCCAGGAGGAGGAGGTGCCTTCCTTATAACCTGGAGCCCAGTGGGCATAGAACTCATGTGGGATGTGAGACCCAAGTTCAATTCCTCATCAATTGATGGGGGAGAAGGGATTTGAACATGGATTGCCTTCATCTCAGGAAATTATGGGATTACAGAAGCATTACAGAGAAGGTGAGTTTTGAGAAGGGACTTGAAAGAGAATAAATAGGATCATAGAGAAGGATATATGCAGCTGCAACTGCACGGCAAGCTCTTGGAACATGAAGTATAAAGAACTGCTTAGTGAGGAGTGAAAGAGTGCTTTCACAAACACAGCATGGGACAACAGCAGCAATAATATTAAGACCAAAGTTATGTAGAAGCCTTTCACAGGAAAAAGTAGTTAGGATACATCTAAAATATAAGTAGGTGGAAGAAAAGATGAAGTACAAAATGCATCAGTGAAAAGTGGTTGGTTTTTGCTCCATTAACGAACATTTTCAATGAAGTCTTTGTGATGGGTTGGACCCACCTTCTGGTATGCCACGGATATACTGAGGTTTTACTGAGCCCCTCCTGCTCCAACAGCCTGGATTCCCTCTCTTTGTTTTGCTGAATATACTCGTTCACTAGCCCATTCATTTATCAGCTGACCCCGCAAAATGGAGAGGTAAAAATAGCAAAAACCGTATGACCCTTCCATAAGCCAACTCTATATTTCAGGGGTTGGAAAACTTTGGCTCCCGGCCCGTTAAGGTAAGCCGCTGGCGGGTTGGGACGTTTTGTTTACCTGGAGAATCTGCAGGCATGGAGCCCCTCAGCTCCCTGTGGCCATGGTTCGCCGTTCCCAGCCAGTGGGGGTTCCCACAGCTCCCGTTGGCTGAGAACGGCGAACTGTAGCCACAGGGAGCTGAGGGGCTCCATGCCTACAGATGCTCTAGCTAAACAAAACTCCAATGTATTAGCTCAGGGATTGGCAAACTTTGGCACGCGGCCTGCCAGAGTAAGCACCCTTGTGGGCCGGGCCAGTTTGTTTACCTGCCGTGTCCGCAGGTCTGCTGATCACGGCTCCCACTGGCCACAGTTTGCTGCTCCAGGATGCGTCACTTTTTTACCAGAAAGATTCGGCTTATGAACAAGTATATATGGTAGGCTCTACGGCCTCTTGCAGCATACACACACACACACACAGGTAAGGCCACAACCAGTTGCAGACACAGACTGAAGTCAGCTCTGTGTGAGAGGATTCACCCAGCACTCACGTGCACACCCCATTGGGGAATAAACCCAAAATAATACTGTCTTGTGCTATATAGAAAGCTCTGCACAGCGCAAGCTCATAAAAATTTGCCCTCTCCCTCAATGTGAAGAGAGATATGCACAGCTTCTTCCCCACCGATATGGATTGCCCAAACTGGGTTTAATAATAAACAAAAACAAGTTTATTAACTATAAAAGGTAGATTTTAAGTGATTATAAGGGATAGCAAACATAACAAAGCAGATTACCAAGCAAATAAAACAAAACACACATACTAAATTTAAGATCTTAAAGAGACTGATTACAAAATATAATTTCTGATCCTAAATGTTGATTTAGGGAAGATGCAGATTTTCTGTAGCTTAGAGTTCCAGTTATTTCTCTTTACAGACTAGACTCCTGTTTTAGTCTGAACTCAGCCCTTGCCTTTGTCTCTTCAGGTGTTTTTAGCAGTCTTTCTTCTTGGGTGGGATAAATTAACCATGTCCGCTCTCATGTTCCATTTCTGCAAAGGGAGCCACAAGCAAAACCTTCAATTCCACAAACAAAATTCCTGATCCTTTGTGGGATCTGGGCATTTGTTTTGATCCATTAATAATAATAATTTCATAATTAATCATTATTAATATGTTTGTGTTATGGCAGCACCTAGAAGGACTCCACTACACACTTTACAAAGACACACTCTTTTAAAACATTTTGCATTACTGAAGGGGCCAAAATCCTAATACTGTGTTTGCAATATATTTGCAAACTGCGTTATGTGGCATTTTCCTGTTGTCTTCAGTATGAGCAGGATAGGGCTAATCTCCATGTCCTTACTTCCTAGCATTACACCACAATTTATACTACTTTTATTATGCCACTGTGCATCACCAAAGCCCATTAGTAAGACTCCCATTGCTTTGGGTATGGACCAAAACCTAACCCTCCTGCTTCTCACCACATGCCGAAGTTAAAAAAATATTGGCAGCTCCTCTTGGGTCCAGTCTTTATCTGGGAGATTAATATACATATATTAGCTGCCTGGGATTATTGTTTCACTCTAGAGCTCATCAGATCTTTAATTACAGAGGGGCCTGGTAACACCAACATCTGGGATTAAAGGCTGTGTGTGATTACACAAACCCTGCAGCTCTGGAGTTCATCCCTCCTGTGATGAAAAGAAGCAAACAGCTACAGCCACCACAGCCCCATGGGGGCAGGAATGTGTAACCCCAGGCGACAGGCTTGGCCAGTGACTGCACCCGCCCACCCCTCTGTGTGTGTGTGTGGTGGTGTGGGGAATCCCTCCTTGTGGTTGTGCTACCGTCCCCACGCGTGCGCTCGCGGGCCTCGCCGCTCTGTGAGGGGCACCCCAGGCTCCCTCCCCACGCCCCGCCCCTCCCTGGATACGGGGCTCCGGCCCTCGGTGGGCGGGGCTCCGGGCAGCAGCCGGGAGAGGGGAGGAGTAGCGCGTCCCGCGGAGGTTTGTCCCTGCGCTGGCGCCGTACCAGCGGTGCTCGCCGCTGCTGCCCCGTGGCTGCCGTGACAACAAGGGGAGCCGGCCCGACCGGCGCAGTGATTCGGGCGACTGTGTGGGAGGGGCGCGGCGCGGCGCGTCCTGCCGTGACGGTAGCTGGCAGTAGGGGAGGAGGCGGGAATGTGGCCTGTCCCCTAGCCGGCAGGGCCAGCCCTGGGCCAGGGCAGGGATGAGCCATGGCTTCCGTGAAGGTGGCTGTCCGGGTCCGGCCCATGAACCGCAGGTGAGTCCCGGGCGGAGCAGGCTCCTGCTGCTCATTTCCCGCTGTAAGGGGTCGGGGGGAGGGACTGTCCTGCCTCCTGCCCCCTTCCCTGGAGGCTGCGGGGCCGAGATCCTCCCCTCCCGCCCTCGTCCCCTTTCCTGGGGGCCGATGTCGAACTGGTCCTGATTTGTCCCGGGTCAGGACCGTCACTGTTCTTATTCCTCCTTATCTCCCCCCCTGTCCCCTTCTCTGGTGGCTGCTGGGGCAAAGACTGTTCTGCTGTGCCCTTACCTGCCAGCCCTCCCTTGGCTGCTGGCCAGGGCTGGGACTAGTCGCTGCGACTAGCTGGGACAGACGACACCTGTCAGGCATGGTCTAGACTGTAGATAATACTAAATCCTGCCATGAGTGCGGGGGACTGGATTAGATGACCCCCCCCGCCCCCTGGTCCCTTCCAGTCCTATGATTCTACAATTATCCCCTCTCAATACCCACCTTCCATGGTGGCGGCTGAGTCAGGGCTGGGGCAGCGTGAAAGAGATTTTCAAGCAATGAGGAAGTTTAAAAAAAAAATAAATTCTGAAACAGAGCAGAAACGCTCCATTCCCACAGTGTGAGACCATTGAAAATTGCTTTAAAATGTTCTGTAAAATTCTCTTCCCCTTTCAGTTCTCAGGATAAGTCAGATTGTGTGTCAGGGCTACATCTCACTGAAACACGAGTTACGATGGTTAGAACCATGTTGTTATTCCTGATCTTCCAGGTTCTGTATCTGGAAGTTTTAAAAGTTTGTGGGGACATAAATGTCTGAGCTGCCAGAACACACAACTCCTGTAAGGGCTGTATTGGCAATGCCATATCTATAATTGTTAAGAAAATCATGTCTGTGAATGTTAAATGTCTCTAATATGCAGCAAAATAATCCACTGCAAGAGCTACTTCAAACTTGATTGCCAAATGAAGTCCCTTTCTTTCTCCTTTGGTGGACTGAGAAATACTTTTGCGTTGTGCGTAAGAGGGATTGTTTTGTCAGGATCCTTTACTGAATGAAAACTTTGTCTTCCAAATCATTAGTAATTATATGTTAGTCAAATACTTTTATAGTTTAAGAAAGTTTGCAGTATTGTGAGAGACAAGACTGTTGAGCACACTTCCTTTCATCTGAACGTTAAAAGAAAGTAGAACACTGCACATTATTTGTTGGGCCCATATGGGTATTGCAAGCTGGCTTGCCTATTTTAATAAGAGGTATTTTTACATAGTACAAATATAACTACTCTTGGTTTGCAGTGGGGGAAGACATAGAAAATGTTTGTTCAGTTGCTATTGAGAGGGCTTTTTTTTTTTCCATTTAAAAATGGGAAAAAAAGTAGATCGGTATCTGGAAAGTAATATTTTGGACACTTTCAAAAAGTGACCTCAATCAGAAGTCTTAATGGGTAATGACTGTTAGTTGACTGCTGAAAAAGACATTAAAAGGACACTGCCTGGACTGTTCGCAAAATTGATTGTTGCAAAATGTACACATCTTGAGGAAAATCCAGAAAATAAAAGCAGTTTCCCCTAGATAACTAAACTTTTCTAATGTACAGAGTAAATATAGTAATTTTTTTTTAATGAACTAACCCAAATACTGCTTTAAAGAGACAGACAAACACCCTCCCCCTCCCATATTAAATTCAGTAGCTTCTCTTGGCAAGCTTTTCATTTATTCCAATGGTCTGAACTGACACAGCTTTATTTTATTTTATTTTTTTACAAGAAAAAGATATGCATTAAATTTATAAATTGTCAACCAGGAGTCTGTTAACTTCCACATTTTACCTACTTTTGATATCTCCTTATCAATTTGCAAAATCCTTAGAAGATATGTAAGTAAATAATAAATAAATAAATATTATAAGGGCCTTGCGACCATGGGTCGAAAGGCAGAATAAAAGTGTAAAGTGTTATATATTTGTATTGTCTTAGCACCTAGGAGTCCTAATCATGGACCAGGACCTCATTGTGCTATGCACCTTTCAAATACATAATGAGAAGACAGTCACTGTCTCAAAGAATTTATAATCTAAGTACAAAATACAAGTGGATACAACAGATAGATTGGGAGCATATGGAACAGTGCTGGTGTGTTGGGCAGCATATGCTGGGATGTGTTAAGGTTCAGAGAGCAAGCAGGAAGGAGAACCAGCAAACCAATTTACAAGACATGGTTAAGGATTCTTGTGTGTGCTGCAATACACAACTTGTTTACAGGAAGACAGTTGTGCCAGCCCAGGTTGCTAACCAGAGAAACATGACTAGCTGCTCTGGTTTCTGAGAATACTAACCATTAACTGGTTACAAACTGAGGCATTGATCATGTTGTCTGCCTGGTTGAAGCAGTCTGTCTGCGCACAGTAAATTGCAGACTTGGGCCTTGAAGTTATGGTGTAGGCAAGTCCTCACTGTCAGCAAAAATACCACCTCAGACTGTGTTCTTACCACATTTGTAAGGTTTAGCCTGATCAATATTTAGATGGGAGGCTTCCTTGGAAAACCCAGGTGTCATAAACAGATAGTAGGAGTTAATAGAACAGAAGTACTTTATATCTCTTTTGACTGTAAAGGGTTAACAAGTTCAGTAAGCCTGGCTGGTTCTCTGGTCAGGTGACAATCAGGGGACAGGATATTTTCAAATCTGGAGGGAGGGAAGTTTTTGTGTGTGCTGTTAGTTTTTGGTGGTTGTTCTCTCTGGGTTCTGAGAGTGACCAGACGTGCAACCAGGTTTCTCTCCAATCTTTCCAATACGGGCTCTTATCAGTTCAAAATAGTGAGTACTAGGTAGATAAGGCGAGTTAGGTTTATGTTTGTTTTCTTTATTTGCAAATGTGCATTTTGCTGGAGAAGTATTATTGTGCATTTGGCTGGAAGAGTTCAAATTTGTATTTTGCTGAAAGGATTTTAATTTGTACTTAAATACTTAGGCTGGGAGGGTATCCCAGTGCCTATAGCTCAAAAACCTGTACTAATATATTTTAAATTTACAAAGATATTTTTACTGTTTTTTTTCTCTTTAATTAAGCTTTCTTGTTTTAAGAACCTGATTTTTTTTTATTTTTTTTTTTTTTTCCTGGTGAGACCCCTGGGGACTGGGTCTGGATTCACCAGGGAATTGGTGGGAGAAAGGAGGAGGGGAGAGAGGCTAATTTCTCTCTGTGTTGGATTACTGTCTCCTCGGAGAGTTTGGGAGGGGGAGAGAGAAGGAGGGGGAAGGTGCCTTTTCTCTCTCCGTTTAGATTCAAAGATTTGAATGAAAGTGACCTTCCAGGTACCCAGGGAGGGGAAGCCTGGAAAGCAATGGTGGGGAAAGTGTTACTTTCCTGTTAAGATCCAGGAGGGTCTGGGTTTTGGGGGGACCAGAGTGTACCAGGCACTGGAATTCCTGGTTGGGGGCAGCGCTACAAGTACTAAGCTGGTAATTGAGCTTAGAGGAATTCATGCTGGTACCCCATCTTTTGGATGCTAAGGTTCAGGGTGGGGAATTGTACCATGACAGCAGGGTTCAGCAGAAAGTTGGTAGTTTATTAAAATGGCGCTATTCTTTTTTGGTCAGCCTGGTTTTATGGGCTGCTGTACTGCAGGAGGTGCTATCCTTGAGATGAAGTGCAAACCCAAGATCCTGAAATGTTAATAAGAGTAGTGATGTTGGCCCTGGTGCATAAATCAAATGGGATAATTACATTTTGTCCATATAAATTTCTGTTGTATCTTTATTTGGATATGATATCCTTTATGTCCTTTCCTAAGTTGTTGCTGTGCTCTTCACATCTGCTATGCTGAAGTACGTAGTCTTAGGGTATGGATACACTTGCAGCCGTACAGCACTGCCGCGGGAGCACTTCCGTGGCAGCGCTTTGGAGTGCGAGTGTGGTCATGGCGCCAGTGCTGGGAGAGAGCTCTCCCAGTGCTGCAGGTACTCCACTTCCCCTTGGGGATTAGCTTATAGCGCTGGGAGCCGCGCTCACGCTGGTGCTTTGCAGTGCTGTAACTTGCTGCACTCGAGTGTGTTTTTTCACACCCCTGAGTGAGAAAATTGCAGCGCTGTAAAGTGCCAGTGTAGCCAAGGCCATAGCTTGGTGAAGGGACTTTTTTCTTTAATTAAAAGAAACGTGTCAATGAAGCCTTACTGTATCCCTGTTTTTTTTAAACTCGGAATGGTATACATAAAAAAAAAGACTTTCATTAACTTGCGGCACCTTAGAGTCCTGAGTCAAAGAGTCCTGTGGCACCTTATAGACTAACAGACGTATTGAAGCATAAACTTTAGTGGGTGAATACCCACTTTATTGGATATTCACCCACGAAAGCTTATGTTCCAATACGTCTGTTAGTCCTGTGGCACCATACAGACTCTCTTTGTTGCCTTTTACAGCTCCAGACTAACATGGCTACCCCTCTGATACTTTCATTAACTTGTAATTTCTTGTAGATGAAGCTTAGTACATTTTTGGTTTGTTTTAAATTTCATTATATTATGCAGCTTATTTTATGATTAACTATTCAGATCATTTGTAATTAGAGCAGGCCGGGCAGAGTGTGGTTATTTAAAAATGTCTGTTGGTAAGACTACTTCAGCAAAGCTTCGAGTGCTTTGGTTTTTGCACTATATGCAGTTGCAAAATATGAAAATAGAGGTGAATATTGAATTATTAAAAATAAAACTAAATTGGAAATTATTGATATTTTGTAAAATTTGTTTCAGTTCTTCCTTGGATGTTGGTTTTCTACATGTAGCAAACCAACTGAAGGGAAAAATAGAAATGCATATGCTCAGGTTTGCCGCTTAGGCACATGAAGTCATTCACAGTTATTATAATAAATCAGTTTTACTTTCATAAGATGAACAGCTTTAAAATGTTATAGAGTTGAGGGTTTCTCTGTAAAAGAAGTTTTTAAGTGACTAGGATTTGGTTGGATTAACGTGTGCTGTTTCAATGTTAGTGCTTGAAATTTGTAGGCCATATTTGTAGACTGTCCATTACAGAGATATGCAAATTAGTGCAACAGCACCATTAACTATATAATATGTTGTATATATGCATTTTGGAATGAGTCAAGCAGTAGGAAGGAACATACTGCTTTATTAAATATAATTTGCATTCCATCATATAGGTGACTAACTTTAATGCACTTCCCTCCTTTCTGTGGTTTTTGGTCAATGGCATCTGTCTTTGATCTGTCCTGAAAAGGGACACATTCATTTGGGAGCCACAGTAGTCTGCCTACCTCCTTTGTCCTGTGCCTCTCTAAAAATAATTCACATCCAAAAGTGTATCATCTGTAAGAAGGGTTTCTGACAAAGTTAAGATTCAGTATCTCTCCTGCTGAATAATATAATAGTAACCGTGTAGTATGTAGAGAATTTGTTTAGCTCCTAAACCTTATCTTTGAAACCAAACTGCAGATGTGAGCTTATGTAGTCACAAAACAGTTTAGTCACGTTAAGTCTCCATGAAGCCTTCATTTTTCTCTCTTGAGCATGTGTATGTAATTTTGTGGAAGTAGAGAGGGACAAATGTAGTTACTATTGTATTGTGACATTAACTTAGAATTTTTTAAAAAAAGGTTATTTTATATTGCCAGAAATAAATCTTTTGAGTCACAGAAGGAAAAAGCAGTTGATTGCTTCTGAGATTAAAGATATAGTAGGAGTTCATAAGTGACTGAAGTTATCCCAGGGGCTTATGGAATGGTCTTAGTTGTCACTTACCTGTATAAAGTTACCTATGAGGTTCAGTGTTAGAAATAATTGTTAAAACTTCAGCCTGTGAGGAGTTGGGTGGGAAGGATACTGAAGAAAGTAGGGTGTTTATAACAAGTGACTGTCATTCCTTGGAGCATTCCTATTTGCAGTGTGCTGTACCTTTTGAAGTTCTCTCAACTCTCCCTTTTATTTTTGTTGCCTGAGAAAATATCAGAGAGCTCCTTATGCTTCTCTGTTCGTTGCTGGATAGCATCTTGAGCAAGTTGGACACTATTATGTGGTTTTCTGTTGACTTTACGTTCCTATTTAATGAAACTGATTCTATTTTTCCCGTTTGGATGCTTTTACCCATTGCTGGTCAAACTTATGAAGTTACCTGACAATCTTGCATTAATATCAGCAGTGAATCTTTTAGTTCTTCAATTTTCCCTTCCCCTCTGTTTTCTCCTCCTCCCCATTATATCTATACTTACAATTAATGGTGAATTTGCATGTTTAAATCTTTCTGGAAAAATATATCGAAGACAAAATCATGTCAGTACTTTAAAAAAAATTGCTAATTTTGTGGTACAATAAAGGCAATGTTTTTAACTTAAAATGATGCAATTCTCTTCTGACTCTTAACTGGTTTTATGGCATAATTGCACGGTCATCTTTGTTTAAACTCAACACCCCAAAAATTATACACTGAATGAACCTGGTATTGGAGAGGCCTGGAACACAGATTTTAAATGATCCTCACTGCTACCACTTCGACAACAGTGGTAATGAAAATGTCAAGATTGTTGTACTGGCTGGTGTTCTGTTCTTCCATTTCAATGGACATCTTCATTCAATGACTCATCTGATGTTGAAGAATTTGAAGAAACTGACTACTTCTATTTTTAAGATGAGCACACTTCTTTTCTCTCATTACTTAATTTTTGACCATGTTTTCATTTTACTCATTTTTCCAAAGTCAGTAATTTTTATGCCCTTAATCTGCACGCCCTTCTTGATATCAGCTGGAGTTGTGCAGATCGATGGAAAGCATGATGTGACTCTTGGGATCTAACTAAAGCGCTGGTAATTATAAGGAATGGAAAATCTGAAATAAAAATTCCATTGGTTTGTCAACTACACTTAAAATAGTCATGCTGAACTCTTTTAACTTAAACAAAAATAAAAAAGAGTTAATAAAAGTAAACAACAGAAACTGTATTGTAGCATGTATGTTTATTACACAAAGAGAAAATATATTGAAGTAGGAAAACATGAGATACTAAAGTGTAATATAGTAAAAGCAATTTGTGTTTAAATTGTGCTTTCAAAAACATGGATTTCTTTAACTGTGCTGGGTTCTAATACTGTAGAGTTTTTGGCACTGTCTTTGGGGCCAAATTATATTTTAAGTGGACTAATTTTTTTAACATAATTTAGCCCAAACCACATTGGTCAGATGAACTGTTACAGCTCAGTGCAGCCACAATTGTACGTTAAACCGTGCATAAACATACATAATATATTTTTTTAAACTTGGTGGTTTGCCCATGTAGAAAGTAAATATTGGTCCATTATACTGTACCTCTATAGCAGTGGTTCTCAAACTGTAGTCAGGGCTGGTGTTAGACTTGCTGGGCCTTTGGCCCTCCTGTGGTGGCAGGGCTCGTGCAGGCTCAGGCTTCAGTCCTCCCTCCTGGGGTCATGTAGTAATTTTTGTTGTCAGAAGGGGGTCATAGTGCAACGAAGTTTGAGAACCCCTGCTTTATAGCATAGACAGCTGCATCTTTGTTTCTGATCTAGCATGGTATGTAAACAATCACACTTATTTAAAAAACACCACAAACTACATGAAAAATATTGGTTTCTCATATTAGAAGAACTAGAAGTCAGGCAACTACTCCACTTGAAGGCACAACAAACAAGTTCCTCCCTGTCGTCGTCGTCCTCCTAAGATGTGCTAAATTTTGTCTAGGTACTCTCTAAAACTTCATGAATGATGATAACTTATTACCTTCTGTATTTTTAGAATAATACCCAGTGCTTATGTTTCAGTCTGTTTATTGCCCCACCTTTTGGCACTTTGGATCACTGCTTGCTCGGAGAATCTGCTAGGATTTCTCCTTATATTTGAGCAAAACCTAGTTCCACACTTGACTGTTCTAAATATTTATTTAGAGCACATATCTTTTTAAACACTTGATTTTGTAATCTGTGATAACTGAATCTTTGCTTTTGCATCTCGAGTCTCATTTCACTGCTCCAATGAGAAGAATCTCTGAATAGCCTAAATTGTATGACTTGTACTGTATATGATATTAGTTATCAATCAGTGTGTTGAACTTTAAACTTTTGGGCACTGAAATTCTGCAGCAATCCCAGGAAAATCCTCAGGAAGCAGAACACTTGAAAATGTGTCATTTTCCTGGAGAGTTTCAGCCTTGGTTTCAGAATTCTATATGTTACTCAGAAGCCCTAGAACTTAACCTTTCCCTTAGCTCTAGATAACCATTTGTCATCAGTGTAATCTGTATTGTTGCACTTGTGAATTATATAGCCACACACTCTTATTTTCTCACAACATACATATTAGTTTAGCCATATAAAGTTGTCATGAAAAACTTCTTAGCCTAGCCATAGAACTTGCTATGGCTAGGCTTAACATTGTGGTGATGGTGTGGGAGTGGGAGAGAATTACTTGGGAGCAGCTGTTGAAAATTCTGCTTGCCCATCTTATCATAAATCATTCACAATTGGCCAGATCCTCAGCTTGTGTAAATTGTTGTCATAGCTCAGTTGAAGTCAATGGACATATGACAACTTGAGTCAGGTGAAGGTCTGGCCCTTGAAGTTCCCTTATGCATATATTTGTTCTCTGATATCTTTATATATGGAACTCTGTCACCTTGTTACAGTTGCTTTAGATATTTTGAAATCAGTTACTCTGCTTTCTTATTCGCTTCTAGCCAAAACAAATGGAAGTGTCATTCTTAGGAGTGACAGTAGATATTGAGTACCCATTTGTTGTGATGTAAACCTATAAACTCATGATACTAAACTCAAGGTGGGAGCTACTCAGTTTTCTGAACTGAGGATGTCATATACAATTACTAGTACTTAACTTGTGACCAAGTGGTGTATAGTGCAGATAAGGCTTCAAAGCCTAGGTAGAGAATCATGAGGCCAGAGTTGCTGAACAGAGGTATAGTTATTTTTCAAGGTGGCATATAAGGACAGCGTGGAACAAATCCATCTCAGAACTGGCTTCTCTGATCTCCAGTTGAGAGAGCTTTTCTTATCATGGGGGTGGGAAAAACCAAGTATATGAAGGAAGAGCACCTCTTCATTTCAGATGTGAAGTAGAATGTCTGACAATGAAAGAGGATGCTAACATAATACAGTAGGAATTACTGAAACATGATGGAAAGATAAAAATTACTGAGATAATGTAATATGGGGCTATAAACTATGCAGAAAGGACTGACTTGGTCATAGAGATAGGGATCATGGAATCTTGTAGTTTTACAAATAGAATGTTAATGACTTGTGAATCTGTTTGGATATGGATAAAAATCATAAGTCATAAAAATACAAATATAGACACTAGTCTCCTGATTAGAAGAAGAATATTGAATACATAATGTTGAAGGACTTCAAAGAGACAGTTCAGTCTAATAATACAGTTCTGATTAACTTCATACTCATACAAACTGGTCAGATGACACAATTGGACACCTTTAATTGTCTTGTGACACATTTGAAAATGGGACTTACAGCCAAAGTCACTTACACACTTTTGAAAAATTCTACTTGTTATAAGCTATGTAAAGAAATTAGGTCTCATCTGGCAATAAAACCTAGTAGTATGGTTACAGAATTATTTCAGTTACACCTCCCAGTTTGAGGTTATCATAACTTCCTGAAATATTTCTGGGCTGAAACATTCTGTTTGGTGTGAACCCCAATGTGAATTTTCTGTTGAAAACTTGAGGAAGTCTTTTTGGCCACAACCGCTGAATAATGTTGAAAACAAAATTCTAATTACCCCCTTAATGTCATGGCAGCAGCAAAAAAATTAAGCCTGAAATTTACTTAATAGCCTTTATTGGGCATTAAATTCTGATAGTAGTCTTTAATGAAGAGTTGTGCCTATGCGAAGTTTGAGGACGGCATAGCACTCCATTTCAATTATGGCATAGTTTTGTTAATTTTTTTGCTTCAGTAGGCAATGGGGTGCCTCTTCCCCTCCCCCCAATTCCATCTTGTATCAATGCTGCACCCAATCCCCTATTAGAACACTGTATTTGAAAAGGGCTTTGGTTGTTTTCTGTGTGTATTTTTTTCCTTTTGTTTTTTATTGATAACAAAACATGGTCCTGGTACTGGTTCTCTTCCTAAAATTTTCCTCTGTGACATCACAATTGGTTACTGTATAAGTAATTCAATAATAAACATAAAATCATGCCTTCCTTGTGGGAATAAGCGTCAGGAGCAGATGAATACCTCATGAGTCATCAAATAATAAAGAACAAAGACAGTTGAATTATTTCTAGGTGTTTTCCAATTTTCAAAAGTATCTTAAAAGTGAACTGTGAAGCAAAGGCAAAAATTGTGCCCTTTTGCTGCTCTATGTATAAAAATGGTGTCTCAAGATTGTCTTTCATTTGTTTATATCAGGAGTTGGCAGCCTTTTAGAAGTGGTGTGCCAAGTCTTCATTTATTCACTCTAATTTTAAGGTTTCGTATGTCAATAATACTTTAAAATTAGAAGGTCTCTTTCTATAAGTCTATAATATATAACTAAACGATTATTGTAATGTAAATAAGGTATTTAAAATGTTTAAGAAGCTTCATTTAAAATTAAATTAAAATGCAGAGCCCCCCGACCGGTGGCCAGGACCCGGGCAGTGTGAGTGCCACTGAAAATCAGCTTGCTTGCTGCCTTTGGCAGGTGTGCCATAGGTTGCCTGCCCTGGCTTTGTATGTTTACTGTGCCAGGACTTTCCAGTTCTTGGTTCCCTTTCCTTGTGGGAGAAATTTGACAAAGGCTTGTGAAGGACTGGAATAGTGACATCACAAGAGGATGTAATGAGGTTTACTCTGTTCCTTGAAATGTGGGGGGTTAGTTTTAATGGTTTAGCTTGGATTACATGCCCATTCAGTGGGAAAAAACCTCCTTTTATGTGGGCTGACTAGATATAAAGTCCAAGTGCATAGGAATAAGAAGGACTACTTGCCTGCTTTCTTCGTCTGTGGAGCAGTTGAGCAAGGAACTGGAATCTTGATGGGGAATGGGTAGTAATGCAGTGTATCAAGAAAGCAAGGGAGGAAACATGTCTCAGAAGTGTCTCTGAGTCAGTTTCTCAGTTCTTCTCCTGGATCAGTATAGTTTATGTACCAGCCCACCTCATGGCTCTGCCTAATGTCAGATCCTAGCCCTATAAAAGCGAAGAAGAATTATTAAATGTGTGAGCAGATAATCCACTTGTCAGACATACAGACTATTGTTAGTATACCTTAATTTCTGGTGTCGGTACTCTTGATACTGAAACAAGGGGCTGACATCTATAATAGTTCTCCAGAATTTTCCCCCCTACGAATATCTGAATTTAGTAGTACTAGAGGGTTAATACTAAATACTTAGTTAAAATATTTCCTAACATCGGTGTCAAGCAATTTACCTGCCTTGATCACTTCATAACATTAGTTCTGAGCCAAGAGGTCATAGGTTGTAAGCTTAATTATAGAGCTCTGCATAGTGTATGAAGTGACAGCAGTGAAAGGCTGAAAATTGGAGTGGAGCATTAGCTTGAGAATAGATCTGATTTCAGAGGAAACAAGTTCTTTGAATGCAATAAATTATCACGCCGTTAAACATAAATAAAGGGTAGCCTTTCCCTTTATTTTACTTTGTATAATGAAGGGAAGGGAAATAGAGGCTTGTATCTTATTTCTGGTGATGATGTGTTTTTGGGCAGTGTTTGAAGCTCATGTCTAAATTGTGAACTATGGCTCAGATTGCATGGTAAGTACTGTGTATTGTAAAAGTTGCTAACTGCGGAAGGCTTCTTTTCAGGCCTTCAATGCTCATATAATGGTAATGGGACGGTGAATTGCAGCTTATTACTTTGCTTAATTTTTTGGTAATTAAGATGATGCGTTCAGTCCCAAAAGTTTTGAGCAAAATTCATTTCCAAATAATACTTGTGTAAAGACTGCAACGGCGTAATGTTAGACTGCATTATGGCTACATAATTGGTCTCCGTTTAGATTTTAACAGACTCTGTCAACTTACAAAAATCACATATTGGAAACCTAGTATTAGTAATATAAATAATACATTCTTTAAACTGATTTAAAAAAAATCCATTTTACTTTCCATTATTTATTCTCTTTACATTTGCATTTCACTCAGTTTCGACAGTGAATAGCTCAGATCCTACATTCATTTTTAACCTTCCCCTCACTCCAGGAGTAAAATCCCTGATTTTCCTTTTGCAGGTCACCTTTTTAGGAGATTCCTTTTTTTTTTAAAGAGGTCTAAATCCCAATTCTGTTATGTACAGCCTTATAAATTGATAGAGTAAAAGAAAAATGCTGAGATCTTACATGTGGTCTGTTACCACAAAAATAAGTGACTGAAGATTTCTTGTAAAAACAATATGTAGTACATTTTTATATTTAAAACTCTCTTTTTGGCAACACTGACCCCCCCCACACTTGGTAAGGCAACTCCCGTCTTGTCATATGCTGTGTATTTATACCTCCCTGCTATATGTTCCACTCCGTGCATCTGATGAAGTGGGCTTTAGCCCACAAAAGCTTATGCCCAAATAAATTTGTTAGTCTCCAAGGTGCCACANGGGGTGGAGGACAGACAGACGGGTAGAAGCTGGCAGGAGGCGGAGTTCAGGGACAGGTGCTGGAAAGGGAAGTGACAGGAGCAGAGGGGGATAGTAACAAAAGGGAGAGAACTGTGGGGGGGGGGGGGGGGAATTGATGTTATAAAGAGATCATCCTCAAAGGCAGTTCTAGTGTTTTTCTGGTAAACCTAAATTCAAATTACAGCATTAACTCTACACTATTAAAAGTCTGTTTTCATTGGGTTAAAAAATAATGTAATCCATGTATTGATATTTAAATAAGCATCTTTATTGGCTTATTATTTATTATCTTTTGTTCATTGACTGAGGTTTTTAAAATGTCTCTCCTGTTCCTTCAGAATTACTTCTAGAAGGAGACTGAATGGGGCAAAGGGTGACTTATCAATGAGCAAGGATTAAGAAGTGATGTTCCAGCCTACCATTTGGAGGGAAATATTAAACCAAAAGTCTTTTCTTGGTCTGCTTGCGCTTGGCAAGGGTATTCCTTGGCTGGGAGGGGAGAGGGAAGAATTTACTCTCTGCTATTTTTCATTTTAATCTGGCCTAAGTAAATATCAAATATTCATGAAAACATGGTTGTTATTTTATCTCCTTTTACTTTGCTATATGTCAGTCAGATATGATTGATTATTTGCTAGGTGACTTATCGATCTGAGATTTGTAACAGCTGATGTGATTTTTGACTAATATTGTGAATATCATTTTGTCTGGTGTACAACACTACTTGCTCTTTAAGGGTATGGCTACACTCGAAACTTCAAAGCTCTGCTGCGGGAGTGCTGCCACGGCAGCGCTTTGAAGTGTGAGTGTGGTCACAGTGCCAGCGCTGGGAGAGAGGTCTCCCAGCGCTGCACGTACTTCACCTCCTCATGGGGATTAGCTTGCAGCGCTGGGAGGGGTGTATCTTGCAGCGCTCAGGGGGGTGTTTTTTTTCACACCCCTGAGCGAGAAAGTTGCAGCACTGTAAAGCACCAGTATAGCCAAGACCTTAGTTTAGCTTTTATATTTCACACATTTTTATAATGCATGAGATGTTATGTGTAACAATATTTTTAATGGGTAACCTTATTAAAACAAATGTAATTGCAAATATGCATATGGACTACTCATGTTTAATAGTTAGGTATAATGAAATCAAATCTCTGCAACAGGTTGGCACATGCTGTTTCCCAGGCACTGAGTTGGCTCTTTCCTGATATTTCAGACAGGCAGGAATGCTGATTATAATGTAGTTGCTAACACTTGAGAATGTTTTCCAAGACCAGTAATCCAAATAATTCTCGAAGTCGCCAGCCACTAGAGGGGGCCTGTGTGGGGGAAACTGATCTAGTGAGATTGTAGCTTGCTCTTTCTTTGGTGTCTTCAGGTGTTCATGGGAGGGCATATGTCAGGGCCGTAAATCGATTATCTCTTGCCCTGTCCTGGCTTTTCCAGGGTTGATCTCCTTTATATCTTCCCCACTCTCTGCTGCAGAATTGGACAGATTTTTGTGGAACAGCCGTGGGGGGCGGGGGGGGGGAGAAGAGGGCTGTTAGACTACAGGAGGAGAGAAGCATGCCCCCTGTGGCTACAACCAAAGTCTCTAGAGCTGCCAACTCCAAGTATTTAAAACACTCGGTCTCTCTCTCCCCCACCAATCATTAGCATTAAAAAATACATTTGAGGTTCTTGATGTTTGCCATGAAGCAGTGGTGGGCAACCTGTGGCCTATGGGCCACATGCAGCCCATCAGGGTAATCCACTGGCAGGCCACGAGACAGTTTGGGTACGTCTACACTACGGGATTATTCCAATTTTACATAAACCGGTCTTGTAAAACAGATTGTATAAAGTCGAGTGCACGCGGCCACACTAAGCACATTAATTTGGTGGCGTGCGTCC
Organism: Chelonoidis abingdonii; assembly: GCF_003597395.2. NCBI lineage: Eukaryota > Metazoa > Chordata > Testudines > Testudinidae > Chelonoidis > Chelonoidis abingdonii. Next base: position 204,029,712 of record NC_133771.1, read on the forward strand.
ATGTACCGAGGCTAGCGTTGATTTCTGGAGCATTGCTCTGTGGGTAGCTATCCCGTAGCTATCCCATATGCAGTCCCTCCCCGCCCTTTGGAATTCGGGTTTGGATTCAATGGCCATTGATGGTGCAAATAGTTTCGGGTGATTCCTGGTAAATGTCGTCACTCATCCTTTCCTCCGTGAAAAGCACAGAGACAATCTTTTGATGCCCTTTTTCCCTGGAATTTGCCCTGGCCAAACCGCCGATAGTCATGGCAGATCTGAAGCCCGTTTGCCTGTGCATGTTCACGTGTGTACTGGAGCCACTGACAGGCAGCGGTACGTCATGCGTACACGAGCAGCTTCATTTTGCCTTTGCTACTAGGTAAGCAGGAGATGGTTATCTTATTTCGTACTGTCTGCCATGTATGTTAAATTGGGCGATGGGAACGGTTATCAGTCACATTCTGTTACGTCTGCTGCTTGTTCCGAGGTGTTCCTGTGAGGTCCGGCTGGGGGCGCAAGGACAAAAATGGGATGACCCCCCGTCATTCCCCTTATGGTTATCTAAAATGAGGTCAGCCTGTTAGAATATGGGCCAAACGTGTGCTAGAGACTAGTGTACCAGACACGCAACAACGCGCTCCGTGTCAGATCCACAGAATTATGAGCTGCATCCATTCTAGGGGCTACCCTGCACAACCCCACCGTGCTTCCTGTTCCCCCACCCTCCTGCTATGTTGCATATGTCCCGCCCATTTGTGTGAATGAAGTAATACGGATGTAGGAATAGAAACACTGACTTTTTGCGACATTAATGGGGGGAGGGTCAGCCTCCAGCTTGCTATGATAGTCCAGGTTAAGTAACAGGATCATTCCTTTAAGACTGACAAGTGAGGGGGCTTGAATGGATCAGCCCGCTTAGGCTCTATTGCTACAGACAGTTACGCTGCCTTGTATTCTGTGTTCCATGCACTGGGCCATGACCGGGAAATCATTCCTATGTTTGCCAGGTTGAGCCCTGGCGACCTCACCTGAAGGCCAAGCCCAGTGAGCGCTCATGATGCCTATGATACGATGGATACCAGTCATATTGTCCTGTCTGCCACTTTGAGGAGGGGAGTGGGAGGGTGCTGCTGTTCATTTCTCCAGCCCGCTCTCCAGCAGGCAATGCAGTCAGTACATTATGCAGCGGTGACATATCAGAAAAAATTTCATAGAATGACAATTTTTTCCCTTTTCTTTCACGGTGGGAGGGATTTGACATACCTGAACCACCCGGGACAATGTGTTGACCCTACAGGCTTTGGAAGCTCATCCAATAATGCAAATGTTTCGGATGCGGACTTGTGGGAATAAAGTGGAGTCCTAGTAACTCCACTCCCCTTCATGAGTGTATCCATTTGATTCTTTGGGCTTTTTCCGTTAATGCTGCATGCAGCACTATGGCTGATCCCTGCCGTGGCCTTCTGCTGGAGATTTTTTCAAATGGCTTTGTCATTTCCAGGCTTCTGGAAACGGAACTCTGATAGAACAGATTGCTTCCTCATTACATGCGGTCAGTACAGAGTATCTTCCTGTACAGTCATGCCTGGAAGCCTTTCGGATTGCGCGACTGCAATGCCACCCGTGCCTGATCAGAGGCTTTCCCTCCACGCTGGGCAACAGGAAATGGAAATCACATAAGTTCGCAGGGCTTTCCTGTTCTACCTGGCCAGGTCCTTCAGAAATTCAGATTGCATCCATTGTACTGCTCTGGACAGCACTGGTGGGATACGCCCAGAGGCAATCCGTTCGATTTTGTGGCCACCACTAACCCTAAATCCGATATGGTAATCCAATTCAGCGGCTTCTTCCTCCGTCGGGGAGTATCAGGAAACTGGTTTAAAGAGCCCTTTATAATCGATAATAAGGGCCTCGTTGTTGGACGTTGCAGTGTAAGATTGGTTTATGGCCTGCAAATCAGTATAAACGCGTAGTGTAGACCAGGCCTTTGTTTGCATTGACTGTCCGCAGGCACGGCTGCCTGCAGCTCCCATTGGCTGGGAACAGCGAACCACGGACACTGCGCGCTGCAGGCGGCTGTGCCTGTGGACAGTCAAAGTAAATAAACTGTCTTGTGGCCCACCAGCGGATTCCCGTGATGGGTTGTGTGTGGCCCGTGAGCCACAGGTTGTCCACCAATGCCATGAAGGCTTGTTTGTTGTTTAAATGAAAGCTGAGATTCTCAGGTAACAACCCAATTCTAGCAGCTGGGACATCACAAAAAACACAAAATATTGTGAGGCTTTTTAAGTAAAATTGCGAGTTGTCAACACTGAGTCTCTAAGGAAGAATTACAGTTAAAACAATACTCCGTTCATTACCTAGACCATGTGGCCAAGTTGGGTCCTGGTTCAGGCCAAAACAGAATTGTTGCTAACTGGGTGGAAAGAGTTAAGGTTTCCTTCATAATGTTTTATTTCAGAATTCATTAGAGCTAGCTGGAGAATGCTCCCAACAACTTCACCGGGCTTTGGATCAGATCTGCCAGTAAGAGAAAACTATTAATTTAGGTGTCTAATCAAACTTCTGGTGTTGAATTTTTCCTGGAAGGGACTTGGTGGAAGGAACTTGGAAACAAGCTCAGGCAATACAAATATATCAGAAATGAAAAGCAGTGAAGCATGCCTCAATGAAAAAAGAAATTGACTAATATTCATATACAGTGCTAAAGTAGTGTTATAAAAACAGTTAAACTTTGATTGCTATATGCAAGATAAAGTTTTTTTCAACAAACTGAAATCATGCTTTTTATTTACAGGGAAAAGGACCTGGATGCTAAATTTATTATTTCAATGGAAAAAAATAAAACAACAATCACAAATATAAAGGTGAGTGTTCTCATTTGGGAAGCAAAAATTATAACCAAGTTAGCCATCAAAACAAGATTCTGATAAATAGGTAATTGGTAGTGTCCATTTCATATGAGGGAGAGGCCTTTGGCTTATCTACATCTTTGCATTGTTGTCTGGAGACCAAGATAGGGAAGTTACTATTGTTTGTTGTACAAATTTCATTTGAAAGGCAACCCATAGGACCCGTTTCTTAAGTATTTCTGTTGCTGTGGCCATTCACTTAGCTGGAGAATGAGTGCTTACAATGGAAAAAACATTTATACTCTGTTTCTAATTAACTCCAATTTTCCATCCTGCTGTACAAACAGCCTTCCAAAATTGTAGTGAAAATTTACTAAATCAGGTGGAAGGTCTGCTTGCCACTATTTACTAAGATGATTTAAAAATCTTATTACATTTTTCTTACTTGCCAAAAGATAACTAACTGCACCAGGTATGCAGAATTTTTCAAGGTGTGCAAAACTCACCTGCAAATATTTAAAGATATTAAAGGTAGGTTGATGTTCTGAAAGCCTCCAATGACAAATGTTAAAGAGGCTTTCAACACATTTAAAGTCCTAGTTGTGCTGGCCGTTTCTTACATAAACCATGCTATTACATCTGCTATCAGTAATTAAGCTGGATGTACAAATACCCCAAAGGAGTTATGCCATTAGATTTGTTTTTGTATGGAGTGGTTTTACAAAGACTTAATACACATGTCTTCTGGGATTTCAGAAAAATGTATTAAATGAAATATATTGTGAATGTATGTGAGATAGCATTTTATGGCCAGTTACCTGCATGCACTCTTGCTATCCTCACCACAGATGTGATATCCCAACATTGTGTATAGCTGGGCAGAACAGAAGTAGGAATTGGCTGGTGAGATTTTTATTTCAAAGGAATTTAAAATGGGAATGAAGAAAGATACAATAAAGTTAAAATATGCTAAATAATCATGCCTTTGTTACTTGATGGATTCAGCAAATTAACATACTTTTAGCTTATTTAACAAAAAATGTAGACCTTTATTTTAAACTTTTATTATTTAATGCTACATAGTCAAATATCTTTAGATTTTTTCTTTGTGCTATTGTAGCACCTTCTCATCAGTGCTTTATGAACACTGTTCCGCTGGTTCTCCACCAGGCATCCGGGATCCACTTGTGGGGGCTGCAAGCAGGTTTCAGGGAGTCTGCCAAGTAGGGCCAGCAGTAGACTTGCTGGGGCTCAGGGCAGAAAGCCAAAGTCCCACTGCCTGGGGGGCTGAAGCCTGGGGCTCCAAGCCTTGCCACCCGTGGCTGAAGTCAAAGCCTGAGCAACTTAGTATCACAGGACCCTCTGTGGCATAGTGCCCTGGGCAGTTGCCCTGCTTGCTACCCCCTAATGCTGGCCCTGGCTTTTATGTTCAGAAAAACAGTTGTCGTGGCACAGATGGGCCATGAAATTTTTATAAAATGTTGCAGGGGCCTTAGAAAGAAAAAGGTTGAGAACCCTGCACTATTCTACCTGATGCACCTTTCATATACACAAGCTTTACAACCTTTTTATAGCGGAGTGAGCCAAGGCACAGAAGTTGAGATACTTTTCTTAACATGACATAGTGAAACGAGTGGCAGAGCTGGAGATAAAATCCAGTATACCTGATGCATAATCCCCCACTCTTAACTACATTATGTTCCTTCCCCGAAAGGAGAATTGTGTGTGTGTGTGGGCTGGTCTACGCTATGGGGGAAAATTGATCTTAGATACGCAACTTCAGCTACGTGAATAATGCAGCTGAAGTTCAAGTATCTAAGATCGAATTACTCACCATCCTCATGGCGCGGGATCGATGTCTGCAGCTCCTCCTGGTGATTCCGCAACTCCGTTCGGGTTGGTGGAGTTCTGGAATTGATATAAGCACATTCGGGGATCAATATATCGCGTCTAGATGAGACGCGATATATCGATCCCCGAGCAATCGATTGCTACCCGCCGATACGGCGGGTAGTGAAGACGTAGCCTGAGACTCGGATAGTAGTACATATTGCTAATGTCATGAGCAGTCTGCCTCCAGCATGATGATAGCCTTAAGCTGAAGGCATATATGACCATTTTAATTACATGTGTGCTTTCATATGCAATTCAGTTTGTACATGGTAAAGTGTTTGTTCATTAAGTAAATGTTCAGAATATTGTCTTAGAATTTCCTACACAGAATTTAACTTGTAATAACAAGTAATGGTAAACAATACATAGTAACATAACAAAAATGAGCCAATACATTAAAAGTAATTTTAAAATAAAGAGTAACATGCCTACAGTGCTCTTTTCATAAGACCGTGCCTTTCTTATGAAAGCAGATGTTACTTGCTAACTTTTTTCACCAAGTGTGTATATTTGTTAGAATAACAAAAAAGGAAAACCTTTCATTAAAATGCTCTCTTTGTGTGCTCTCCTATGAAATTTGTATTCCAATCATCTATGTTGCAAAATCTCTTTTGAATTGATTACTTTATCATGCTACATGCCAACTCTCTTGTTTCCTGTAGATACCAGAAGGAGGAACTGGAGACATAGGAAGAGAACGGACAAAAACATTTACCTACGACTTCTCCTATTTCTCAGCAGACAGTAAAAGTCCTGTCTATGTGTCTCAAGAAGTGGTAGGCTTTCTAAACTTTTAGAATTGATTGATTTTTTTTTTTTTTTAATATTGAAAGACTAATGTGACGTTTTCTCCCTTTTACAGTTCTCTCTGCCCAATTTGGAAATTCCCTACATGTTTGAGAGAAGCGTTAGGACAGCCAACACAGCTAGCTATATGTTTTCTCGCAGTACAGAAGGAATGTCCATTGTCTGGTTCTCTTGTCTGACTTATTTTGTTAGGTCAGGTTAGTGAAATCCTTAGTAAAGCTATTACTGTGCTACCTATATTTGTCACCTAAAAACTTAAAAATCACCTTCTGAACACCAGATACATCTGCTTAATTCAAAAAGACACAAACATTCAGTTTTTCCAGGTAAAATCCTGTTTGAACTAAAGATTTATTAAGGATTTGAGAACCTGCTTGAAACAGGTTCTTGATACTTCTCCCCAGAGTATTACATGTCAGCTTTCTAATGTAGAGTTGTAGACTTTGCCCTCTAAATTACCTTTCTTCTCTCACCCACAAGAATGCATATCTGTCATCTATAATTATGTAGATCTGGTGACTGTCTCCTCCACCCAAGTCTAAACATATGGAGACTCTTTTTCTGAAGACAGGCTTGTGTAATTGCTTGCACACTACATATTTTCACTTAATTTAGGCACACAAATGTAAGTGCACATTGGTATCCTACTAACTTTGAAATATGTCATATGTGCTTTTTGCAGGACCTTTGTTGCTTATGACCTTCCTAGTTCCCTTCCAGACCCAAATTAATTTATCTCACACAATTCAAATGTTTTTTCAATATCGGCACTTTCCTCTTTTGATCCTGTACCAACATGTTAGGGCAATTGCTCCTCTCCTGTTGTATGAGAGAGTTTTCAGTATACTTAAATAATGGAATTTCCTGCTGAATTTATGGATATCAGTGAAGACCTTTGGTATCTAGAGTTGCTGCAGATACATTGCAGTGGTGGTATTGGTGGTCTAGAATTAAGTGAAACTGGTGGGCCTGATCCCTGAAGACATGGGGGTTAAAACCAACAGGAAGACTAAAATAACTGCCTAAAGTAGAAAAACGGTAGTTCAGGCCAAGATTAAGGTGTATTATTATAACAGACTGTTTTTATTGGCAATGTTAACCAATATGGCTATCTGACAGGGAATTTCTGCTCCTGGTTTTCTCTTTAACCATTTAATACAAACTAGTAGATCCCTTTTGTTAAAACTTCCTCATTCATTTTTATAGTTTAAATAATAGATTAATCTACGATTTAATTCAAACACTTGATTGCATGTTTAACTAAAGAAATCGTTAATTCTTGGCAATTGAAAATTTTTCCATTGCAGTAGTTGCCACTGTTTTTAGTTTTCTGAATTTTGTAAGTTTTATTTGTTTCTGTGCATGTATACGTTGAAAAACAAAAATTAAGATAGTTAAAGATACTAAGTGAAGGAAAAGATTATAACTGAAAACATTCATAAAAATCCCAAACTCAAACATTGAGGTCCCAGTCCTGGAAAGCATTCCTATTCAGAAAGGGTGCTTAAGCATGTGTTAAGTCCCAGTGATGCTTAAGCATGTGCTTTTAAAGTCGAGCATGTGTGTAAGTGCTTTGCTGGATAGGGATAGATTTAAGCATTTTAAGGTTTTGCCCATTTCAAACTAGGGCAAAGTGCATTGGTGCAAGTCACTTTGACATCTGTGGAGGATTCCTATACAAGGCGCACTGCTTGTGGAGACAAAAAATGCCAGTGAGGAAAGACCTGAGGGTGCAGCAGCAGCCTGAAACAATAGCTCCTAGAAGAGTGAACTGTACCATTCCTATCAATAGGATGTTAACTGTGAAATCTAAAAACGACTTTCTTAAATGTCAACATTCACTATTGATCTTTACAACAGATATTCCCAATTTAAATGCATATCCCACAATCCCAAACTGTCTCCCAGATCTTCTTGGGTACCAAAAATCCCAACAGTTCCCTGCCAAGCTATCTCAGCCTCCATTGTCTATCATGCATTTGTGTTAAATAAAAAGTCCTGTGGCACATGGAGAACAGAAGGCCATCTTCAAATAAATTAACTTCAACTTCAAAAATAAATACAAGACAGGCTGTCTTCCTTGTATTACTCACTTTCATATATAATTGAAAACATTCATATTTTAACATGCATCAAGCTACTACACAATTTCCAATTGACTACACCAGGGTACTGCAGAAACTTTCCTGCCTAATTCATGTCCAGCTCACCGTGGAGTACAATGGATACTTGAATTACTAGCATGTTTGGTCCATTATCATTAAACTTTTGCCATGTACACATAACTGAGTGATAAATGAAACTGTATCTAGCTTTACATGTACTATCAATGCCCTCTTGTGGACATGAGTTGTGCTACAGTGACTCAGAAATTAGACTAGAGATTTTACCTGCTGATCTTTAGCTGTATATCTGTGCAACAAGAATGAAGATAGATATATTTTTTTTTTCTGGTCAGTTGTACTGGCCTTTTGAAACCGCTAACAGAATGCCCTAGCGATTCAGTCTTAGTGCTAACAGTGTGTTCTGTTCAAGTTGATGCACTGGGCAGTAATTCAGAAAATAATAATCTCTGGTTGCTTCTGTCTAAACATCATTGATTTACTTTAACCTGAATAAATTTTCAAGAGTCATGTAGCATAATACAATTTTATGTATAAAGATGTTTTTGTTCCCCTAGAGTAGCCAGATTGTATAGTGAGAAAAAAAAGACTAGTACTAGATTAGTGGGGAGGATTAGGGCTAGGAACGGGGCTATACCAAGGGTGGGATGAATGAGGCAGTTGTAAAGCCACGGGGCTGGTAAAATGGGGCAAAGAAATGCCTAATAAAAATCAGCAGGGGGTGAAAATATGCTTGCTTGCCCTAGATGCTAAAATATCTAGTTACAGCTCTGTGTAGGAATAATGAGACACAATTCCTTGAGGCAGGTTTGAGCATACCCGTCGAGGGATTACTAAGAGTGAGGCAAATGTTGGACCGGATTTTGACATGAATGAGGTGTCAGTGGAATTATTTGGTGATAATACAGCTTCACGTTTTTGAACGTTTGGGAAGATGGATAGTGGCAATCTTCAAACGCTAGAGTCTAGAGATGGTTGAGGGGCAATCAAAGCAACATGAAATGTAGATATGGATGATGATTTCAAGAAAGGTACCATCAGAATGGCATTAAATGGGAGACATTCTCTTCAAATAACAGGGAGAGCATGAGAGAATTGTGCTTACGATTGTCTACGACAGAGGTCCCCAAATCCTGGTACATGAGGTTGTTGAGAGTGGCACAGTATAACAGGGTGGTTTGTCCTCTTTAAGGGGTAATGGGGCCTGGAGCCATCCAACCCCACCACAACAGAAAGGAACCAGGCACACCTAAATGGCTATGTAGATGATCCAGGAGGATGGAGTGCTCTACAATGTCAGATTTGGTTAAATTTGAGAGCAAAAGGAGAAGGGGCTATCTGAGGAAAGAAGGTAATTACTATAAAGAAGACATGTTCTGTGCTTTGGCCAGAAGAAAACAGAGTTCAAACTCAAAGGTTCTATTATGCAAGAGGTGATTGGTGAGAGGAAAAAAGCCACTCATAGTCTCAGGATCAGGGAAGGGTTTTCTTTTTAAGACGGGAATAGACACTTTCAAATTCTGTAGCCTTGGGGAAAATATTAAAGGTGTAAAGTAACTATTAACAATAGCGGAAAGATGATCATTAGATAGTGCCTGGATTAGATTAAAAAAAAAATAGGGGAAGATCTAGGTTTGACAGAGAAAGTGAAAAGAATACTTTGGCACCGCTGTAAACTAAATATACTGGTAACATTCTGCATTTGATCAAAACGCTTCCTAGCTAATTCTCTAAAGCAAATATCACTGGTCCAAACTGACAGCTTGTGTTTGTTAGTATATCTCTGCTGTTTTTGTAGTATTTGCAATGCTGTGTTGAATAGAATACATTAAATTATCATTAAAACTACTGCAGATATAATTTTTTTTTAACTGTTCAGTCTCTTAAAAAGCCTTTTTTTTTGTTCTGTTTTGTTTTTGCTTTTAGGTTTTCAAAAATCTTGGCACAGATGTCCTGGCATCTGCTTTTGAAGGTTATAATGCTTGTATTTTTGCGTATGGACAGACTGGATCTGGGAAGTCCTACACTATGATGGGAAATGCTGTATGTCATGTTTTGCAGACTTCAGTTTTATTATGCAGTTGGATTCCTTTTGGAACCATCATTCTCTACCTTGTCTGCACATTGTTATTTCCATTTTATATCTAACTTTTAGTGGTTACGTGGGAGTCTTCAAAGTTCCTTATAGTTATGTGGGAGAAATTTTAAATCAGAAAAAATATCTTTGTGTTGCTGTTACAGCTAATAATAAGCTATTTGTCATGCACAGATCAGAACAAAAATCTTCAAATTGACTAGTGATTTTTGGGTACTCAACTTGAGACACCTTAAAGGGGCCATGTATGCTCGGCACTTTCTGAAAGAATCTGCCTGGTTCTGAGGGGGGGAAAAAATCAAGATGGCTGTCCTATTTATTTTCCAAATAGGAATCAAACTTCAAAATAAAAACATTATGCGGTCTTTAATTTTAAGGATTAAAGTTCTGGCTAACTCTGGCATAGGACCCCTAGCAAAGGAAAGTCCAACTGGAGGGGTATTCTGACAGGAGTAGAGTGGCCCACGATTGCCTCCATTGAGGGGGGATGCTTGCTCAAAAGGGGAAGGAACTGGCTGAGGACACTTTTGAGTGGTGCAGCCAGTGGCATGCTGATTAAGTGCATCCCAGAAGCATCCTCTGTTAGCTGGTCTCTTGTAATCCTTAGCTAAAGTAACCACTCACCGCCAGCAGAATTTAAGAAGGGAAGGCTGCCACTTGCCCTCTGCCAGTTAAATCCTTTTTGAGCTGTAATTGTGTCACTAATTTTCACCTCCCTGAGCTGGCAAGTGTGAATTTGACTCTGTCTTTTACATATTACTGTACACACACAATAAGTAACTTCACGTACAATGTTATGAAGTTTTTTGCGTGTGGTGAATAAGCATAATAGAATGTTAGGGCCAGAGAAAATTTTATGAATGAAAGATATAAATTGCTGAAAGTGGTGTGCTAAGTAACCTGCATATTGTGAGACTTCCTGAATAAATCTAGTGGACATTATCTTCAAGAGATTTTGCTATGATATAAGTAGCAATGTTTGTTTGACCCAGCTCAGAAATAGAGGTCTACATTGATTCTTCTCGCTGTGAGCCATAGTTATTGTACTTTGGCTGTATGTATAAGATTGTATAAATGGATAGTGGCAGTTGGCTCACAGAATCACTTGTATAAAACTTTTGATCCAAGACTCTACCTATAACAGACAAAATTCAAATTACAAGTAAATAATTTCCTTATTTTGCTATTCCTTAAAGTACTTGTACTAAAATTCTAGTCAAGGGACTTTTCACCCTCCTAGAGCTTACAGTGCCATTAGCAAATATGCATTGATTGCCAAACTCTGCAAGTGGCACTGATAGTATGTGCTAATATTCTAATAACTGTGTATTCATTAGCAGAATGGGTCCCCAGATGAAGACTTCACTAGTGTAATCATAATTGGTTTTAGGTGCCTGCTTTTTTAAATTTCTGTTCACTTTTAATTAATTTTAATAAGAAATATGCAGCTATATTTCTGACAAAACCACCAAAAACCCCTAACTTAAAATCGATGGCTAAATTAAACAGAAATATAAATAAAGGAAACATGCAAGCACATGCTTCTTATATCTGAGGCCTGTAGTTAAGTTTATCCAAGAAATAGGTAAACTCAAGATTCTGGTGTCTCAGCATTTCTCTGCTGCCAATAAATGTCTGTGAAACCCCTGGGGGAAGTGTCTCAGCTGCCTCCTAGTGGTTGGTCCACGTAGAAGATAATAACTTACTACTGTTATGAGTTACTTTGTTAGCTCAAGTGGTAGAGGTTTGTGCTGATAAACCACACAGGTGTGCTGGAATATATGAAACAAAGGTGTTAATCCAGTGATAGTTATGTTAATATTTTGGCCCATCTATTTCATTAAAATTAATATATTTTTGGCGGGCTTTTATGTCTTTGTCTCGCTTTTATGTTTTTACCCATCAGTAGGTGTCAGTATGTTTCCACATTATTCAAATTTTGTTTTTCACTTCTCAGAAACCTAGGAAATTGCACACAAACAACTGTGCAAAAAGAACATTAAGGTTGCAAAATAAAGCACTTAGAAATAGGGAAATGCAAGAGTTAAAAGTGCCTTAATTCCCCCCCTCCGCCCCCGGTGCACATATATTATGATAGTCTTTAATTACGCTATTGCATGCTATATTTTCCACAGGACTCTGCCTCACTCAGAGCAGAAGAGGGATCTGCTCTGGGGCTGGTTCAGGGTTATTTAGTGCATGAGGTTGTTGTCTGTAGGACCCCTGCTTTTGTTGCAGATGTCGGAAGATGTGTGAATGAGGCAAAGGGTTTAGGGGAGAGAAAGGATGGTCTCATGGTTAAGGAAGTTAAACGTAGTCCTGGAGAACTGGATTCTTTCTCTGCTTTAAGTAGGTGAGATTTGTATAGACCAAATGTGTAGGGCACAGGGTAAAATCTAACCCAAAACTAAGGGCCAGTGCTAGGGTCTGAATTGCAGACTGCTTAACCTCCAAGTTGCTATGTCTGTTAAATGTGATATTAAGAATATTTGCTAATAATTCCCTGCTGTATATCTGGTGCAATGACTTTGGGTATTGTCAATTTCAACTAGTGATTTCTTCTGTTTTAAAAATATACAGTGCATACATGTAGCGATGTAGAAAATAAAAATTGTTGTTGCAGGGTGATGCTGGTTTAATACCTAGAATTTGTGAAGGATTATTCAGCAGAATAAATGAAAAAACAAGATGGAATGAAGCATCCTTTCGAACAGAAGTCAGGTAGTTTTTGTGTATATTAATGAACCTACTCTGTTATAAACTCCTTGTTTTCATGTTAGTATCTTTTTGTACAATGTGGTTTTAGGGATGAAACTTCTTCTTCTTCTCAGCCCGAAAATTGATTTTGGTGGAAAGCTCTGGTAAAATGTTTTCAGAACTTCTCTGCTGGACCTCCCACATTTTTGCAATACCTAAAAAAAACAAAGAACAAACAAACAAACAAAAAAAAAACGTTCATGCTTTTATAAAGCAAACTTCACTAATTCTTCCCCTTGCATTCAGAAATTTCACTGCAGACAGAGACCAAACCTGGGAAACTTCATCTCACATGGTGAAAGTTTGACATGATTTATAGTCAGGTGAAATAGCTCTGGAGAATGGAAACACTTAAACAATCTTAACTTCAGCTGTTGCTGCATGTGCCATTTGTAATAATTTTAAAATACTTTAATTCTGTATTTTTTGGCTTTTTGTAAGTAGCAAGGGTAATAATTATGAAAAATATTAGATTTTTCTACATCTTGTTATCCACTTGATCATGATGAAAACAAGTTTTTAACCTTTTTTACTAGACCATTTTCTAATGTCCAAAGTATAAAAAGGAAAGAAGTTTAATGGCTTACTTTATTTTCTGTTGCTACAACTATCGGTAATAATAGGATTTGCATCAAGATATACTAGTTCTCATTGGTATTGGGTTAGGAAGCATAGTACAGTAAACAAAACACCAGGAAATGAAGGGAGATGTTTACATCATAATGTGATCTTTAGCAGTTTTGTTACCATAGAGCTTATATTGTGAACGGTATCATAACTTGGTGAAAAAGTTACAAACTAGGATCTGTCCTGCAGAATGCCTAAGTGCAGGAGTGATTGAATAGTCAATTGGACTCATGTGGGTGAAGTCACTCCTATGTAAACTTGCAGGATTGAGGCTCAATTCTACCATCGGAATGAGCTCTTTCCAGTAACTTTGCTTTTTTAAATCTTGTATCATTCAATATTTTTCTAAATTCAAATACTTTTTGTTTCAGTTATCTGGAAATATATAATGAACGTGTGAGAGATCTGCTTAGGCGGAAATCATCAAAAACTTACAATTTAAGAATACGAGAGCATCCGAAAGAAGGGCCTTACGTTGAGGGTAAAATCACTTCATTGCTTTCTGCTTAATGAATATTTTCAGGTTTATGTTTAGATGTATATCCTGTTTTTTTCTTTTTAAATTGTAAATGCAAATGAGGATGAAGGTGAAAGACAATATATTTCATCATCAATGTAAAAGCATTATTGTGAACAGGCTTTTTTTATTTTGTACGGTTCTCGTTTCCAGACTCTTGTAAAGTACACCACTTTTTTACTGAAGTGAAGCTCTGCTAGTTGATTTCAAATCAGTGTTGGGGGCTAACTTATAAATCATGGATGTTTGAACTGGAAAGGATTTGTTAGACTCTAACTATCTTAGTCTACCACTCCGCCAATGCACGTTCTTTTCCCTTGAAAGGTTAGACATATACTACATGCTTCAAAGAGAAGTATGCAATTTTTAAAACTATTCTACTGTAAATTTTATAATAATAGTCTGAAGAAGTATTCTTCACACAATGTCTCATTACACTATTTAAAAGAAATAAAGGAAATCTGACTATAAACGCTTTCTGTGTTACTTCAGCACTGCTGCATTGTACTGAGGTGAACCTGAATCTCAGTCAGTTCACAGTACCTTTATAAGTATGCTTGTTTTAATTTATAATCATTTTTGCTTTTGTTCAGATTTGTCCAAACATTTAGTACAAAATTACAGCGATGTAGAGGAACTTATGGAAGCAGGAAACATAAATCGAACCACTGCTGCAACTGGAATGAATGACGTTAGCAGCAGGTCTCATGCCATTTTCACGATTAACTTCACTCAGGTAAAAAAAAAATTACATTGTCTTTAAATATTTGGATGTAATAACTTTTTTATTTGCTAACTGAAACATGTTAACTGTTAAATCAGCAACGTGGGAGACCCAGTTACTTCTGTTGATGCAAACACAGTGACGAAACAAGGACAGACACTTGGATGGAGTCTAAGTGGCAGGCTGCAACTTTTATTAAGCTTAAACACAAGGGAGGGATGTTATCTGCCTATCACCCTTACTTGCCTATACCAGGCATTTAAGTGGGAAGGGTACAAGGGCTCTTACCACGTAACCCTTTCCCTAGACTATCCTCTAGCACTCAGCTTAGTCGGAGGCCTGCTACCACCGCTCACCACGAAGGGGACAAAAGGTGCAGAAAGGTGGGGACTTCGGCCTTACCCTGTCCCGTGAACCCAAGGCCCATCAGCAAAATCCCAGGTCTTTTACCTCTGGGAAACTTTCATTTTATCCTTTCAATTGCACTGAAAACCCAGGCTGATATGAATTAACACGTCAACCAGGTACTAAGTGTATTCCTACTGTCACTTGTGGTTTGAAGGAGGTGTGAGGAAAGTGGAAAAAACTCCCCAGGCTTCTGCCAGTTGGCTCTCTGGGAGAAAAATTCCTTCCTGATCCCCAAGGCAATTGACTAGAACTGCAGCATCTGGCAGACTGAATTCCTCTTCTTAGTTCAGGGTGGATATGGGGTGGAGCTGCTGGAATGGAGCTGAAGGAGGCTCCAGATGGCGCGGGCTCCACGTTAAATCCCCAGAGCTGGGGCTGTGACCCAATCAGCGCCTCTCCCCTATAGCTGGCCAATGGGTGTTAGAGACTCCAAGGTGGGGAGAAGCTACTTGGTGTCCTTCAGTGAGTGTCTCCCTCCCTCAATGCTAGGTCTGACCCTCTTTACCACCAGCCCCATCAATTTCCCTCACCTGTTGAGACAGGTGGGTGGTATTTATCTTCTGCAGCAGAGAAAGGGAAGAGAATGTTTTTTGTTAGAGTTAAGTGTGGTATGATGAACTTCTCAGTGACTGTATTAAGACATTGTATATTACAGTGCCTGGTAATTCTTAAAACAACATTTCTCAGATGCACCATTCTGGGAGATAATTGACTGAAACTCAAGCTAGCTAAAACTCAGTGAATAAGTAAACCATAGTCGCTTATGTTGCCATAGAATCCCAACAACAGAGGGGAAAGATATTGAAAATTATGTGTGATTTGCATAAAAGTAGTGACTCCCTTTTATGCTTTAATGTTGGCCAGACACTCCTGAAATACAGTCCCATGGCCCAAACTGGTCTCCCATTAACTGTTCCTCTTCTGGCTACTAGAGTAATAACTTTAAATGCATATTCATCTCATTCATCTCTAGATTAATGGGGTGACCAAATACATTCTTCTAAGTATTTGTTTTCCACTCCAATTCCCAGTAGCAGTCAACCTTAAAAAAGGGAGTTTACTTTTTTTTGTAATTTTGTGGGGATAGTAGGCCTATGGAGAGTTTTATGGAGGGAGGATGGAAGGAAGGTAGAATTTGTCATGGTTGCTCAGTTTCATTTTTTCCATAGCATGTTGCAAAAAGTTGTGTATTTTGGGAACAGTGAATTACTCAGCTTACAACTTTTAGAGAAGGGTGGGAGGCAGTCCAACAAATGGTATCAATGTATTGTTCAAAGACACTATAAAAGTACGATGGGGAAATCTGAGTGAAAAGGTTGTGTGTGTATGTAAAAAGTGCAGCACTGATTGTTAGCCAAAAATTTAATACAGATTTAACAGGTGAGTTTATTGTACTTCTTTAAAACATCAATACATTTTAAGACGTATATATGTAAATAGCTTGGAATATTACTTATGAAAATCAGTTAAATGGGTATTATGCAGCTGCTTGTGAACGGAACTCCTTTGGTACCTCTAGTACATCTGACTTCTAAAGCTCTACTACTGCAAACAAATTAATGTAGTCTTAAAACATGACATGGAAGATAGAAACTGAATTCAGTAAGATTCTAGAACTTTGTAGCTTAACCCATTATTTTCTATTTTCTTTTTGTATTTTTCTTTAGGCTAAATTTGATGCTGAAATGCCTTGTGAGACCGTTAGCAAGATCCATTTGGTAGATCTTGCTGGAAGTGAGAGAGCAGATGCCACTGGTGCTACAGGGGTTAGATTAAAGGAAGGAGGGAATATTAACAAATCTCTAGTTACTCTGGGAAATGTCATTTCTGCCTTAGGTACGTCTCTATTTTCTTTCATGCTCAGTCCTCTTTCTGCATTAGTATTATATATCTGTTTTTGCAGTTGGTTTGTGTTGAATCCACTGGAGTGGTAATAGCTCCATGGTTTTAATTTCTTTAAAAAAGTAATCAATATACAGAATTGCTTTTTACCCCTCTCACAGCTGATTTATCTCAGGATGCAACAAATCCTCTTGCAAAGAAGAAGCAAGTATTTGTGCCTTACAGGGACTCTGTGTTGACTTGGCTTTTGAAAGATAGCCTAGGAGGAAACTCTAAAACGATAATGATTGCCAGTAAGTATTTTAAATTACTTTTCTTCATTCTCAACACTTTATACAAATTAGCTGTAAATAATTTGATTCCAAATGCCTCATTAAGAAATGGTGTTATTTACACCTTGTTAAATTAATGATTACTTTTCAGAGCAAAGCTTTCTAATACAGTCCATACCTTTTCGTTAACTGTTCTCTTCTTCATAAAGTATGATATAAACACTGTTGTCCTTTTTTAAAAAATAATTATAGCATGAGTATCTAGCAGTGGAATGAGGACATAAATATTTGCATGCTTAAAATGAAAAAAAAAAAAAAAAGGCAAAAGCTATTTTATTACTAAATACACTTCTACCCCAATATAACGCTGTCCTTGGGAGCCAAAAAATCTTACCGCATTATAGGTGAAACTGCATTATATTGAACTTGCTTTGATCCACCGGAATGTGCAGCCTGTCCCCCCATACCCCCTCAGGCACTGCTTTCCACATTATATTTGAATTCATGTTATATTGGGTTGGGGTAGAGGTGTATATGCAACCACATTTTCAGGTAGACATGAACAGTTGCAGATATTTGTGTGTGCAAATCAGATATTTGCATGCGCATATCACTAGCTGTGTCTAACTGATCCTGTATGCCAAATACCTAGTTTATTTGCATTCACTGGGCACTTTATGCATAAATGGGGTATGCACAAATGTGTGTGCATAATTATGACCACCACTTTGAAAATCTGTACCAGGACTTTTTGTTCCTTCTTTAGAAATTTTATTTTCTAAATCTGTACTGTTTAGCTAATCTGATCAATTAAGCCTGGAATCAAACATCCCTATTATGTTGTGATTCATTTGCCTCCGAGCCAGCTCAGTTTACTTATGTGTGTTCTAATGTCTCTCACACCGGGCACCCTCAATCTGTGATCTAAAAGTCAAGACTTTTCCCCCTCCTTCTGGCTTGTGTATCATCACCCGTAATAAAGATCCAGCAGTGTGAATATACCCAATAATTTTGTTGATGTATGTGAGCTAGCTTACTTTACTGTAACTGTATTATAGGAGAAAGTTGTAATAAAGAATAATGTGGTCACATTTGACTCCGAATACACACAGGAGGCAGATCTGTTAAGTAAGAATGTGCCATTTCTACATAGTTACTCTTCTTAATTAACTGCACTTTAATCTCTTGTGTTAAGTTTCATTATTTATAAGCTGTTCTTCTGAGAACTTTTTTACAGTTTAAACAAAAAGTTCAATAATGGCTCTTTTCACTCAACAAATATTTATCTCTACATCACATGACAGATGTGCCATTGTCTCGCTTATTCCACAGTTCACCAGCCCATTGAAATGTCAAGTATGTTTCCAAACAAGATTATAAAAACATAAAACTGCAGTGAGATTGGGCTGTGTATGTTGTTTGTTTTTGTGTAGCAGAACTGAAGGGTGAAGAACAATGAAAAATTACTTTAATTGGGGTTCTCACTTGTCCTTTGCTTATGCAAGTGTACTGTAACTCAATGGGTTCTTCTGGTGCTAGAGGAAGCATCTGAAAGGTTACAGATAAAGTTCTGGTTCTTCAGTGAGAACTACCTAATGGACTGACACTCCCAGGATAAGTGCTCCTAATGCATGATCTTGAAATCTTTTAGAAATCTCTGCCACTCCCTCCCCATGTGCTGTCTTTTAGGAGTATAAACAGGAGCTGTGGCCTCCAGCTCCATTTAGTCATTTCTGAATGCCAAAGTAAGTCTGCTTGTTTCTTCCTTTGAGTATTTTTAGCTGTTTGAGGTTGGTTTTTTTGTTTTTTTTAATTATCTAATCAATCAGTTTTTTCTTTTGTTTAAAAACAAGTTTTCAGCGTCCATGCCATTATGGGCGTCATCTGGGACACTGCGCTCTTTGGGCTGCTTCCCCTTCTCCGAATGTCATTCCTGCTAGGCTCACTTTCCCCCTCTCCCTTGTAGTTCATCTCTCTCTCTCTCTCTTCCCCCCGCGCCCCCCCCCCCCGGTGTCTGACCTACAACATGGTGGAAGCATTTGAGAGCCCAGTGCTTGTAATGTGATGATGTCTGTTTCCGACAATACTGATCAGCAAATTATGAGTTTTCAGTTTGTATTCTGCACAACATTTATCATAATTTTGTAAAAGTGGTGAACATAAGGGTACAATCTATCACAGGAATGAGTACAATAAAGTAATAATGATAGCAGCTATGGTAGTGTGTAGCATAAAGGGATACAGGGCAAGAGCTGAGGGAAATGCAGTCGATCCCCCATCGTCCCCAAATTTGTGAACCACTGACAAGGGAAAAGCCCATAAACACAGAATGAGGGAAAGAGAAAATACCACATTCTTCTACTGATGGTTGTTTAGTTACCCTCTCAGAGCCCACGTAGTCTCATTCTGCTATTCTCCTGTTCAGCCTTATAAAGGTGTTAAACATCTTGTTAGTAAAAGTCAGTATCCTATCTCTTCTCTGAGTACGTCGTCTTCTCCTGTGCTGTGATGTTAGATATCACTGTAGAATATCTGTCCTATACCTTGCTACTCTACTTGTATTTGAGGATTCACTTTTGAAAAATCTTGGGAATATCTTGTCCATTTTCTTTTAAAAGCAGTAATGAATGCCTGCTACATTGGAAAAATATGTGAAGAAAAGAATATTTATTGACACATTCAGTTCTTTCTCATTAAATTGCCTCCATAGAAAAGCACCACTGGAGTCCTTTTGTACATCACAAAGGCCTTGGAAGCAGTTAGTTCAAGGATAGGACTGTGTGCTGCTGTACACCGACAGCTTAGCCCAAAGACCAAGTTTATAAGTGGGTGCTGTGGCTTCTTCTCTGTTCTTTTTTTATGTCTAGTTTCTGTCAAGGTATATCCTATAATTTCCTTTAAAAAATGGACAATTAGTGTTGTAGTTTGCTTGAATCAACTTCCTCATTTTGAAGATGGTATTGAGACTTAGAAAAAACGTACTGCTTTCTCCTGTTCTTGAGTTTGAACTCTGTTATATAGGGTATACATTGAAGGAACATGGTATGCTCACTATTGAGTTGATGAATCTCTGAGTTCTATAAAAATCAGCTAGGTTGATGGCAAGATTTTTTACAAATCTCTCAATAATTGACCTTGTTTTCTCTCCATCTGCAAGATGTTTATCTGACATTTAAATTACAAACCAACTTTATTAAATGACACATCTGGTGCTGGCTAAACTATTTCTGAATTAATTCTCAGCTATTTCACCTGCTGATGTCAATTATGGAGAAACCTTAAGTACGCTTCGCTATGCAAATAGAGCCAAAAACATCATCAACAAGCCTACTGTTAATGAGGATCCTAACGTCAAACTAATTCGTGAGCTGAGAGCTGAAATAGCACGATTAAAAACCTTGCTTGCTCAAGGGAATCAGGTTAGTTTTAGATTTATGTATAGTTTTCTTTGAGTAATAGGATCTAATTCTAGATCCTAATGAGATCATTATCTTTTTTTCATTATGTTATCTGAAAAAACAAGCAATGTGACATCACAAATGAATGTAACTTTCTTCTTTGAATTGGCTTCCAATTGGCCAGTGTGATATCTGCTTTTGTGTGAAATTTTTAACCTCGCCTTGATATGATTAAACATAATTATATGTTGTGGGTAAGCATTTACTGCAGCATATGGGCATTTAGGTGCACCACCCCATTAACAGTAAAGAAATAGCTATGCCTAGCTGGATAGGTTGAAAAGATATCCTTGTACATTTTTTTCCAGCACAAGAATATTGAAGATACCTAAAATATCTGAACACATACTTTGTAAATAAGATTAAATTCATGTTGAGACTTGTAAATATTATACTGTGGAGAAAGATGGGGTAGTTGAAAAGCTTTTAACCACACTGTCTTTGACTATGTTGTACTCCAGAGAGCAAACAGTGTGCTTAGAAACATCTAAAAACATTGTTGATCCCTCCATATAGAACAAAGTGAAAACTACGAATAAAATAAACCGATTAGTCAATAAAGATAAAATGACACATTCAGTCCATTTTGCTCAGTCTTCCAATCAGAAAGTTCAGAACCTAAGATATGTAAAATTTATTTGAAAAATAGTTATTTAATTAGTCTTACTATTAGTCTGTTGCTGGTTATGTTTTAGGGAAGTGATATTTTGGACACTAAAAGTATGGGAGTCTTATTAAAGATGGTAGGTGTTACAGCTCTGTCCACATAATAGTCACTCTAAATAACAGCAATAATTTAATGTATATTTTTCCTAATGCTTTGGTGTTTGATTCCCTCAAAGACACCTGCTGCTAAGTCTAAGTTTAATAATGCTGTAAATATAGATGGATATTATAGATGTAAATATGGATTGATGACACCATAGGTAAGGTTTACAGGAGTGTTCATTCCAGGACCCCTATTCAGATGAGGAGTACTTGTCTTCTTCAGTGCAAAGTTTTGAGGGTAAAATATGCATATTAAGAGACCATATATAAAGAAGCACAGCTTCTTTCGAATTGTGCTTCATTCCATATGGAAGGTATTGTATAGAATGCTGGTTGGCATCAAGAGAATTCTCTATCCAATACTAAGCACTATAGTCCCTCTATTTTTTGTTTCTATTTATCGTTATTCTGTTTAGTTTTTCTCTCTCTTGGGTGCCGTAAAATGCGATTAACTTGAATATCTGTCTCTGGATGACAAAAACAAGCTAACGTTGGGATGGTGATTCTTGAAATTGGAATATGGTTTAAAGGTCTATAGTAGAACCTGGCTAATTGAAACTTCCAAACAATGTGTGGTTTATCAGATTTTGTAATTGAACAACCATGATTGGAGGGCGTGAATAAACTATATTAAAAATTGTAGTTATAAAAATAAATGTAAAAAGTAAAAATAATTTAGTTTAATTATGGTATGAGATATCAAAACTAATCAGTTGTAAAATAAAACAAAATGAAAACTTAATTGTCCACAGTATCCTGCTTAAATATTGGCTGAGAAATGGGATGAGGTCCCCCTGCATATTTTGTGAAAAATATCAGGTTTGCAGATTATTAAAGAAAGTATTAGTGCGATTCTGCTGTATTGTTAATAGTGAAACCGAAAACCCTCCAGGAGGGTGAAATTACTCTGTTGTTCTCTGTGCTTTGTCCTGTGCTTGTCTGGGGGAAAAGTTGAGTGATTTTGCTGGCAAGCTGACAATTTTTATTTCTGAAATACAGCTTGAGTTTACAAACTCTGCTTTGAAGATCTAATATTTTGACATTTTTCCAAGGTATAGAAGAGTAGGTATCACAAAATAAACATGGCTATGCTACAAAGAATTCCAGAGAATTTCAATTCTTATATTATAAATATCTGTGAGGGATACAGTGCCGAGCAAGACTAAATTAATTGAATTTGTGCTGCTTGGTAAAACAACAGGTGGTGGTAAATGTGTAAAATAGAATATAAATCCCTGTATAATTTCTTCTATGGACAGTCTTTACATTCCCAGAATATTGTATTGCAAATGCCACCATGGCTCATTGATAATTATTTACTTCAAATCCAACATTAGTCAATGTTATATAACAAAGAAAACTGCTTACATTTTTGTAAGTATTAGTAATTTTCATGTTCCACAGTCAGATTAACAAGATATATTTTTTACAATACAAATGTCATACACAGAGAAATGTTTAAAGCAGAATAGTTAAATAGACACTCATGCATAGTAAATTGTCATTTACTGCATTTTTAAAAAATTGATGTTTGTAGAGCCAATTTGTCAAAATATTGTGTGTCTTCAGCAGAATATGAATGTAGACAAATCAGTGAAAGTGTGTGTGTAAAATTATAAATTACTGATTTGTACTTCAAATTTATACTTTGACAAGATTGCCACTAATGTGAATATTTTATATAGGTAAAGATGAAATGTCATCCATTGCAGATAAAGACTAGAACATGATTTACTATACAAATTTATTGAAATACCTGCACAATAATATTTCATACCTTCTAATCCACCATCCATTGCACTGTTTATTTTACTATATACTAATGTGAGTTGTTTTACAATTTAGATTGCACTCTTGGATTCTCCAACAGCTTTAAGTATGGAGGAGAAGCTTCAGCAGAATGAAGCAAGAGTAAGTTATAATTCAATATTTATTTTAGAGATAAATGTGATCTGGAGCAGTAATAGCTCATTTTCAGGAACTTTTTGGTATGCACACATATCAAGACCGACTTTAATGTTGTGGTTTGTTTGTCCATTTGTTTATTTTACAAAGCAGCATTTTCTTGAATTCAACTAGATGTAAAAACCTCAGATTTTTTCAAACTTTTTATAAAAAACGAGAATTTGTAATTTTGTTATTTGTTGCACTGTTTATGTGAAATAGAGTGCAACACAGAAGAAAATACATTATAGATACTCTTGCATGCTTTCTTGAAATTAATTTAACTGACTCATGTTTGAATAATGGAAAATATTGTTCCCTGGGCAGATCTACTTTTCTCTTCTTCTCTTAAAAATGTGTGTATTAAAACTTTTTGAGAAAGATGATAATAATAGATTATAATATGGAGAATCAGAAAAAGATGGCAATGCCAACAGAAAAATGCTAAATAAATGCTAGTATAGTGTTGGACTAACTCATGTTTCTAGTTTTTAAACTTGTCATGCTGTATTCTAAGAATCTGGGGCAAATTTTCAGGCAGTAATGTTGGTCTGCCTTCAGATCTGGTATAACCATATGCAAATGTTATTTAGATCAGTGGTTCTCAAAGTTGGTCCGCTGCTTGTTCAGGGAAAGCCCCTGGCGGGGCCGGGCCGGTTTATTTACCTGCCGCTTCTGCAGGTTCGGCCAATCGTGGCTCCCACTGGTTGCGGTTTGCCACTCCAGGCCAATGGGGGCTGTGGGAAGGGCGGCCAGCACATCTCTCAGCCTGCGCTGCTTCCTGCAGTCCTCATTGACCTAGAGCAGAAAAGTGCGGCCAGTGGGTGCTGTGATCAGCCGAACCTGTGGACTCGACAGGTAAACAAACTGGCCCAGCCTACCAGGGGCTTTCCCTGAACAAGCGGCGGACCAGCTTTGAGAACCACTGATTTAGATAACTTACAAGCTATTTTCATGTGCAGTAGTGATAACTGAACATGTGAATCTAGACGTAATGGACCTATATCTTCCATATCTGAGAATTTAATGCTCTTCTTAATTCTTTACTATCTGCTTCATGTTGATCATATTTAGACAATAGCAGACTGTACAAAAAGAGGTAGCATTAATTAGGGTGGGGGGAGTACTTGGAATCTTTAAGTTAGGGTTGCCAGGTGTCTGGTTTTTGATGGGAACACCTGGTTGAAAAGGGACCCTGGTGGCTTTGGTCAGTTGGCTATCTGCAGTGAGGCAAGCAGGGTACCTGCCTAGCTCTATGCGGCTCCTGGGAAGCTGCCAGCATTTCACTCTGGCTCCTAACTATACGAGCGACCGTGGGGGCTCTGCAGCTTTTATTGGCCAGGAACCACAGCCAATGAGAGCTGCAGGGGCAGTGCCTGCAGGCAAGGCCAGCATGCGGAGCGGTTTGGCTGCACCTCTGCCTAGGAGCCAGTTGGGAGATGCCAGCAGCTTCCTGGGAGCTGCCTGAGGTAAGCACCCGCACCCTGAGCCTGCTCCTGTGCCCCAATCTCCTGCCCCAGCCCTGAGCCCCCTCCTGCCCTCTGAGCCCTCTCCCCCCTACCACACTCCAACCTTCTACCCCAACCCGGAGCCCCCTCCCACATGCTGAACCCCTCCATTTCTGGCCCATACCCCCCTCACACATTCTAACCCCCTGCCCCAGTCTGAAGCCTTATTCCACACTCTGAACCCCTTGACCCAGCTCGGGGCACCTCCTGCACCCCAAACCACTCATGTCCAGCCAGAGCCCTCAGCCCCAGCGGGAGCCCTCACTCCCTCTTGCACCCCAACCCCCTGCCCCAGCCTAGTGAAAATGAGCAAATGACTGACGGTGGGGGAGAGCAAGCGATGGAGGAAGCGGGGATGGAATGAGCAGGGTGGATAAGGGCGTGGCCTCAGGGAAGAGCTGGGGCAAAGGTGTTCAGTTTTCTGCAAATAGAAAGTTGCAACCCTACTTTCAGGATCAAATAGGGGTATAGTCTTCTGAAATCATTGGGCCAATTCCTCTGCTGGTGTAAATTGGTATAATTCCATTGAATGAAGCTGACTGAGGATTTGGTTCATTAGAATTACTCAGTCTACTTAAATCTCTGGAGTTAGTATATCCCTTTTAGGAAACACATTTTTGACTCAGCCAATTGATACTATACATTATCTCTTTACATTATTTATATGTATGACTCTTGATCATAATACTAATTTTTCAGGGCAAGTTGATGTGTGAAAAACTACGCTTACATATTTGTTTAAAAAACATGAAACTACAAATTATGCAGGTTTTTCTTTCTTTCTTTCTTTCTTTCTTTCTTAATTTTATTTTGTTTTTAATACAAGCTCTTCCAATGGTTTAAGCTAAACTTGATACCAGCATAGACAAAATAGTAGATTCACTGATGTAAAACCAAGGAGAATAAGGTCTCCTGTAAGGCATGTTTCTGCCTGGAGTGCATTTATGATAGTTATCCTATGCTAAAAAACTAGTGTTCTGTACTGTGTTCAGTACTTGTAGCAGAACGTGAATAATAGTAGTTTGAACATTAAATTACAACAGTGCTTTTTTTAAAAAATATTTTGAAGAAAATACTGATTAATATTAATTTGTAAACTTGAATCACAGTTGAATAAATATACTTAGTGTTACCTGAGTATTGTTCTTACGAATGTTTAAATGGGTGGTAGAAACTGCTGAATGTATGGTATTAATTGGAATATATTTTTCATGCTCTGATAGTATTCATTGCTTGTCCTATTCAGAAGTGTTGTCCTCACTGTGTGGGATGTTTATCGAGTATGTTTTATTGTCCACTGTCAACCTCATTAATACGTTATGTGCTTGCTACTTAAGATAATTACCACAAGCATAATTACTGAATTACTGCACATTCTTAGAACATATTACAAAGGGTAAAGCTGTTCTATAACTGAATAGTGAATTTGATTCTGCAGCTCTAAAGACTTTATTACCATATTTAAATTAACTGACTAGTGCACAGTAGTTCCCTTGAATGAATTAATTTCTGTGTTGCAAGAACTATTTTAAACAACTCATGTGCATTAACAATTCTCCAGAAATGGTGAATACAGAGGTGATGAGCATCAGGATTCTTTAATATTTTTTTCTTTAAAAAACAAAAGAAAATAATTGACAAGACTAATATTGTGATTGTCAGCATTCTGGACCTAGGTGGCACAGTGGAGAGAAGTATTCTCTTTTTCCTTTGATTTTAAATCCTAGGTTACAAGTGAAAATGAGCTACTTATTTGATTTATGATTTCAACTTATTCCCTTGTAGGCAATTGACCATATTATGTAACTAGCACACAGTGCATCTTAATTTATAGTCTCCCCACAACTAAAGCCAACTGTGAAACTGAAGGATACGGTTGCAAGTCAAGATTGAGGTCATTTTTTGGCAGACCTGTGAAAGGAAGCATTGCTATTTGTCCCTCTAAGTAAATAATCAATTTATCAGTAAATCTTAAAGGAGACAGAAGCAGTTAGTTTTGAGTTTAAGCATTTCACCACTTGAAAGTAGATTCAGGTAGTAAAAGATGTATAAACTTAATTCCAAGATAAAAAATCAAGAGAAGTAATTATCAAATGTTGCTTGAGAATGAAAGGCAGTGTCCGAGGACTGTGAAGAGTTTATATTAACTATGCCCTTGTATGCGTTATGTAAGCTATTTAGAGAGACTGGGATAAGTGCTTTTTTATGTCTATAAATCAAAGAAATATAGCCTTCATCAGGGATTTCAGTTCTGAAATTTAATTTATATTGTGGGGAATAAGATAACGTATGACAGGTGTGCCATTGTACAGATATGCGGAGTTACACACATCTAAGATTTGTTGAGCATAATCTAAAGACTTGAAGTCCTGACCTGTATTTAAAATAGGGCATTCCAGGATACTCTTATTAAGAATTTTTATTTTTTAATTGAAATATATAAACACTTTAAATAAAAAGATTTATGCTCTTTAGTTTTTGTTCCTTGATTTTACATAGTCTTAAAAAAAATCAATGTAAATGCCATGCATTGGATGAGTGGAAAGATAAAAATACAGTAAAAGCTGTGCTATTTTGCACTTTACCGACCAGCAAGCTCTATAAACTGGCATTTCTGATCTTCATTGAAAGTCCGGTTTATAGTCCGGTTGGCGCGGGGCCTGCCCCGAGCCCCCTCCTGCAGCCAAACTCCCTCCTAGAGCCCACACCCCCTCGTCTGCCCCAACCCCTGAGCCCCCTCCTGCACCCAAACTTCCTCCCTCTTAGTTAACCAGAATTTTTCCGCACACCCCATTCCTCTAACATGCCGGATAAGAAAGCTTTTACTGTACCACAAAAACATTTCTGTAATTATTAGCCTTTGTAAACCTTTTTGCACAACGTATGGCCTGAATCGTGAGTACTCTTACCTTACCATGCGTAATCACAGTGACAGTTGATCCTAAAATTATTCCAGTTCATTGTAAAATTTGGCTATAACATTTAGATCATTCTGTGGTTGTAGATTTTACAGGTTTGACTAAGCACTGCATATAATAAATCCTTTTATTTGTTCTGAAATTACCTGCCATTATTTTAAGTGAACAACCCTTTTCATCCTTGTTCTTATGAAACATTACAATTAGGAGTTTTCACTACGTCCTTCCTAATCTTAAATATCTGCTCCTTTCTAAAAAATAAAAATCAGAGGTATGATAGCCCATAATTTTTGTTATCTTGCTGTATATTGGGCAAATAATTATTACAAACAAATACATAAGTGGCACAGGCTTTATTTTGGTGGGGAAAATTTAAGTGGTCACTGTAACAGATTTGGGTGGCATTTAATTATTATCCCAATATTGGAAGTAGAATCAGTTGCAGGGAGCAAGAAACTTAGCAAATATTTGGCATTTTAAGTTGTTCTCTGAAATTTTATGCCAAGTCTGTTGTGAGAGTAAGTGTGGCATTTCAAGCAAGACTAGTTTAATATAGGATATTATCTTTCTGTTTCATTTCACAGGTACAAGAGCTGACCAAAGAGTGGACAAACAAGTGGAATGAAACCCAAAATATTCTAAAAGTAAGGATCAGTTAAATGCATCATTTTCTTATTTGACATTTTAAGTAAACTTGCAGAAATGAAGTTTTTTCTTTAAAATAGGGTTCCTGAGTTAACCATTCTATTATATTTTAAAATGTTTTGTTACCAAAAAAATTGTGTGTGAACCTCACTCTGATTTGACTATTTCGAAAATAGCTTTTTGAGTAAAAGCTCATGAATTTTTATAATAGATCTACAGCACAACCTGTTCTATTTTCTTACCGACGCTGGATCATTTCCATCTTGGACTCTGTCAAAAGGGAGATCTGTTTTGAATATTTCAAACATTTAATCTGCTTTTCCTGAGCTCTCTATGAAAACAAATCTGAAAAGAAACCACCTTCTGCTTTTCCCTGTCCTTTGTATGGTGACCTCCTATGGCAGTCGGTGGCATCATTACTATATGTATTATGTTAGTGGATACTGAGACAGGTTTTGGAATTTCTGAATGGCTAAGTTTAGGTTCCAGATTTGCTTTTTAGCTTTATTTCAGTGGTAGTGTTCAGCAGCAATTGTTGGAAGTTTCCCTTCCAATCTATGCTACCATTATATCCAATCTTTGACTATCCAATAAATCCTTGTTCAGTTTTTTTATGCTCCCCCTTACGTCTGCTGCTGCCAGCTAGTGTAAAGACTGGCCACCTAGATTTGGATGAAAACATTAGGGAGAAAGTGGCACAATTATTTAACAGGATGCCCCCTAAGAAAAGGCACATCTGTTCCCCCTCACTCCTATTCTAAAATATCTTACAAAATTGGAAGAGACTTTCAAGAGGAATTGTGCTTCTGAGTCACTTAGGTGCTTTTGAAAACACCACCCAGAATAGTTGTTCTCTGTGTAAACTTTTGTTACAAATTCTGTTTAGAATCAGAGTTGCTAAGCCTTAATCTAAATCTCTTGCCTCATTCAGCCTACATAGATTTTCTAGTGCTAGTTGACTATTGATGAGTGAGACTTTGAGTTGCTATTTTTAACAGACTAACTTTCTGGTGTTACTAGTCCAAAGGGTAAGAATCTTTTTTTCCACTTGATCTCCCACACTATACAACATAGCATTTCTTGTCAAACACCTTTAGTTGATTGATTACGTTAAATCTTAACATTTCAATCTAGTACTTGTTTAGTCTTACCTATATACATACGCTGAATGCGCAGTTGGTGATGAGTTCTGAAAATAACACAAGCAAACAATTGAAGAGGAGATTCCAGAATTCTATCTTATGACTCTGATTTGAGACTTTTTTTCTTACTGATATTGCTATGCATCACTTTTTGATTCCTTTACTTCAGTATTTCATAATTCACTCCTGGACCTTTTACTTATTATCTGATTTACAAATAACTTACTGTATCCATGCTTTAGAGTAAAACACAGGTAATTTGGAGTGGGGCACAGAATAGGAAACTGCCTGGCAGGTGGTATGACAAAATGGACTAATTCTTTTTAATGTCTGCTTAGAAATTGAACTGGGACTTCATATTTGCAAATTTCTCAGATTTTTGTTCCAATTTTTCCACTGTTAGGTTTCTCCATGGTATCCTACAGAGAGCTCTGTGTAAGCTCGAAAGTTTGTCCCTCTCACCAGCAGAAGTTGGTCCCATACAAGACATTACCTCACCCATCTTGTCTCTCTAATTTGACTAGAGGCAATCATTAAAATACTCCTGTCCGTGGAAAAATGGAAATCTATAAAAAGATTTGCTGGTTTATCTGCTGTGTTTTACACCACTTTAATAAATTAATATTAATAATATAGAAAAACGTATTTGAGATATTCATGTGTATTGGGGAAAAATGAATTTGAAATTTATTTTTAAAAACTATGGGCCAAAATAAGAGAACAAATCACAACACCTCACATATTGGCTTTAGAACCTTCAGTGGCTCCCCACCAAATCGCAGATCCAGTTCAAAGTTCTGATCCTAATCTACAAAGCCCTGAGTAGGCTGGGACCTGGGAATATTGGAGAGAGTTTTCCCACCAACAATCCACCCATATTTACAACTGCAGATTAAAAAGCTATTGAATGGAATGTTGATAGTAAAAGGTCCTAACTACAGAATTCACTACCAAAAGAGATTAGAATTGGCCCAAATCTTACCATATTTGGTGCATGTAACGGAACGCTATTTCTTCTCAGGCCTTCCCCATTATGCCAGAGCTGAATTTTCAGGTATTCCTCCAAAGCTTTTCTGTATCTTCTGTAGTACAGTGATTCTCAAGCTGTGGTTTACTGAGCATTTCAGGTAATCTTTGGAGTTGATTTTTGTCACAATAGTGAAGCATTTGTCGGTTGTCAAGCAGAAATGTTTCCTGCTCTATAGAAGTAGCCCTGGACCCTTCTGGACTTCCAGTTCCCAAAGGTTCTTTTTGAGGGTGCAGAGAATTCACTGCTCCTTTATATTCTTTGCAGCTGCTTATTGTCTTTATTAGCTGTCCTTTTTGATGTAAATTCAGACTTGATCAACTTTGCCAATGAAACATAATCAGAGGGCTTGCAAATGTATAAGACAGCAGAATCAACCTACCACACAACAATCCAGCACTAAGTATGCCTTTGGCATCTCCCACAGTGCCCCAGCTGCGCCCCTTTACCCGGTGTATTTCTCTGCCCTGTGTTCTTCTCAGGTAGGGTTCTAGCTTTTGCCTAAAGACATCAGCAGGCTCACCCCTCTATCATTCCTCAGTCTTCAGCCCTTTCCGCCCTCTGGCTTCACCTGTCTGGCCCAGAGAGCCAGCAGACCTTTCCCTCTCCTGCTCTTAGCTGTCTAACCAAGACTCTCTGGCCTGGGGAAATTTGTGGGTGACCTCCTGACTGCTTTCTGCTTTCGTCAGCCTGATCTGGCTCCACTGCTTAACTAGACTCTCACCACTCCCTCATTCAGGAGCACACCCTCCCTGAAGCTCCCAGCCCATATCTGCTCTTCCTCTGAGATCTCTTTGCTCTCATGACTGGACTGTTTTTCTTCTCTTCATTCTGGATTCTAAACTCTCCTTCTAAGCTCCTTTTCTCTCAGGATTCTGGACTTTTATTTATAACTGCCAGAGGCAGCTCCACCTTCCCTGTTACACCAAACTAGGCACACCTGGACTGGAACAGAAGGGCTGAACCTAATTTTGTTTAAGGGGCCAGCTATCCTGTTATGATAATCTATAAAGCACTAAATGTTGTGGGACACTATGTCGAAGGACTTGTCTACACGAACAGTTAGCCCACAACAAACTGGGACATGAATCTAAGCCCCACTAGCCTGTCTTATGCTAACCATTCCTTAGTGTGCTTTGATCTAGTCCCATTTCAAAATGAGGTAGATCAGAGCAAGCTAAGGAACGTAACTTAACAGTGGCAACACGAACAGTTAACATGCAGCAGGCTAGCTCAGAGTAGATTCATACTCCAGCTTGCAGTGGACTAACTGTTTATGTAGACAAGCTGTAAGATACTCTCTGTGATGTATTGCTAAAGTTTCAGTCAGCAGGGCATTCGCCATTAAAGCCTTTGGAACTTATTTCTTCTCCAGGTTTGGAAGAGCCCATGTTCTTTCATCTTCAGGGTGTAAGGCTCACTTTTTCTCCCTTGCTGGGTGGGGCTGAGGCTTGACTCTTATGTGGAGACTCTGAGGAAGTCAGTTAACGTATTATGCTTATATTGTTGCTGGGTTATTTGATTTAGTCTGGGGTAATGAGCGTGTCTGTTTGTTACTGTATTTTTAAGAGATTAATGGAGAGCTCAGAATTGGGTAGGACTTTTACTGTAATTTTGTGAACTCTTGAAGAAATAAAATATTAAAATGTTTGAGAACTGCCTCCTGTAATGTATGAAAAAAGACATAATATTAAAAGTGTCTCCCAAATCCATTATCAAATGTTGGAATAATTTTTTTGGTTCTTTTTACCTCTGCTTATAGAATATTAAGTGTGGAAAGGGAAACAAAATAGCAATAAAACTTCGGTGTTGGGAACTTAAACTTTCAGAAGTTAGGAACCTCCAAAAAGCAGAGTTTTCCCCACAGCTTGAACTAGGCTATATTATGTCCTATATATTTTATAGCTTATGTTATTCCCATCATATATCAATTTACATTTTACAAGAAAAATAGGGTTGAAAATATCACAGCTGTGAAAAAGGCAAAGTTAGAGTTGCAGCGGAAACTTTACTTTTTTTTCTTTTTCTTTTTTACAATTTCTTGACTTTTTTGAGAGCTTGAGTTTCCTGCCAACTTTAAAATGTTGCTTTAGTACAGGAGTTGGCAATCTTAGGCACACAGCCCATCAAGGTTATCTGTTGGCAGGCTGCGAGACATTTTGTTTACATTGACCATCTGCACTTACGGACACGCACAGCTCCCAGTGGCTGCGGTTTGCCGTTTCTGGCCAATGGGAGCTGCAGAAAGCAGCGGGCTGCAGGGAGGTGCTGGTCTACGCTACAGCTGTAAGTCAACCTAAGTTACGCTACTTCAGTTACGTAAGTTACATAACTGAACTTGAAAGCAATGTAGGTTGACGTACAGTGGTGTCTACACCGCACTTTGTCGACGGGAGATGCTCTCCTGCCTACTTACCTTACGATTCTCAGGGAGCTGGAGTACAGAAATCAATGGGAGAGCACTCTGCCATCGACTTTAGTGAGTCTGGTGAAGACCTGCAAATTGACACCATTGCATCTATTGCTGCAGTTCTGATCTAGGTGTAAATATAGACATGGCCAAAGTCGGGGTCCGTTTTAGCACCCAGTGTCCCAGCAATTGTCTTGTTTCTGAGAGGCTTGGGTGGTGGTGAGTTGAATCTAGCATTGAGAAACCTTGTTTACACTGTGGACTTTTTGAAATTCTCCCACTGCTTCAAGCATTAGGAAAATGAACTGGTGGTAGAGCTTGGTTGCCAAGTCTCCCAACTTTATCACGTCTTATGATATGTGATGTTTTTCTTTAATCCAATTCACCAGAAACTGGGATGATGAAATGGAAATCTCAGTGTTTGGGTTTTTTTTAAAGTAAGTTCCCAGCTATTGTGTTTGGGGAGAAAAGCTTCAAAAATGAATCTAAAATTCATTGACTTAAAATCATAAGATTTTAAAAATAATCTCCTGGCCTTTGGAGGCATGACTCAAGATTACTGGAGATGGGGTTGGCAACATTGTAGAACAGTGATAGTAGAATTTAGAAAAATCCTGATGTAGACACAGCCTAAGGGAACTAGGTAGATTCAACCCAAGGCTTTGCTCCCTCTCCAAGGTGCTTCAAGGGAGGATGTCCTGTCAGGGAACACAGGTTTTTGGGGAGCCCTGCCTCTGGGGAGAGCAAGGGAGAAAAGGATCTAGGCAGTGGTAATGTAAGTCCATTGTGCTATCTGCTACCTTCTTCCAGTTATCTTCCTCCTCCCCCTACTTCCTCAAGTAATGGGGATTAATTGTCCGTTCTTTCTTAAACAATGTTAATTGGCTGATTATTGCAGGTTAGGAGGCATGTTTTTCTGATGCTTCCATTGATACCTGATGGGGGATGGTGCCTGAGTGTTTCCTGGTTCCCTCCCTTTTTAATCCAGTTTTCAGGTGTGTGAGAGTGCTTGATCCTCTTCCTCTCACCCAAGCTAGCTCTATAGAGGTTCTGGTACTGCTTGCTCCCTGCCCTGTAGTGGCTGAAGCTAACTGGTTTGTAGAACTAAATTGCTTTTTGCCCTTACATGCTCCACCACCCATTGTTCCAAAGTCGCTGAGATTGTAAATTTCTGTAACCAAATACCTGTTGTTAACTACTGCTAACGTGTCCACTACATGCAGGTGTACATCTAATATCCTAATGCTTTCTGCTGCTTATTATTTTCAGTCCCACATTTTCTAATATTTAACTTTTTAAAAAGATTTTTTTCAGCCTTTAGCAGAGTGTACAGCTTCTTAAGGTCTATTCGCACATCCAATTTGAAATGTCCAAGTTTGGATGGTTTTGTATTATCTTCACAGTAAATCATTAATGTTTAACTCCACAATGATTGATGGGATTTTACTCAAACATTCTAAAATGGAGACCAAGTATGGAAAATTTCAGTCTAAATGGTGAATGCTTCAGAAAGTTGTTAGCATGTGAAAATAAGAAATTGAAAATGTTTTGCAGCATCATAGCAGTTGTAACAGCTGTAATGCTATTTGTGTAACTTAAACTTGAGCATCACAATGTTCTGCCTGCATATTGCATGCAGCTATATAACATGCTCACTGTTTCTTTCACGTTCTGCTCTGTTTTCTTGTGGGATTCATATGTTTAATATATATCACTGATGATTTCCCACACTGCACTGAGACAGTGTGCTTATTCAAATTGAACATCATGAACTATTTTGTCTGCTAGTGCTGCTAGCCTTTATAGAACTCTTTGGATTTGATTCTGGTCCCACCTAGTTTGGTATTGTAACCAAACTTCAGCACGTTGGGCCCAGCCATCTTGGCTACCTCATGTGGACAGGTGCCAGATCAGATGTTTCTTGGGATGGGGGATATAAAGAGTTGGGAGCAGCTAGTCTGGAGAATTATTCTTCCCTTGATTCTGAGGAAGCCGCTTTGCTGGTAGATTACAAGGGCTGAGGCCCTAGTAATCAAGAAAAGCTGTGATTTGTGTATTGTGGGGTGTATTATAGCTGCTACACAGATTTACACCTGCTGGGTATCTGACAGTATCCTACATAGCAATGGCCTCTAGCATTGGTGAGACATGTGAAAACTCTATTGGGGTGAGGGAGGATTTAAGAACAGTTTCATGCTACCATGTGGAGAGATTGCCATCACAGCTGTGCTGGTCTTCTGCAGATGTCTCAATATTCATATGGATCTTGGGTTGTCAGGTGATTTGTAGAGCCACGCTCCCTATTCATTATCTGTGATGGAATGATTAGGAGGAACCTCCACAAATTGGCTTTTAGATATTTTTCCCATCTCCTTAGGAACATCTGTTGCCTTTCTAGCATGGTGGCTTCTTGGCATCATTAAATTCTTTCTAGAATGAAAAGCATTAGTTTTGATGCTGAACCTTGTGGCTTTTCCATTCACTGGCATCCTTGTACTTGAAAATAGCTCCCAATATTACAATCTGACTTTGCAATTTGGTTATAAGAATCTGCCCGTGGTCACTTTATCTAATTCCAGGAGAATGCTTTTCATACCATATTTAATAACCTTATGTATATATTGTTGGTATTGTGTAAAATGTGGCATTGAAATCCAGGTAGATTATGTTGATTGCTTAAACCCCATCTGCTTTCTGTCTTATCCACAAATGTCATCAGCATTGTCAAGAGAAGACTTGCAACTTATGCAACAATGCTCCTTAATATTGGCTGTCATATCTTTAGGTGTCCTGTGTCAACATCTCTTTCTACCTTTAGAATTTTGCTTATATCAATGTCAGATTTAAAGCTTTTGACTCTTGCCTGTTCTTGTTCTGAAAAATTAGGATTGTTTCCTTTCCTCTGTACTTTTTATTAAAGATCAATTCTGAGTTCCATAATTTCTTTAGACATCTTCTAAGCTATTAGTGTAACCCATTCAGCTGTCAAGCTTTGCTTATCTTCGTAGACTTTAATTGGTACAAAAGTCTTTTGATTTGGCTGCTGAGTTCTACTAAATATTTTCTCATATTCTTCTAGACATCATTTCCCTTTCTGGAATCTTACTTTTGTTCACTTGTTTCAAATTTCTTCCACTAACTTTTAGAAGTCCCACAAATCAGTTTAAGATAAAACTTCTTTAAATAGATGAAGAAGAAAGTGTTTATTTTTTTCACATTTGCAACTTTGCTTCAGATTTCCTCTTTTCTTCATTAGTGTTTGCAGTACAAATCAGTTTCACACTCTCAGCTTTCTTCCCCCATATTTCACATGATTCTTGCACCCTTTTGCTGTATTTGTAGCTTAAAAAACCTCCCTCATTTAGTGTCTAGGAGCCCTAGTCATGGGTCAGGTCCTCATTGTGCTAGGTGCTGTACAAACAACAAAACACAGTCCCTGCCACAAAGATCTTGCAATATAAATATAAAACAAGGGAGACTAGATGGAGACAGGCCCCTTTTATATCATTGTCCTATCTTTTGGCCCCAACCTTGCAATGAGCTTTAGTTGGAAGGGCAGCTTTAGGTGGGGCACAGAGGTCTGTCTGTCTCATTAAAAGACATGGTCCTATGTCCTGACTTCTCATGTAATTATCTGTCAATTTAGTAGCCTTATTTCCTGAGTTTGCACTGTTGTTTAGGGACATAGCCATATTTTCATCAATAATACTAATTCTGCCTAGGGTGACCAGATGTCCCCATTTTATAGGGACAGTCCCGATTTTGGGGTCTTTTTCTTGTATAGGCTCCTATTACCCCCTACCCCCATCCCGATTTTTCATACTTGCTGTCTGGTCACCCTAATTCTGCCTTAGTCCTTTACCACATGTTGTGCAAGGAAGATATTGAGCACCTATGTCTATACAGTTCTCTCTTGTGCCTTTTGATTGTATTCTAGCCTAAAATCCCTTGTTTTCCTTTAAAATCTTCATTCTTTTTTCAGGTCTGAGTGGGAGAAGTGTTCTATTTTTATCTTGTCCATGGTCCAAACATCTATCAGTCTTTATAAGTATTTATGCCTCACTCATCTTCCAAAGTTTTCGCAGCAACTTTCTTTTCCACTAAAGAGTGGGTAAACAATTAAATCCATTCCTAAATCAGGCTGGTTGGCATTTGCAGATTCATGCAGAACTTTCCCCATACTCCTTAGGATATGGAATCTAAGCACTGGAGATCTGCCTCTTGATAACTCTCAGCCCCAACCAATCGGTAATGAATGATCAAGAGGCCAAAACTACTTTTGGTTTTCTTTGTAGAACACTGACTATTGTTGGCAGGCTATTAAGTTCCAGAGTCACTTCCTTTCCCCTCTTGCTTATTTGCTAATATTTCCATAATAAACCCTGATATGACTACCTTACACTGATCCTAACTGCATGATATTAATAGCAATAACTGTGATAACAATAGAAACATGAAGCAGGAATAAAGCACAAACTTAAATCTGTTCCCTCTTCTCCCTTAAATCTTTTAGCAGCTCCTCAGTTAAAATGCACCCTTTCAACAAATATCCTATGTGCTTACAAAGAACCTTTGCCTCCATTTAGACCAATAATCAGTGGTCTGCTTAACAGACTTCTAATAGACAAGTTGTTCAAGTTAATTAGGCTCTTGAAACCACAAGCCATAAAGCTAGCAATATATCTCCCATTGCCAGCTGTTGATGGCAACTCATGATTGCAATGCTTATTTCGTGTTTGAATTATAATAATTGTGACATGTGCACAGTGGGTGTCTTCAGCAAACAAAAAAACAATTTTTAGCACAACTTCCATGAACTGTTAACGTGCTAGGACCCTAATGCACAATGGGCTTAATAGTCAGAGTCCACTAATACATACTTCTTCTTTAAACCTACATATAATCATAAAATAAGGCCTTAATTTTGATTATTAATGTCATTTCTCATTCATGTTACTAGTCAATTAAGCAGTATTCACAGAATATTTACAACCCTTATTGTGTAAAGCCCCGATCCTACAACCCCTGACCGGGGCATAACTTTGAAAAGTCCCACTGAAGTTAAGTATGTGTTTAAGTGTTTGCAGGATCCAGGTGCTAAGCTGTAAATATTTAGGAGCTGAATGAGCAATGGAGATAATGATAGAGTACAGGGCTGGCCCTAGAGCAAATGGCACCCCAGGCAAGGAGGATCTTCAGCGTCCCCCTCCCCCATTTGTTAAACTTTTGAATACCTTGTTTTTTATTGCATTTGTAGACCATTTTATGACTTTGATGCACGATTTGCATGCGTGATTTATCCCTGTCATATAAGATGATAAATTTACATGCTAGGATCTGTAAATCTCTATATATTCATACCACTTATAAGCCAATAACAGAATTTGTTTCCCCTAAGCTTATAGAAACTTTTTAATTTTAAGAATTACTGAAATGTACTAACGTGAAGAAATTGAACTGTGCACCAATATTGGGTAGACAAGTATTAAATAGTGTTGCAGTAGGTGCCAGCCTCAGAATGACACTGAAGCACAGTGTCAGAGAGATCCAAAGACTGGCCAATGGCATTTCAAGTGATAAAATAATAAGTGATGTCAGTCTCTCGTTGGCCATCATTGATCAAAGGTATGTTTTGATGAGCCTGCGCTTTGAAATGCTGTGCTCACCATTCACAACTGTGACCAGCAGCGTGAGCAGAATCATTAAAGCTATCCACACATTAGGAAAGTGCCCTTCAGCTTTACATCATGAATGAATTGGAGAACTTGGAATTCAGAGTGCTTCCTGTGTGGCAAAATATGATGGATGAAGTTTTTATCATTGGTGTCTGAACACTCCCCATGTGTCAGCATCCAGTGAAGATCCGTGCAAGTGTTCAAGAGTGTTTTCCTACCCACTGGCAGCTTACTGAGGTCATAGAAAATTCTCCTGGGTCTTTTTGTAGTGCTTCATTTGTCCAAACCTTTCTTCGATTGACACTTGAGCAGTGTCAACGAGAGAGCAAAGAAACTCCCTGTTGAATTTTATTTCTGAACTTTCCATCACCTCATCTCTGTCCTCGTAACCAAACTGTTTCATCCTCTTCTGAATTTGAGTTTCCTTGAAGACAGGCTCACCTCCTAAGTTTTTGCCATTTCTTTGGCAGCAGTGATTTCATCTTCAAGTCCATTGTCTCTGTAGGCCACAACGAAATCAAGGCAGCTTCTCATCAAAGTCGTAGCGGTTGCGATGTCTTTTGACTGAGTTTGTAGTGCCTTGCTTACAATGTTTACTTGGAACAGAATATCGTGCCAAACCACAGTTGAGACTAGAAATCTGAAGTTAATGATTTGGTTTGCCAGGCTTTGCGCCCTGTGTCAGATTCCGGCCTCAGCTTTACTTGACTGTGCCAGTTATACCAGGGAATCGTAAACCTCAGTCACTTGGTACCTCACTGGCCTGATGCTGTCAATGCAGCTCTCACAGCGAGTGTCACTTAGTGGCTTCACAGTTAGATTTGTAACCTTGTCCATGAGGCTCTTCCACCTGATAATCGATGCTGAAAACAGGACCTGTATTCTTTGCAGTACTCTGAAGAGAGATACTGAAACTAAAGATGATGATGCTGCATCTGACACAACCAGGTTGAGAGAATGGCAGTCACAAGGCACAATGGAAGCTCTTGAATTCAACACAAGGATCCTTGTGTAGATGCCACTGCTTCTTCTCTTCATGTTTGGGCCATTGTTGTAGCCGTGAAGTGGCAGTCCAGAAGCTTCATGAATGTTTTGAATGAGAATAAAATAAACAGTTCTGTTAGGCCTTTTCCAGTAGAGCTATCCACAGAGCAGAAACAGATAAAGTGTTCCATTACTTGGATACAGCCATCCTCATTGTCAACAAATCTTACTGCAAATGACATCTTTTTTGCTGTGATTAATGTCGGGAGTGCAGTCTATTACTGCAATGTAGTACTTCGCTTTGCCAAGCTGTATCAATATGTTATCAAGCACCTTCCTTGCTATAAGGTCAGTCAATTCATTTTGAATAGTTTTGCTGCAGTAATGGTCCATAGCTTCTTTATAAACTACTTGACGTAGGTTCTCGCGCATGATATCATCGTATTTCCCAAGGAGCTCTACCAAACCAAGGTAATTACCATTATGTTCACTGAACAACTTATCCAATGAGCCTCGGAAAGCCAAATTATTCTTTGCAAGGAAGAAGGTAATTGAGATCAGATGCTCGAGTATGTTCCTCCAGTGCTCGGTTTCTACATTAATAATGTGCTGGTTTTCTGCGTCTGTACATTTATTCGTTTTGAGCCTGGACTCGACCTCCATCTATTTGAAGTCAGCCGTAAAATGGCTGAGTGACTTTCATGTTGCTTCAGAGCATCAGCTAAGTTATGTCAGTAATCGTACCCAGATAATACAGGCAATGATTTGTCATTCTTGTCAAATATTTTACAACAAAAACAGAACTCTTTGTCAGTTGATTTCGAGTAAACTTGCCAACTCACCATTCTTGAGCACCCTTTCGCAGTGTGACTTTGAGAAGTGTTGCTTTTGCGCTTTTACTGGAAATGCCATATCCTCATTTTTGCCCGGCCCATTCAAAAATTGTATGATATCGGCAGTGTTTAGGATTGCTGGCCATAAAGCAGGATCTGATGTATCGATCTGTGGTGTGCTGTTTTTCTTACTGGTATTTCTGTCATCATGCAAGATGGATTCTTCTTTATCGTTTCTCTCCTTTTCATGTAAAATCGATTTTTCTTTGTCATTACTCTCCTTTTCATGTGAGCCACGTTCTTCATCATTACTCTCTTTTATGCCGCCAGGAAAACTGGGTGATTCTCCAACACTTTCCTCAGATTTCCATTCCTTATCTTCAGGTAAATCTGCTAATTCCTTAGTCATAGGACTTCCTTCATTTACATTTTTCTCCTCAATTTCTTCTGCACTGGGACGATCACTACTGCCTAAAGCCTGGTCTATGATTAGATATTTTTCTATTGAATTTGCCCATGCCTGCAAACTAGGTTGCAATTGAGCTTTTTGCTTCCTATGCGGAGTTCTTGAATGCTTCTTCAGGGGTATCTTTTGTTTTCGTTGGGTAAAAACAGACAGTATTAGGGAGAGCAAAAGTCCATGTTGCACAATTTTAGAAAGTCATCAAACATTATGTGTTAAATATGGCAAAAGAAGTAACAGTATTTCTTTTACGTTATTGCGTAGGTAGAGGTTCAATATATATCTTTGGCCTCTCATTAAATATGTCCTTTTATTAGTTGCTACGTACACTCTTCAAGTCTTAAAACACAAGTACACTTTCACAGTTACACAATAATACAAGGTTCACAGTGTGGCAGCTGAGCTCTCACTTCACTTCAGTTTGTTCTTATCACTTACTGACTGACTGGCGATGTCCTTCCCCTTTATATACCTGTGACATTCTAGGAGGTTAAAGGAAAATGTAGCTCTCAGAAAATCTAAAAGATTCCACAAGACTCTACAAAGATCCAGAACATTTTAGAATCCACATATGGAATACCTAAAACATTTTACATCAAACATTCTATTTTCCCTTTTGTCACTAACAACAAAAACAGACCCCAAGCCGGGTGCCCCCTAGGCCTGGCACCCCAGGCAATCACTTGGGTTGCCTGCACCTAAACTCGTCCCTGTAAAGTATATTTGTCAGCATACAGATGTTTACATTACTCTACTGACATTTTTTTAATACTCTGCTTTTGCATATGTTTGTGTACGTGAAAATATTATTGGAAGGAATAACTGTTACACTTAAACCTTAAATTATTTCTGAAGATTTTCCAGATTGTAGCAATAAGTGAATCCAGTTACTGTGAAACTGTTCTTGACTGACCTGTATTGGTTAGTGCACTTTGGTTAGCATGTTGAATTTAAAAAAAAGTCTTATTACTAACAGATCATTCACTTTTAGAAGGACACAGTCAACATAACAATCACACTATTGTCTGAACACATTTTCCTAAATAACTAGCAGATTATTTTTTTTTACATTTTTCAATTTGCTTTCTGTCTCTGATAACACTTTATGTACCTCCAGTTTGGTTATTTCCCTTTTATAGACACAGTTTTCTCTGTTTAGATCTTTAACAAAGTAATAGGCTAGAGAAAAATAAGTAAGAAATAAGATAAGGGAGATTCACGGGCAGGTGCTCTACTAAAAAATAACTAGATTTCAGGGTGATGGGGTTCATTTTTTCTGTTAGCCAAAAAATATGTAATGTTGATGCATTTATCAAACTACATTTGTATTACAAAGATTGGTAAAGATAGTTTGCATCAAATATAACTTCTTATTTACACATTATAAAATTTTCCCCATCAGTTGCTTTGGAGGCTGTGGGGGAGGAAAGATGTTAGGGTTTTTTTAGCTACTAGCATTTATTTCTCAGTGTCTGTACCTTCTCAGTGATGATAACCCAACAATTTACCATAGCTTTCCCTTTTTTCTAAAAATCCATTTCAGTGCTTTTTTATTTTTTGGCACTAGAGGTCACTGTGGATATCAAAATCCGCTTTCTGTGGCTGTTTAATTCGCAGACATTTCCAGGTAAAATGGCTTTCAATATCATAACTGTAATTGCCATGTCGACATTCTTAAACATAAAAACATGAGAATGCCAAAACATTGCTGTAGGGACAAGTCCTGATGAATCGCACAAACTGTTTTGATAGAAATCCTGTCTGAACAACAGTTTAAAAACTGGGTAAAATGATTATTTATATATTCAGGATTATTGCAGCTATTGTCATGATTTTCAGTTGTTTTTTAAAATACTGTAAGAGCTAAAAAGTTTGACTAATCCTTCATGGGCTGAAAACTTGAAGTATGTATTTACTTTCCTCTTACAGAATCTTGTGGTTGGAAATGCCAGTGGCACCGATTGTATATATTTTTCCATTTTGAACTGTTTTTCAAACATTTTTTCCCATCAACTGCATCAGCAGGTTTATAATCACACTTAAAATAGTTAAGATTTAATCTGTTTTTTTGTTACTCCTGATGTTCGCTACCTGCATCTGGCAGTTGTGACAGAGGTGCTTTCACCAGAGTTGACTGATAACAATCAATTTTTGATCATTGTTAACCCTTGTGTAGTACTATTTTTTTTTTTCTGGTGATGACCTTTAATTCATATTTTTAGCTCTCCATTTTATTAGAAATGTATTCCCTGTACCTGTGATTGATCTCTCCTCTCCCCTCAGAGTAGACAGGTTACTGGCTTATCTTTATTTATAAAATAAAGTACTGTGCCTACACACACATTGATCACTTTCATTGGGACTTAAAGTTGAGAGAACTTGTGGTCATTAAAGAACACATAATTTTCCTACTCCCCCCCAAGCCTATATAGTTGGACTTGTACTAATGGGGCCTGGTTTTATAGAAGGAGAGGCATGAGAAATAC
Source organism: Chelonoidis abingdonii (assembly GCF_003597395.2). NCBI lineage: Eukaryota > Metazoa > Chordata > Testudines > Testudinidae > Chelonoidis > Chelonoidis abingdonii. The sequence continues at coordinate 204,072,872 of NC_133771.1, forward strand.
CAATGTATCTTAAAAACTTGGGCTAAAATAGTTCTGAAGTAGTTGTTCAGTGTGACATGTATAGAATAGAGGGTTGTGGTATGTGTTTGACCAACCCAGTATCTATTGTTCCACTACAGATTATACAGATTTTGTTTTTGAATGAGAGTTTGGACGCAGATTATCCAAAATAGTGTTCTCCTATACCAGCTGGATCTTTGGATGATATCATATCAATGCTTAATGCCTCACCGGATCATCTCACTTGCGTATTGCTTGTGCTTATTCATATGCATATGTTAATAAGAGGGGGAAATAATATAGTAGATACAAGTATTGTAAAATAATTAGAAAATCATAAAGGATTCCAATTCTGCTCCTGGAGCACAGCATATTTCCTCCAGGAAAACACTGTGCTCCCTCCTCACTGCACTCAAACAATGATTTCTTGGTGCCTTGTCCAGTTTCAATGTGGAGTTGCATCTGTGAGGAGGAAAGGGAAATTGGGAACTGATCTACCTGTAGCTTTTTCCCTAACACAAATGCTACTGAAAGGGGCCCAGCCACCTGGGGAACACTGACTGCAGCAGTCAGAAGTGGATTTCAACAGTAATAGTTGCCTGATTCCAAGTCTCCCCTTGCTAACTGAGTTGACCTTGTTAGGAAAACTCCCTTCTCTTTCCCCTTCAGGTGCCTGCAATTCCTTCTTGCTGCTCAGACCTCTTCTAACTTTCCTTTTCTGCTAGATAGTCTAACTCAATGACATCTTATGTTTCTGATTGGTTTTCATTTCAGTTGAAAGGGTTTTTTTAAGTTAAAACCACCTGGGTTATCAGAGCCGCACAGTTGGGAGCAGCAGCTTCTGAACTCACCAGCAGTGGATTAGGGGCAGGATTGAATAAATTAGTTGATTCAGGCTGTACATTCCAAAGAGGGCCCTCAAGTTTCTGGGAATGTCTGTGCGCCCAAGTGTCTGGCTGCCAGCCTTCTGCTTATGATTGGACTGCTATGTTTGTGGATTATCTAGGCCATGTTTAGCCTTAATCCATCCCTGGGGATTGCATGCATTTTTCAAATGGGGAAGAGAGAGCTGCTTTTAGAATTCCCTTTACTGCCCAGATGCCACTTGTTCAGCAGTTCTTTCTGGGGATCTGGACTGCTTTTCCATTCATTTTCTTGTGGAAATATGCTAGATTGAGAGCAGAGTAAACTCCTGATTTACCTTTAAAAATTTTTTTTTTTAAAGAGAAGCAATAGGCTGCTATCAGAGAGTTAATCTGCTAAAGAAGCAGCAAGTGTTCTGGAGAGAAGCAGAGGAAAGAGGCAAAGTGGACCAGGCATTCCTATTTAAACTTGCATATGGAAGGAAGAAGAAACTTTTAAACAGCAACACTTCAAAAGAAAGATGTAAACACACATTTTCCCCCTCTCCTTTCAAATTAATTATTTCCAGTAATTGTATAGGAATATCTGTTCAGTGAGATTAGTTTAAACTAATGTAAACTACCGGAGCCACTTTATTATATTCACATTCCAGGATGTGTTTATTAGTTCAGTAATACATGACTTGGGTAGCTTAAATATATAATGCCATATTGTACCTAATATATGTATTAACTGGCAGCTAAGCATATCCTGGACTTGTATTGCAATTCTAATGCATTTAGAGATGAGGCTTTGGCCCTATACACTGTTCAAGTACATGGACTATGTTTATGAGATCTTCTAGAGGATGACTCTACTTTTCAGATTGGCAATACAACCGCTATGGCCACTACTACAGCCTGAGAGTAATCCCAACTGGAGGAAGGAGAGATTTTATGTTTAAGGCATTGGATTTAGGTGATCAACGTTCAATTTCTGAGTGCCAGAGATTTCCTTTATGAGTTTGGTCAAGTCACTTAATCTCAGAGGCTTAGTTGCCTATTTATGAGAAACATCAAAGGTATGCTGATGGGGACTTGATAGAAACTCCCACTGCCCCTCTCCCTCCACAGGGGACTTTGCCAGTGGACCGTCATGGTCCTGAATCCACCCCATCAAAGCACCACTGTAGGCTGAGGTCTAGGTAACTCCTTTGGAACATCACTGTGTCGCACGTGCTCTCAGTGTGCTGCTCAGTCTCCCTGAGCAGTGAGTGCAACTTCTGCTGTGTTCAGAGCAGGCAGGGAAGGAGGGAGATAAGGACTGACAGAAGAATTTGAAGCTAACTACTGTACAAATGTAATGGTGGCTTTCTAGAATAAGTACTTTGGTTTTATTTGTTTATTTCTTTTGCCAGTGAAATATTTGCAGAATTTAACTTTTAAAATGTTAAAAACTTAAAATGTTAAAAGTTGTAAAATGTTAACCTTAACCACGAGACTCCCCTTTATCCTCTTGCAATCCGCAGCCACATTTACAACTAGCTTAACTCAGTGTGTCACTTCTAAATACAAGCTGGAACAGATTGTTTGTGCATTAACTGCTTATGCTAATCTATAAAGCCATTCCAGGTGAAGGGCCCGTTAACACCCCTAGAACAGTGTTTCCCAAACTTGGGATGCCGCTTGTGTAGGGAAAGCCCCTGGCTGGCCGGGCCAGTTTGTTTACCTGCTCTGTCCACAGGTCCGGCCGATTGCGGCTCCCACTGGCCGCGATTCGCTGCTCCAGGCCAATGGGAGCTGCTGGAAACGGTGGCCAGTATGTCCCTCAGCCTGTGCCACTTCCAGCAGCTCCCAGTTGTAAGTGGATTATAGATTGCTGTAATAAACCATAAATCCAGTGTCTCTATTTAGTCATGATTTTTAATGTCTAGCAAAGTTATAAATTTAAGCTCCCAGGCTTGTCTTTTGAAAGTGTTGTGCAGGTTTCCTTTAGGATGAGGACTGATAGGTCAATTCATTAAAGCACTACAGCAGTTCAGCTGCATTGGTGTAGCGTTTTAATTGTAGACTTGCCCTGAGTTAGTCCCAGACCTGAAAAACAACTCTCTGTAAGCTTGAAAACTTAAAATCATTAGACTATCAGGGGTGGAAGGGACCTCAGGAGGTCATCTAGTCCAACCCTGTGCTCAAAGCAGGACCAATCCCCAGGCAGATTTTTATCCCAGTTCCCTAAATGGCCCCCTCAAGGATTGAGCGCTAACCCTGGGTTTAGTAGGTCAATGCTCAAATCATTGAGCTATCCCTCCCCCACCTTGTGTCTCTCTCCAACAGAAATTGGTCCAATAAGAAATATTACCTCACCCATCTTGTCGCTCTCTAATATCCTGGGACCAACACGAGCTACAATACTTCATACATTGAAATCAGTGGAAATTTTGTCCTTGCGAAAGTCAAAGATCAGACATTTTAACTTACTAAATTGAGCCACATAATTCTAGGAATGAAGACCAAATTTCCTGAATAGCGATTTGTACATGTTAAAGGTTTATAATGGAAGTACTCACAGAACATGACTTGCTGTGGCACTTCTTAGTGTCACTAGGATAATGGTAATTTCTATGTGTTAAACAGCTGTAATTCTATGTCTACCAGATTTTGGGGGAGAGAAACAATAAATTATGGAAAAGGTGAGATGACCTTATGAGGTGTATAACTGGTCCTGTAATTCCAGTATTCTTGAAAGCAATAGCATCATTAATTTCTCATCATTTTAGCTTCACTGTACCAGTACTCGCTCATTTGGACAGTTCTGCATTCTGCATCTGCCTTTTTAATTGACATTCATTTCAGAGAGCTGTTGATCCCTGCGTGGGCTGCTGCCGCAGCACCTGCATTTCACAATAAGCCGTTCACAACAATTTTCTGATCTTGGTAGCTGCAGAATCTTTAATGGGTTTTCTTGATTGATGAGGGTGATATGGCCCAGAGCACTAAGACAGAGAGAAATCTGATTAGGAAGTTTCTTCTCAGTTGTGGTTTTCTTTGTGGCTTTGAATAGTGGAAGTTAGTTTCTTCCAGAAGAGTAAAGTGTGTTTACTGTACCTATTTTTTACATTGAAACTAGCGAGAATGGATAGTTTTATTGCTTTGCACTGTTCTTTGGGGGAGGAGGATTTGGTGGTGATTTTGTGGTTTTATGAGACTCATTACATATCTATGTAAACATCAAAATTGATAGTGAATGATTATATTTTTAATATTTCTTTTCAAAGGGCAAATTTTCTTTAATTTTCCAAAACATTCTAATACAAGCACATTATAGCCCATCATTCAGAGTACTGGTTTGTTAGATTACAAAATACTCACTATAGCATTAGTGATGTGTTCCCTATTCGGCACAGAAGATAGCAGCAAGCTTCTAACAAAGCTTTGCTTTGGTTGGCAATTTAAATGCGCAAAGGCAGAAATTTCAGACGTACTGTTATTCTGGGAACAAGAACTCAGCCTCAGTGAACATATAAAAGTAGGACATAAACTTGATGGAATATATACAGTATTATGCAATATAGACAAAGTCTTTAACAGACATGGGTAATGAGGAAAGCAGCTTCTTTGGTGCAAGACACAGTGAATCAGTTTCTTCCCTTTTAATGGGTGCCTTGTCATTTTAATGGGAATCTCAAATTTGTCAAAGTCATTTTCTTGGAACGGTTTTTGGCTGTAATTGTCTTGTCAATCACAATTTGACACAACTGAATTTCTTGAAAGTGCTGCTTTTGTCTTGACTAGTCTTGCTAAATGATTGCAAGGACATTAATTTTCTCCCATTTTAGTGGTAAGATGCTTGTTGCAGTCCTGGCTCTCTTTCTATGACAATGTCTGTCTGATTTCTACTCCTGGATGTCCTGTCACCAGCTCAAACTCAACGGGTCAGATACTGAACTTGTCATCTTCCCTTTTCATTTCTTTAGAACCATTGCCAATAAATCCATTGTCCTATCCAGTTCCACCTCTGTCCTTCCCTCCCCACATACAAGCTGTTGCTGGATCACGTCAGTGCTAAATGCTCTCTCTCATTCAGCTGGGGCACTGAGAATTGTAGCTACTGTTGTTTTAGTCTTTTTACAGTCCTTGCCGTTGCAGTCTTTGTATTTTGAATCCTTGTATTGACAGTTCTGCTAATAATGAAAGTCTTGCAGAGACTTACGTCCTCATAGAGTATGTCATAAGTAGGAGACCAGCTCTTCAGATGCCAGTAGCTCGTGGCATTGTCCACTTCTGAATATTCAGTGGTGTAAACATGAACATCACAGGCTGGGGTGTAGAAGACCCTTCTGAACATCAGCTTTGTTTCCAAACTGTGTTTCAAACTCCTGGAAAACTGTCACACAAGAATTTGTGCATATCTTCAAAGATGCAGTTCAGTATTCCCAAAATACGAGTCACCTGTTCTGCATTTTTCAGCATATGGTCTTGATGAGTTACCCATTGCTGCAAATACACAAATCTGCGTGGATATCTAGCAGTTAATGTTCTGGTAATGTTATGTGATTTCTCTGTGGCTGTCCTAATAATTCTCCAAGTTTGATTGACATGATTGCTATGTTATGCAGGAACTCAGAGGTTCAAGATGTTTTTCAGGTCATTATATTTGGAATTTGGTTTTTGTGGTCTGTGGAGGCTTCACTGAAATGTTCAGTGCACAGTGTAGATAGTCCAGACAACCTTGATTGATAGCTGACTTGATCCCACTGAGAAGAAATTAAAGATCTTGTTAGTGGTAACCATCTGATCCACTGGAGTCTGGCCTCAGCGTGAGTTCATTCTTATCCTTGGAAGACAATTTATAAGCCCTCTATAGCTTATCAAAGAACTCCTGCAGTTGATTCATTCCAGTGAAGTTTCTGGCTGCTCTCCAACAATAAATTCAAGCCTGTGAGAGTAGCTGTGCTAGACTGAGTTCTGGTTGAAGAGTTAAGAGGCAGAGAGCTATTCTGGATTTCCTACCCTCCCCCCCACCTCCAATTATCATGGGTGCTCTTTTTAATGCAAAGGAGATCCAGTTGTTTTGCAGGAGGTTTTCAGCATAGCAATTGTGACTTCAGATAATTCCTGTAGCTGAACAGTCAGACAGATGAATAGTTTACCCATGAATGATAGTGAGCTTTCCCATCACAGCTCTAAGGTATGTGAACGAGACTCAGAGCTTACTTGAAGTTGTGGACTTATCTATCGTGAGAGTTTAACCATCTTCTCCTTTATATATTTGACACTTCTTTTCGTTTCTGCCAGAAACCTAGTCCTTGATGACTGGACACACCCTTAGTGAAGAATTTGTTTATGTCGAGTTCATTCGATTCGTGCACATCAGTGTTTGAGGGGAAACTTTGCAAAAGCCCACTGATATTTAACAATTTTATATGCTGTATGAAAAAAGGATTTTTTCTGTTAGACAGATACTCTGGGCCAGCAAATTTTCAGACATGTGTTTGCTTGATTTTCTTTGCTTTTTTTTTTTTTTTTTTTTTTTTAGCCACAACAAATGCTTTGCTTTTGAAGGGATGCACTGACTCAGGCTTGTTTTCACTAAATGAAGATATTTCCATTTGCCCACTCCATAAACACAGATTCAATTCCTGAATTCTTCACTTTTTTATGTGTATTTCATCTCAAATGCTTAGCCTTGGCAGTGATCCAGAGGGGTGTTCAAATTTCTTCTTCAGGCACTGACTAAGAATCCAGCAATCAAGAGCTGATGCTGCACAGAACAATGTCCACATCGAGCTGCATGGAGGAATTTGGGCTGGTCTGGTATTCAGCGTCTCTTACTTGAACTCCTTGCAAGATTCTGTCTTCTGCTGTTTTCTTATCGTGTTGTCACTCTCACAAACTCCATGGCTGAACTTTCCTAAAGAATAAAGGAAATTACTACACAAAGAGTAGTTAATTTAAAAATAAATAGGTATTTACTGATTCAACTCTCCTCCCAGCAGCAGGTTCTTCGGAGCTAGCACTACTATATTTCCAAGAGCCACCTATGCAGAAAAAACTTGGGATCATGGGTCTTCTACTAAGATGCACTGGAGTCTCTACCTTGTGGACCTGCACTGTGGTGGGGTGGACTGACCCTCCACTTTCTGGGCTACTTTTTGTTCAGAGTAGCTGCAGCTCCTCCCTTACCACAAGATGTACTAAGCTGCTGTTGCTGTAATAGCTCCTTGGGGCCCCATCTACACGACGTGTGAAATTCGATTTTAGATACGCAATTTCAGCTACGGGAATAGCGTAGCTGAAATTGAATATCTAAAATCGAGTTACTCACCCGTCTTCACTGCGCCGAATCGATGTGCGCGGCTCGCAAAGTCGAATCTGGAACTCCGTTTGTTTTGGTGGAGTTCCAGAATCGATGTAAGCGCGCTCTGGGTTCGATATATCCCCGTCTAGACGAGACGCGATATATCGAACCCAGAGCTTTCGATTTTAACGCGCCGAAATGGCGCGTCGTATAGACGTGGCCTAAGTCTGCTTCTCCTCTGATGGCTCCTGATGCTACTGCTTCTCTGTCTGGAGGTCAGGAGTAGAGGAAATACTCTGGCAGCTCCAGCTGCTCCTTTGTGAGCAGCTGCCCCTTCTGCAGTTGTACTAGTCCTCTCTGCTGCTGGCTGCTAGCACAGTGGAGGGTAACAGCAGGCCTGGGCAGGAGCTTCTTGCCCAAGGACAGGCATCTTCCATTTGGAAGATTGGTGTCAGCGCCACTGATCATTCAAAGCCAGCGGTGCCAATGTGTGGTGGAACAAGATGGCAACAGCCTCAAAGAGTTGCCGTTAAGGTGTATAGAACCAATCTGATTTGAGTCCTGGGCTAAGGCAGTGACAGGCAGGTCTCTCCTGACTTCTAAGCAGCACTCAGCGTGAAGATCTTTGGGGAATCTGGGGACCGTACATGTTGAAGATAAATTTCCAAGTAAGGATGGATAAATCTGCCTATTCCTAACCATGAGACCATGCTTCCTTCAAAGGAAACCCTATCAAAAGGTGCAAGATCAGCTATCTCAATGCTAAAACGAAGAGCCCTAGAAGCTGCCCTACTGAAGCATGAAAGATTGATGCACTGGAAACTACATCATATCACTGACAACACAAGTCTATTATAGCAGCCTCCGAAGTGACATTGTTTTTTAAAAAGAATCTGGGGAGAACCAAAACTTTGAAAAGCAGTGCAAATGTTACATAGCAATATGTTTTACCATCATTTAATTGTTAGTTACAGACTTAAGAATGTTCTTTGTCCTGATAAGTCTAACTAGAGTTTTTATTACAGTCACCCAGAAAATGATTTAATTGAGTTGGGGTGAGAAGGGAAGCAAAGGGATGTGGTTATATTTCTTGATGTCCAAAAAGTCAGACAAAGAGTTGCTTATTGGTTGTAGGGGAAAATGCAAACATCACCTCTCTGCCTTAATAAGTATATCCTGATCACAATCATCAACTCACTTGAAGTTTGCATGGAGAAACTTTTCCATTGGGAATTGGAGCTGACAATGTGGTATGTTCGAAATTTCAAACTGTTCAAACGTTTTCTCACAGTTTTTTCCTAATCGAGTTCCATTGGTAAAGTCCTTTGTTCACAGCTCTAGCAAGTGTCAAGAAATATATTATACTTCTGGGGAACTGGGAATCCAGCTATCCAGTGAGTACAGCATTTGATACATTGAGAACAAAAAGGCCTGTATTTTCAGTGTTTATCTTAGGCAGAACTGGTAGCCCCACCTATAGTTAAAGTTGTCCAACCCTTCCTATTATAAGCCCCTGTTCTCAGTTGCTTATGTCTTTGCCACGTTAGCTCAGTCTCATTTATTTGGAAGCTTTCAGCTAAAGTAGTTTAGCCAAGAATGAGTTTAGAGATGAATATATTATTTTGTGCATGTTAAAAACAAAACAACAAAGCATAGAGAAGCTCCAGGCTTCTAATTGGAACAGTGACTTGCTGTTTGGTTGGGAGAGGAGGGGAGAATGGGCTGGAGAGGTCACCCTGGTGTCAGGGATGTGTCTCTTGCTATCTCTGCAAAATATTGCCAAATTCAACCAATTTCTAAGACAACCCCCCTCATTCCACAGAAAAAATTGCACACTCTCAGCAGAGACTTAACAGAGTTTAACTAAATTATCCAAAGATTCCATCTGCACTGAGCATGTTCCAGAACAGGGCTGCAGGGATTGTTCAGGATTTTCCCTGGAACTGCTCTTCCTGGGGTCACTGTGGCAATGGAAACAAGAAGTGAGAGCAAGGAGATTCTCTCCTATGCACACAGTGCTCCCGGTACTGGCACCTGGCAGTGTGCAGGAGGAAGCATGTGTTTCAAATACACATTGCTAAGAAATGGGGGAAAGAGGGGTTTTCAGGGGCGAGGTGTGAGAGGGAAGTAAAAGGGGAGGAGGGCAGGAGCTGGGGAATGTGGAGGTTAGATAAGAGCTAAGGAGGACAGAGAAGCTGAGGGCACAGAGGCAGAATGGTGTAAAAGTGTTGGAACACGTTCCCCTCCAAAACTTGGCATTGAACCCATGAGTTCTGAGTTTGTACATTTCTCTGCTGTCAGCAAATAACAATACCACGAACTGGGAAAGTGAATGTCTCATCCTCTGCTAGTCACTGGTCCACATAAAAGATACCAGTGCACTATTTCTGCCAGTCAGTCCATTAGATTAAGTGGTAGAGGTCTGTGCTGTGGATCCAAAGGTCCAGACACTGGTGCTGATCCAAACGGGTCAATATTATTCCATAAGACAGAATTTGTTTTCAATTTTGTTTAAATTAGGAAATTGCATTGAAAAAACCACAATAAAAGAATGTTAAGGTTGCAAAGTCCATTTCTTAAATTAGAAAAAGCCATAATTAAATTTCCCATGGAACCGTAATTTGCCTCCCTTTCGCCCTGCATTATAATCCAGTCTTTAATGACATGATCACATACTATTTTCTCATCAGGACCTTTGACTCATTCAGTGCACAGGCTGGATTGTGCTCTTGGAATGAATTGGAGTTGGGTAGTGAATGAGGCTGTTTTCAGTAGCCCCACTGCCTTATTAGTTGGAGAAATTGGAAGGTGTGTAGTGAATGAGGCTGGGGATTGCAGAAAGAGAAAGGATAGTCTTCAGATTAAGGAAGCTGAATTGCCACCGTGCCAAATTGGATTATATCCCTGCTTCTGCCACAGATTTTGTAGGTGGTAAGAACAAGTCACTTAAACCAAAATTTTCAGATGGCCACTCTTAATGAGTTCCGCATTTTCCAAGTATCTTGAGTCATCTGGGGCCAGGTTTGCAGAAGTGCTGAATGCTCATGACTGCAACTGAAATCTTTTGCTACTGTGGTTTGCATAAATAAAGTGTTGTTCAACTAACAAGTATAGTGAAAAATCAGTCCCCAGGTTTCACAAGTCGGGCACCCAGAATTAGTGAATACTTTTGATAGTTTTGCCCTTAACTGCTCTGTGCCTCCATTTTCCATTTGTGAAATGGGGATAGCAATAAACCCTTACCTTATAGGGATGTTGTAAAGATAAATTCATTGTTTTATTTTGCTCTTGGACATAATAAAGTGGAAATATCCATGAATAAATTATTAACTTAGTATTTAATGCAAGTTTTGAAAGATTTGCATTAAATAACACTTGGAGCCACACAATGAATGGCGATTTAAAAAAAGGAAATCGGAATGTACCCATTCACTGAACACTGTCCATTCTATGCTCTGAATGAGGCAGGAGTCCTGTGGAAAAATGTGATTATGCAATTAAAGACTACTATAATGCATAGGCACAAGGGGTAGACTTGAGGTTGCACAGGTATTTTTGAACCTTTCAGTGATTAACTTTGCAACTTTAAAAGCAGCAAAGAATCCTGTGGCACCTTATAGACTAACAAGATGTTTTGGAGCATGAGCTTTCGTGGGTGAATACCCACTTTGTCAGATGCATCTGACGAAGTGGGTATTCACCCACGA